>NC_091741.1:41805626-42166876 GCF_043380555.1 Nothobranchius furzeri | reverse complement strand
TGGGTATTTTACCACGGAGGATGCGCTCCGTCCACTGTAGTGTAAAGCGAGACAATTATAAACTAATTTTAGCTCCGATGTATGGTTACGTGTGTTAAAATTACGTTATTTATTTATTTATATGAGCGTCAGCGTTCAGAGACCTTCTCATTCGGGTGTGAGAGCAGCAGCTGAACCCGGTAACACCACCAGCAACAGAAGCTGGTTGGGATCCGGACTTTTTAAAAATCAGCTTTGGTGTAAAGTGAAACGCTGTTTATAACATAAAGTTATAAATCCAGAGGGGTGAATTTAGGCAAAGTCAGCAACATGTTTACATCGGTGAACAGCTGCAGAGAGAACGCAAGCTAACGTTGGTAAGCTAGTTAGCATACCGCTCTCTATGAGCCACCGCTAGATGCGCTACTTCTGATAACTGAACTGGGCATGAACTAGTTGAAGGAATGCTGGAGGAGTTTTGTTTTTGTTTTGATCGCAAAAACAATTTCAGGCTCTACTTTTCCCTTTGTTTAGTAATCGTGCCGCTCACTGTTTACATGCTTTTGCCGTCCACCATGGTGGACCCACGTGATTAAGTGACGTCGGCACAAAGGGTCAAGAGTCTTTTGGGCCATTCCCATCTGTACCGGGTCGTTCCGGGCCGGGTAGCGTAGGTTGTTTACATATCTGGGTGGCCTGGTATTTTTTCGGGCCAACCAAGGCTCATTCTTGGGGCAGCAGTAGCTCAGCTGGTAGAGCGGGTTGCCTCATGATCGGAGGGTCATGGGTTCGATTCCAGCTCCCGCCAGGGGTATCCTGCTGTTGTGTCCTTGGGCAAGACACTTCACCCAACTTGCCTGTGTTAGTGGTGGTCAGAGGGGCCGACGGTGCCAAATGGCAGCCTCACCTCTGTCAGACCTCCCCAGGGCGGCTGTGGCTACAAGTAGCTTACCATCACTAGCAGTGTGTGAATGTGAGAGTGTGTGGAAAGCATCTTTGGGTGTCTAGAAAAGCGCTATATAAGTTCAATGCATCATCATCATCATCATCATCATCATCATCATTCTCAGCCCTCTTCGCGAGGGGGTCTGCTTCAGGCCAACCAGGGCCAACACACCCACTGCTGACAGCAAATTCACACCTTCCACTAGAGCAAGCCTCTGATTGGTGGGTAGAATCAGCCCACATGGGCTTAAGGCAAGGATGTGTGGAATCAACCGGGCCAGGCTGGGGCCGACTGGGCCGACCCGGTACAGATGGGAATGGCCCATTTGAGTCAGCTGCACTTTGAGAACTGCCACCATTCTTTTAGATGTGAAATTTAGATGTAAAAACACACAAGTTCAGTGGAAACCATGTTTTAAGGATCAATGGTGTGAGCTAAGCCCGTCGTGTGTGATGTTGTGCTTCTGGACGAGCAACGAGAGGCTGTTCTCGATTACTCCGACCCCTTAAGCTCTCGGCCTGCCGCCGATTCACACGATTTTTTATTTATTTTTGTGCCGGGGCAGTCATTGATAATGATCAGTTGTGAGTCATCTAATATTATAAATGCATAACAGTCCAGTGAACACACCACAGCGCATCAATTACCCAGCAAAATACTGCTTTTATTTTGTTGTTTTTGTGTTTTTTTTTTTTTTGATTGGCAAATAGATTCAGCACCATTAGCTGAACTGTTTGACAACCCCCAATTACACTGGCTTTTTTCTGAGGCTGTCTGGAATAAAATAAATAACAGAAGCCTGTAACCGAGCAAGTCTGCTACATGGACGAGGAGAGGAAACTACGTTTCATGACTGAGTCCCCCTGCAATATTTATTAAAAAAATATGGAAATTTGACTCTGTTCACTTGTAGCCTACCAATCTTCATCAGCACCTTGCTCTAAATTTGTCCTAATCCTACTTTTCTGCAAGACAAATGACTCATATGCTCCCTAAAGCCAACATGCAGAAACATTAATCATGCTGCATTTGGAATCTGGGTGGATTTGGACAATGACTGAGTGATTCTGCTTGCAAATACAGGAGTGAAACGGCTCTGTGGATGGCACTCTGATATGTACGGTGAACGTGTGCTCTTCACGGCTCCCATGATGTCCAGTACACCTTCTTAACTTGGACAAGGTTGTCTAATGAGCTGCAGCTCTGACAGGTTGCAGATTTCTGTAAAAACCAAAGTATTCTGGAAGGAGCTGGGACGCTATTGTGCGGAGGACAATAAAGAAATGTTGTTTACTCTTACTGCAAATAACTTGCATTAAAGAGCAAGTCACCCCCAAATCAACTTTTCTTTTTCTGATAAACTGTATAAATGCGTGTCTAATCGTGCTGCAGACACATTTAGTCAATAGTTTTGTTTTCTGCCTAAAACTGTCAGTGTTGTGCCGTTGTCAGGTAAAAACTCTGCATTTGAATTTAAATCTGCCATCGCTATTGGCTAAGAGGTACCCTAGAATGTTAGCTGGTACCATATGATGTCACAATGTCGTAGTGAGCCTGTGTGTGTGTGTGTGTGTGTGTGTGTGTGTGTGTGTGTGTTTGTTAGTGGCTTCCTCTCGGTCTGCTAGGTAACAGCATTTGTTGCATTTTTCAAACAGGAAGTGGGAGTTGAGTAAGAATCTGATAGGGGGTGACTTGCTCTTTAAATATCTAATGCATATGGATTCGGTTTCCAAACTTCTGAACACAGGCCTGTTTTTCTGTATCCGTCCATCGGTCTTATGATTCAGTTCTTTCCCCCCAAAAACCCAAGACTCATCACCATGCCAATGTGAGGAAAAATCCATCAAAACTGCCTGTGTCATCAATCTCAAGGAAGAAAAACGGGCCTCAAAGGAAAATAAAAAAATATACGACCAATCATCTACTGCTCAATGCACAGCTTGGAATTCCACGGAATCAGCAGATTCACAGACTTTATTGATATATTTAGGAGCACATTGTCGTGCGCTGTTGACGTTGGCCTGTTGTGTTCGCAGCAGCCAGGTGGTCGAGGTGTCGCTGCTGCAGCCGGTGCTTACAGGCGCATCCAGCATATGGGCTGACTGATATCCCATTCATAAATGAAGACGCAGCAGAACTGGTGCTCTGCATTACCAAGCACAGCACCCCCCAGAATGAATAACAGGAAGTAATCAGTTCTGCTGCTTCAAATCGGTTTTTTTGCACCTATTAAAGTTAAATGTGTGCAGAGTACAAGGCCAGAAGTGAGAACTAAAGAAAACGTATTATTAGACTTTACAAAACATGCAAATTGCAGCATTCATAACTGATTGCACATAAATGGATTGTTTATTTATTTTTTTGCTAGCAACGTCTGACAAGTAAATCCTGCTCCTTCATAAACTAACGAGGATCAAATAAACACCTATTAATAACTAAGTTTGGAGTCAGAGGAAGATGCGAGGCTTGTGTTTTGGAAGCTGCTTGCTTTGATTTGCTCCCTCTGGGGCCACAACGTTATTATAACACGTTTAAATCGCATGCAGCTAAGGAATGTTGAAGGCATACATGAATCTTATGATCCTAGTTGTGTTCATCATTAACTTATCACTAAGAAGTAGTTTTTAACTGCAAAACCCCTCCTTCGTATATTTAACAATATCTACAATAGATACGTTTTCTAATTAACAAAGACTCAAGTCTCATAAATTCAATTAAAAAGCCTAAAATCTAATCTGCAGAGTCAAATGATGGTGGTGAACTTTTTTGCTCAGTCAGTGCAGCTAACAACACTTTTTTATTAGCCCATATAACTGATTCATTAAAGGCGACGTACGTTTTCTCATTTACAGCTTAACATTTTATCCTGGGACTTCACTAAAGCAGCTTTACATTATTCACAGTTCAATAAAGTTCAAGTTTTACTGTCTCTTTATGCCGCCCCACCATCAAGCTGTCACAGGTCTTATTTCTTCAACACCTCCCCCCGGAAGTCCCTTTTTTCCTCTGATAGTTAACTTCCATAGGGTGGCTGAAATGCAGCACCTGGTGATTTGCAGATTGATCATGTTTAAAATTGATGTCCAACACTGAAATAATGTGTGCAAAAGAAAAATCCGTCTTTTTTGCATTCGACTGTTTTATTACAGCCTTCTTGCGTCCGAATCTAACAGAAATAAACATGAGGACATAAACAGAATCTCCTTAGCAAAACATCTTACAGAAAGATTGTATTGTATTTGGGCAGCAGTAGCTCAGGTGGTAGAGCGGGTTGCCTCATGATTGGAGGGTCATGGGTTCAATTCCAGCTCCCGCCAGGGATGTCCTACTGTTCATCATCATCATCATCAACTTTTATTTATATAGCACTTTTCATACAAAAAATGCAACTCAAAGTGCTTTACAGATTAAAATGGCCCCATAGATCCCACATTCCCATCCCAGCCCCCCTCCCCAAGTATAAAACAATTAAAAATTACAGTTCCCCTCCCGCACCCAACTTCCAAAGTGGACATACAATCACCCGCACACTCGTCCATGCACACACACACACACACGCACACACACACACACACTCGTGAACAGAGTCCTTGGGCAAGACAATTCACCCAACTTGCCTGTGTTAGTGGTGGTTAGAGGGTCCGACGGCGCCAAATGGCAGCCTCGCCTCTGTCAGACCTCCCCAGTGGCTACATGTAGCTTACCATCACTAGCAGAGTGTGTGAAAGCGTCTTTGGGTGTCTTGAAAAGCACTATACAAGTTCAATGCATAATTATTATTATTATTATTAAAGAAAATGCATTTTTTTCACTAAACTGCTAATCTGTCTTGTGCTCAAGAACACAAATGGGTGGCTGCAGGTTGATTTGTGATAGCACTGGCTTTCCTCCTCCTTAACTCTGCTGATCAGGAAGCCACAGCCGTGTCCAACGTGGGAGCTCGATGCAGCAAACTCATCCACGCTGACCGCTGCATGTTACTGCTTTTCTGTGTGAGGTTTGTAATCATTGAGTTCTCCTGGCTGCTTTCAATGGAAGATTTTGAAAAAGTTGTAATATTTCTATGGCCGATACAAAACATCTGCACAAAGTTCTCTCTCGTATAAAGGAATCTCAATGGCTTTATTCTTGAAGGTTTCAGTACCTTCCAGAATGAGCCGTTTCAGAGCTCTGTTCCTTAATGCAAATGAACAGTTGCTGTTCACACCGACTCATCACCCTCCCCTAAATGATGAGGAGTTTGGACATTCGGGAGGGGTTTGGAGCTGAGCTGCTGCTCTAGGTGAAGGCAAGGAGGGTCTATGCTAATTGTTCTCATTGTGACATCACAATAAGGAAAATGACTCATGGGAGCATGTGATTCCTAAAGCAATCACTGTCAGAAAATGGATGGATGGCTTAGTTTTCACATTTGGAGTGTTTATGAAGGCAGCAGAGATCCTTGTGACAGCACAAAAAGATGTCAGATTTGCATAATAGGTCCCCTTCAAGGGCAAGCCAAGGCTCCCTTCACAACAGATTAAGAACTTGCTTTGATCTCTGCAACCTTCAAGTGTTTGCTAACAGTTTGGAAACCCTTCCTTAACTCATTCGCTGCCAGCCGTTTCCTGATCGGTAAAGCCCTTCGCTGCCAGCGTTTCTCACCATTTTCACTGTTTTTTTAAGAATCACAGAACGTTGCGCGCTAGGATGATGTCGACGCCAAAACATCGAAATAAAGCGGACACTCGCCTCTTACATCAGGAAGAATCCGCACGTTTCGGGCTTTGTCCGTTCTTTCATAATCCGTTGTTGAATTGTGATCGGCAGACGCTTTTCCTGTTCGCGCCTCACTTTTTTTTACCAGCAGCAACCCAAAATGATCTCCTAACACATGGATGTTCTGCTTCCTGATCACGTCACGTGTGATGTATGCGGATGAAGATCTGCTTTAGAGCTGAGATGTTTGTTCTCACGGTGCGGGGGCTCGTCCGACACCCACACAGTAAAAAAAAAATGCAAATTAAGGAAAACAATCCTGATTACACTCTCAGAATGTGCTTTCCCCTGCAATTCTGCCCCCTTAGCATACTCCATATGTTTGGAGCAGACTTGCATCATGACTTCCATGTCCCAGACACTGTTCTGTCCTGACATGACCGCATCAGGATGCAGCTATGCACTGAAGGAGATTGCACCATAGTAGCGTAATGCTTGGTGTGACACCGGGCCTACATCATGGATAAGCAATTGTCACTCTCCCCCTTAACCCAACATACTAATTCCATAACAATAAACCACCATGACCTCATTTCATGTGTTTTTGTGGATTCTTAAAGCCAGCCTTGTCACATTCTGTCACATGTAGTGGCAAACTTGCTGCATTGTTAAAACATGCCTGGAGATCTTGCCAGGACCCTGCAAAACCATTCACATTCTGCCAGAGGTGTTCTTCCTGTGTGAAGGGGTCCTGAATGAGTTTTCTTTCCCTCAACCCGTCTAAGTCCAGTCCTCATCCCTGAGGAACACTTTCCTGCATGTTTAAGTTCCTCTGCTCTAACACACCTTGTTTCAGTCACAGAGTTATTACCAGGCTTTTAAAATTTGTGTATCCAAAACAGTTTGGAAACAAAGCCACTGATTAATTTAAAGTTTATCATAATTTAGGAGTTATGAAAGGGTAACTAGGCCGTTTTGGCTTGCTTATTGTAGAACTGAAAAAAAAAAGATCTCCTTACTGTGCGTTCGTCTTTTTAACACCTTAATCTAACAGCTGAAACGCCTCCCTGGCCTTCCTTAGTGCCTAAAGGAGTGGCTCATCACTAAATCAAGCTAATCAGCTGTGTTCATGATCTAAAACATGCAGGAAATGTGCTGGAACCAGACTGCAGCACCAGGTATGTGAGCTCAACTTTTTCGAAGTCTGCCAGTCTGAAGTTGCAAATGCAGTTTTCTGGCCACAGGGGGCGATAGGGACAGGGTGGCCTTTCATTAACCCTGTAAAGCCGGGGTATTCAGTTCTAGTCCTGGAGTGCCAGTATCAGCACGTTTTAGTGGTTTCTCTGCTCCAGCACACTTGATTCAGTGGTTGAATCGCCTGTGCAGCAGCTCATCGGGCTCTGCAGAAGCCTGTTAAAGAGCAAGTCACCCCCAAATCAACTTATTTTTCTTTTAAACTGTATAAATGCGTGTCTAATTGTGCTGCAGACACGTGTAGTCAATAGTTTTGCACTTTAGTGCATTTTAGTTAAATTTAAATTTTCTGCCTAAAACTGTCAGCGTTGTGCCGTTGTCAGGTAAAAACTCTGCACTGCATTTGAATTTAAATCTGCCATCGCTATTGGCTAAGAGGTACCCTTAAAAGAGCCCCCCTTCGAGAGTCTTCGCCCCTTTGGCACTTCGTAAAATCTGATTTTAAAAAGCTTTACTACAACGAAGGGATTTAAAATCGAGTTCAGTAAAATTGCCACAAACAAAGTTAACCTTAAAACCAAACTGCAAAAAAGATCCCACTGGATCATCCAAAATCTTCTTACTAAGAGTTAGAAACCAAACCAAAGTTTAGAACTCATCCACATGAATCTAAACGAAAGGGGTTGAAACCAAACCAAAAACCAGAAGGACAGCAGAACTCCTGCACTGCTGCCTCCCAGACTGCTGAAGGCACAGCCTTTTTATGCAGGTGTTGGCAATCAAGGAAGATTCAGCTCAGCTGTGCTCCTCAGCATCCCGCGAGAGAGGAGGAGGAGGGCCGGTGTCAGGCTGTTTCACCAGAGCTGGGTGATCCTGGCTCCTGCTCTTCCCTGGCCAGACTGGCAACCGTAACAGCCCCACACATAAATGAAAGAAAAAGAATAAAAGTTAGTAAAAACACACTAAACCTAACTTTTAAAACTTTTTCTTTAAAAAAAAAAACTCTGGAGGATGAGGGACTCTTGAAGGGCTGGGGGGGGGGGGGGGGGGGGGCTCTCGAAGGGCGAAGGGGACAAAGACACTGGAGGATTAAAACAAGAGAGCCCCAGATAAAAACAGGCTAGGTAAAATCCCTAATCTTCATGCACATCGCGGGCGGGCAGATTAAGCACATGTGCAGATGCACATACAAACCAGCAAAGAGAGGGGGGGTTAGCCCCTACCCTTCCTGGGGTGCTACCGAGATGGTGAACCTAATCGCCAACACTAACCCGCCAGGTGCAACATCTGAGCCTGCCTGCGGGGGGGGGGGGGGGGGGGGGGGGTCCATCTCTGGATCCACTTTTCTAATCCTCTGCTCATGTTTGGCTGGGGGAAACCTCCAAATGCACCCGCCAGTTCTTTGCGGATGATACGACCATCATAGGCCTCATCACAGGGAATGATGAGACGGCCTATAGAGAGGAGGTGACGGCATTACACGAGTGGTGCCTGGATAATAACCTGTCTCTCAACATCAGCAAAACAAAAGAAATGATAGTGGACTACCGGATACGACCAGTCAGGGAACACCGACCCATCCACATCGACGGTGTCATGGTCGAAAGGGTCAGCAGCTTCAAGTTCCTTGGAGTCAACATCACTGAGGACTTCTCCTGGACCTACCACACAGACGCTGTTATCAAGAAAGCTCGCCAGCGGCTTTACTTCCTCAGGAGGCTAAGGAAGTTTGGCATGAACACGAGTATCATCTCAAAGTTCTACAGGTGTGCTATTGAGAGCTTGCTGTCGAGCTGCATCACAGTTTGGTATGGAAGCTGCTCTGCCAGCAGCCGTAAATCACTACAGAGGGTTGTGAAAGCAGCAGAGCACATCACTGGCACAAGGCTTCCTGCCATTCAGGACATTTATCTCCAGCGATGCCTCCGGAAAGCACACAGCATCATCAAGGACCACAGCCACCCAGCGCATCAGCTGTTCTCCTCGTTACCATCTGGCAGGCGTTACAGGAGTCTGCCTGCTCGGACTACGAGACTTAAAAACAGTTTCGACCACCAAGCCATACGACACCTCAACCATTACACTTAAACACACACTTAAACACACTCAACACAGGATACAGATGTTACCCTGCAGCTCCACAAGTAAAATTTAACCTGCACTGGTTACTTCATTTTAATGTTACTACTCACTTTTTTTTAGATATATTTATATTTAGTCATCTATACTTACTTATCTATTTAGTAAGCTTTTACTTTTAGCATGACTCTCTAATATTTTGCTTTTACTGTATTATACCTTGTTCTTTTTTTCTATCGTATTATGCTGCTGAGAGACCGCTGCTCGTCAAACACATTTCATTGCAATGTTGACCCTGTGCTAACTTGCATATGACAAATAAACTAAACTAAACTAAACTAAACTAAACTAAACTAAACTAAACAGTGATCCACGAATCCATCTGCTGCTTAAAACCTTTAAAACAAATAAAGCACCATTAAAATACCACCACCAGGGGATTTTTGCATTCCTTCACGGTCTGATGTTATTAATAAAAATCTCGGACGAGCCCTCATTTGTTACGTCCCTGACAGGTGTTGTTAAAAGGCGAAGGATGGGGGTAACATAAGACTGAACAGTGGATATTAAAAGGGTTTTATTGTTAAAAAAAAACAAGATTTTAAAAACGTGCAAACAGATGATGACGGTGCATTATAAAAATAATGCAAAACCAACAGATCTCTCTAAAACTCTGAAAAAGGTTAACATTAAACAGCAAATTATCAACGATGGAAACACCTGGTTAAAACTTTGTTAAAAGCTTAACCGAACAGAAGGTGTTTTAAAATCCCGAAGTTGATAAAAGTTCCAAAACAATCTATTGACCTAAAACACCTGGTAAAACTTATTTTAAAAGCTTTACCGAACTGAAGGTGTTTAAAACTGAAGTCAATGAAATATCACCAAACCAAGTTAACCTTAAAATCAAACTGCAAAAAGATCCCACTGGATCCTCCAAAAAACTTATCACTAAGAGTTAAAACTACCAAAGTTTAAAACTCATCCAAACCAATCCAAACGAAAGAGGTTGAAACCAAACAAAACCGGGAGGACGTTAGCTGGTACCATATGATGTCACAATGTCGTTGTGTGCCTGTGAATGTGTGTGTATTTGTTAGTGGCTCCGCCCTCTCAGTCTGCTAGGCAATAGCATTTGTTGCATTTTTCAAACAGGAAGTGGGAGTGGAGTAAAGCCGGGCATACACTGTACGACTTTTTTCACCTTTTTGAGCCGATTTTTCAATCGTGCGAGAATCCACAAGATCGGGGCGAGTTTTGCGCTGAGCGTCGTGTAGTGTACAGGGGGTTACGAGAGGCCATTAACACCACGTGACCAGCTACCGATCAGCAATCGTTAGCTCGCACGGACTTCTGGAGTGTCTGATATTTTGCTCGTTCCTCGTGAGGGTGGAAGCGGCGCAGTGAGCGGCTGCGACCCAAAAAGTACCAGAACCGCTCACGGCGCATGCACAATCTCTCCCGCTATTTCCCTAATAACACACGTTGTTCGTTTTAATTTCTACACGTTTTTTTTTACTCACAAAGATTGTCAATAAAGCATGTTTGTCGTGTTCATGTCAAATTAAACTGATCACAAAACACAGATTTACTTTCTTTATTTCGTTTTCCTCATCCAACCCCCATAAATCCCTATGTGTCCTCCTGCAGCACTCCTGAAGGACAACAGGCAAAACAAGACAAAAAAGTCTGACGTGTTGTGTAAAAACTGCTATTTTTAGCATATATTTTAGGTCCGACGTGTTGCTACATACGTAAAGTGTGAGCAGTCAGGTCGAATCCGAGAACTGGGTCATACAGTGTGAGCACATGGCTCGTGAGATCTGCCCTGCGAGGAAGTCGTACAGTTTGAGCTGAAGCTGAGTGCTACGAGTGAAAAAGTCGCACAGTGTCCGCCCAGCTTAAGAATCTGGTAGGGGGTGACTTGCTCTTTAATCACCCGTTGATTAAAATCAGGTGTGTTGAAGCAGTGAAAATTAAAACCTGCTGGATACCGGCCCTCCAGGCCCGGAACTGAACAACCCTGCTGTAAATGGTCATTTTAACACATTAAAAGTATTTTAAAATATTTAAAAAGTTACAAAGCGTGCCTTATAAAAATGAGTGAAATGATGAATATCTCATCGTACAACAAACAATGACTAGGTTGAGTTTTAAAAGGCTGGTACTTGACTACCTCGGTGCTGTGTCTCTTTGTCCTGACCGTGGTTGACTGTCTCCGCCTCAGGTCTGAGTGGCGCGTAAACACTTTGTATTTGACTCAGACTGTGGCTTTTAGTTTGGCCAGACAGGAAAAAAAAAATCTGTTTTTCAGTTTTAGTTATTTGTTTCCCAATCGATTGTGATCACAACATGCCCAGGAGTCACATTATCAGTGTTTCTATAATGAGCTCTGTGTTGTTGCTGGAATTTGCCCCGAGTCCAACGTAATGTGTAATATATATACCAGACATCTTATCTCCTTCAGACATTAAAAAAGAAAAACATCTTTCTTAGAACATGTCAGGGGAAAAAAAATCCTGAACTCTTTACCAACTTTTCCAAAGTCTCTCCACAACCTTCAGGTCACAGCTGACACGCTGTTATATTACAGGCTTTACTTAGATAAACCTTCAGGTGTAGCAATTTCCTGCTTTTCTTGGGATCTGGGGAGAGTTGGGTGATGATTAATGACTATGAACATTTTGTTTCAGGCTGTGTAAGTTACACTTTAGGCAGGTCATTAAAATATCTAAGCATGCGTTGATACACATCAGGGTCCTCCTTGTAAAATCTCCCTTTTGATTGCAGCGCACAGTAACAAAAGGCTCTTGGTTTCCTCTATTGGGTTTTAGTTTTAAAAAAGATTTTGTGTAAAAATCAAAGATATTAAAAAAAAAAAAAAAAGAACAGATGCCCTTAAAGTGTTTAAAGGGACTTTACGGAGTTTTGAATTTTTATGCTCGTGATTGCCCCCTCAGGCCAAAAGCGTAACGGCAGCTTCAATAGGAGGCTCGTGCACGAGGCGCACATGCTGTACGTGCACACTCCTTAACAAAAATAACAGCTGAGACAGTCCCTCGTGTGTGTGTGTGTGTGTGTGTGTGTGTGTGTGTGTGTGTGTGTGTGTATGTGCGTGGCCCAGAGGACAGGAGAACGTCCAGCTAATTAATTAAATAATTTGGTTCTGTGCCTTTCTCTTCAGCACAGCCGACAAAGGTTTATGATGGGTCAGTCCTCCTGCATGCTCAGATCATTCCCTTCCCTTGCTTGAAAAATTGTTCCAAAATGAAAGTTGAACCCACATCTTTTTTATCTGTGAATTCAATGCCGTTCGGCGAGTCTCAAATAAAAATTTGGGCATCTTACTGTACAAAAATATACCATTAATGTAAAAAAGAAACTCTAAATAAACTATGTTCGCTTTTAGAATCGTACCCAGGACTTCTGCACAGGAGTCCAACATCTTACTAGGTGAGCTAAAGCGCCAGCACTGTCTTTTTTATCTGTAACATTTATATCCTTGATGACAGCTGAAACAACGTTCAAAGAACAGTTCGGAGCGAAAATGGCTATTTTGTTGCTAATTTGCAGGAAATATCTAGAAGAAAGTTCTACAGAAAGTAGCTAAGGGTCCTCAGAAATGTAGCTAGCTTTGTCACTAGGCGTTAGGAACAGCGACAAAGTGGCACTGCCTCTCTCTCTGCTGCTAAAGCTACTGATAGCAAATGCTACGGGCTATGCCTGAGCGTGAACGCGCATGAAGCAGCCTGCTCGACCCGAGCTGCTCTCTTTTTCTGTGATTTTACAGAAAAACAGGCAATCACAGTAAAAATGCCAGGGCTCATTCTACAGGACCAGGGCATTGCAGGAGAATGTATGAAGAAGACATTTATTATTTCTATACATGTTTTGACTGTCAAACTTCCGTAACGTCCCTTTAGTGTATTTTATTTATTTTTTTAAGTTTTTGCTCACAAGCCAACTTCATTCTAGATAATGACCTTGCTACAATTGCAATGGGGAGTGTGTTTAGAACCCTTCGGGCCCTTTGCTATGCTTGGCAGAGAGTGACGGGTTGATGATTGTTTCAAGAATGCAGAAAACGTCCATAGAGCATGTCGACAGGGTGAGGCAGGGTAGGGGGTGTGGAAATTAGTAAGGAAATTCTATAAGGAACCTAACATAGCAGCATAATGAGTTCCTCAACATCAAATATTTTTGAATTTTCAGTTAGGTTTAGGTTCTTACCTGCAAACTCAGATGGTGTGAAAAAGGTGAAAATTAAAATAACCAGGTATGTAGGCCACTTTGGCACCCAAAGACCAGGGAATGGTTTGTTTGGCACCATTGTGACACCAGTGTACGGCGGCCTTGCACCAGGGCAGCTGTGGCTACAAAGTAGCTCATCACCACCAGGGTGTGAATGTGTGTGTGAATGGATGGATGACTGATTGTGTTGTAAAGCACCTTGGGGGTCTTTGAAACCCTAGCTGCTTTTACTGAGCCGGGTTCGGTTGGAGGTTTCTTCCCGTAAAAGGGGAGTTTTCCTCTCCACTATCACTACGTGCTTCCTCAGTATGGGGATTGCTGTAGTCTCTGACACAAGTCAGTGACTCGATGCAGTCTGCTGGGTTTCCTTATATAGGAAAATTTTAACTAATTATCATAACGAGCTGAACTCAATTGGAATGTTTACGTTGTGAAGTGCCTTGAGATGACTTTTGCTGCAATTAAACGTTATATAAATAAACTGAATTGAACTGATTAGAAGGCACAATACAAATACAGGTCCGTCCATCCATCCATTTTCTTCCGCTTCTCCGGAGTCGGGTCACGGGGGCAGTAGCCTATGTCGAGAGGCCCAGACTTCCCTCTCCCCAGTCACTTGGGCCAGCTCTTCGGGGGGGGGGGGAATCCCAAGGCGTTCCCTGGCCAGGTGAGAGACATAGCCCCTCCACCGTGTCCTGGGTCTCTGTTTAGGCTTCCTCCTGGTTGGATGTGCACGGTAAAACCTCACCAGAGAGGTATCCAGGAGGCCTTTCACTGAAAGCCATACATGCAGGTTACCATAATTTATTTTGAAAAAAGTAATAAAATGATATATAAAATATGCACACAATACACAATTGTTTAGCGCCATCCTCTACTTTTCCATAGAACAGCTGTTTGAAGCCAAAGAGGTTGGTCACTAGGGTTGGGTAAGGGATTATAATCCATCAGAAAAAGGACCCTAATTCATACATCCTTTATAGGTGCTGTCAGGTGGGGAACATTGAGTCCGAGTGGGCCATGTGCTTCCATTGTTGAGATGGCCGATCGGATCTGCAGTCACAGGGTTGTTAGTGCCTGTCATGGTGGCAATCCACAAACCTGCTAGCTAGGGATGATGTCAAGCTGAAGAAAGAGTCCTATCAGGTCTTTTTGGCCCATGGGACTCCAGAGGTAGCTGATAGGTACCAGCAGTCCAAGCAGAATGCGTCTGGGTGGTCGCAGAGGCAAAAACATTGGTGGGGATTGAGTTCAGAGAGACCATGGAGCAAGACATCCGAACGGCTTTGAGGAGATGCTGGTCCACCATCCGCCACCTCAGAAGGGGAAAGCAGTGCACCACCAACACTATTTATAGTGGGGACAGTGTGCTGCTGACCTGGATTGGGGGGGGGTACTTCAATGACCTCCTCAGTTGCACCGACATGTCTCCCAGTGAGGAAGCAGAGCCTGGGGGCTTTGGGTTAGGCTCCCCATTCTCTGGAGCTGAGGTCACTGAGGTGGTCCCAAACTCCTCTGTGGCACGTTGCCGGGACCAGGGAATGTCTTGGGATTCCTCCGGAGGATCGGGCCCAAGTGCCTGGGGAGAGGGAAATCTGGGCCTCCCTGCTTAGACTGCCGCCCCCATCACCCGGCCCTGGATAAACGGATTCATTGGATGGATATAAAATGTATTTGCAAATGTCTTCAATCAGTTTTGAGGGTGCTCTTTTGTCAATTTTCAAAAACTGTGCAAGAAAAAAATGTAACAACATTTTGGAGAGTAGTTGGTGACCAGTGCTAAAGAATGATGCCACAAAAGAAACGTGAGCAAGAATGGCACGATATTTATACTAATTTAGAATACAATAAGATGTGTGAAAATGTAACGCCAAAGAAATCATTCCAATTTAAAATCTGTGTATTTGTGTCTAACTAGTCTTTAAGCGAGGAACTGGTTTGAGAGTAGTGGAACTTTGTCGTCCTGCCAGATTGTTAAACTCCACAGAGAACGTTTATATCAAACTCTAATTTAGCTTTTTGTTGACCTGTTGTGTTCATTTACAGTCATCATCTCCGTCTACCATTATGCCTGCATTGCTCCGCGGCCCCGTCACTCTGCTGGTGACTAACGGAGGGAAAGGCTTTCTTATCTTTTGAATTCCTTTTCCATAGAAAATGATCTTTATCAGGTCGCTTTTATTGGATTTTCTCTATGAAACTCTTAGAAGTCATTGTATACACTTCTCACGGTTTGGGATTCAATGATGTTTTCTTTTTTTCATGCCCCTTTTTTGGGGCGGGTGATGAAGATGAACAGTTCGGAGTCCCTTAGAGCCAATATTAAAAAATAAAACTGGGAGACGGAGTCTGAAGTATTTAATCAAAGCTGGATTTGGCGGTGAGCTGCCACAAATAGAAAAATATAAGTTTCATCAGTGAAGGATTCCAATGAGTCCTCCAGGCTGAAAAACCGAAGATGTCACCTTATACCTCATTATGAGTTCCTGGGCTCTATTAACTTAGCATTTAAATGTACTTTTAAGCAGCCGTCGTCCTCGTCTTACTCCGCTTATCCGGGTCCGGGTTGCTGGGGCAGCATCCCAACTAGGGAGCTCCAGACCGTCCTCTCCCCGGCCACCTCCACCAGCTCCTCCGTCAGGACCCCAAGGCGTTCCCGGACCAGATTGGAGATGTAACCTCTCCATCGTGTCCTGGGTCGACCCGGGGGCCTCCTGCCAGCAGGACATGCCCGAAACACCTCCCCAGGGAGGCGTCCAGGAGGCATCCTGACCAGATGCCCAAACCACCTCAACTGACTCCTTTCGATCCGGAGGAGCAGCGGTTCTACTCCGAGTCCCTCCCGAATGTCCGAGCTCCTCACCCTATCTCTAAGGCTGAGCCCGGCCACCCTACTGAGGAAACTCATTTCGGCCGCTTGTATCCGCGATCTCGTTCTTTCGGTCATTAATAATAATAATAATAATAATGCATTGAACTTATATAGCGCTTTTCGCACACTCTCACATTCACACACTGCTAGTGATGGTAAGCTACTTGTAGCCACAGCCGCCCTGGGGAGGTCTGACAGAGGCGAGGCTGCCATTTGGCGCTGTCGGCCCCTCTGACCACCACTAACACAGGCAAGTTGGGTGAAGTGTCTTGCCCAAGGACACAACAGCAGGATACCCCTGGCGGGAGCTGGAATCGTACCCATGATCATGAGGCAACCCGCTCTACCACCTGAGCTACTGCTGCCCCAAAGCTCATGACCATAGGTGAGGATTGGGACGTAGATTGACCGGTAAATCGAGAGCCTGGCTTTCTGGCTCAGCTCCCTCTTCACCACGACAGATGGGCTCAGCGTCCGCATCACTGCAGACGCCAAACCAATCCGCTTGTCGATCTCCCGATCCCTCCTACCCTCACTCGTGAACAAGACCCCGAGATACTTAAACTCCTCCACTTGAGGTAGGACCTCTCTCCTGACCCGAAGTTGGCAAGCCGCACTTTTCCGGTCGAGAACCATGGTCTCAGATTTGGAGGTGCTGATCCTTTAAAGCAGCCAATATTAGATTTAAAGTTTAAATTTATCCAAAACGTTCAAGTATGCCGATACCTGCATGAAGCAGTGATTAAAATGCAGGTTTGTTGAACAAAGGAATCCGAATGCAGCTTCTTGATTGATTAAAAATGACAAATGCATATTATTTCTCTGCAAGGCCCAACTGTTCTACATGGATCTGAGCACAAAAGAGCATTTTTGATGTCAGACATTTGGTAATTGCCTGAATCTCATGCTGTCTCCCTCTCAGAGAGGACTGTCTGCAGGAGGGTTTTACTTAGAAAAGAATGAATAAATAAAAAAAGGAAAGGGCAGCGCTGCCAGAGGCAGCGGTAAGTTTTGTGGCAGTACAATCTAACAGCCGTTTGTTGAACTAGAAACAGCAGGAGATTCAAATACGGTGGTGGATTTGATGAGTGGCATCTTGGTTTTACTTCTGAAACCTTAAGTAATGTGCTGTCAGTTAGAGGAAGAAAGAAAACGGATAACAAAGACAAACGCATTTAGCATTTTCCCTGACATTTCCATTTCTTGTGTGTGGTGACAAAGCAACAGAGGCCGTGCCGCCACGGTCTCCCTCCTCTCTGCATGAGTATTCTTACCTGAGGCCAACACTGAGCAGGTCAATAAGCCTGTTTCGACCAAAAGCCTCTGAGTCAGTGGAAACACACACCTCCAGGCTGTTTTAGACCCCATGACTGCTAAATACCAGAAAGGAGAGTCATCAAGCTCAAGGTTGATTCGAACATCAGCTGTTCGGTAACAGCCCAGGAAAATACTTAAATTAATACGTCAAAACACACTTTTACCGTCTGAATCTCCTGCTCTGTGAGTTTATTTACTCCTTAGTGGTTCTTATAGCAGATATTGAAAAATGAGAGGTAAAAAATGATTCATATGCCATGCAGTATTTTTGGGGAGGAGGCATAAAAGCGAAAGTTCCGCCTACTCACCTGCACATGACCAAGGTGTTTTCTCACGCATCCGATAATTAGCTACGGCTATTCGGATGCCAAAAAGAACATCCAAACATAACAGAAGTTCAGCAGAAGTCAAAACCTGGGATTGTTTTTGTTTTTAGTCAGGAAGGAGGGAATTAAAACCTATACTGCAGACAACTACTAGGGGGCCAAATATTTGTTTCAGCATCAGCTTTCGGGTATGTCGGTCATTAGATTTTTTTCTGAACAGTTTTTTGGGAACATTTTCACAGATTTTTTAATACTTTTCAAGGTACATGCATGACCTAATCAAATCAAACCAAGTCAACTTTATTTATAAAATGTTTTAAAAACACCACTGTTGTCTTATGTACAAAATCAAAAACAGCTTAGCTCCACCTCCTCTTTGTAGTCTTGTAGAATTTCGATCATCTGTAACACGTGTTACTCGAGGGGCTGCTAGAGGGGATTGTGTGACATATTAATGTCGATGGCGATACCATGCAGGAAAAGTTATTTTGGACAATCAGTTTTCACCTATGGAGGCGGCTAGAGTCTGGAATACAATTCCGCAAGACATAAGAGACTCTAGCACATGTAGCGCACTTTTAAAATAAATTTTATGAAACTGTTGATTGGTACTCAAATTTATCAGCACTTGTTTTAAGAACCAATGTATGAATGTTATTGTTAGAGTGAAAATGACTGATTTTGTATGTGTGTGTGCGGGGGTGGGGGGTGCTATTACGCTATGTAATGTTGTTCCACTTGTATTGTTTTTAAAATGTTTATAACTTTAAGTGTTGTTTTATACTATGTGCAAGTCGGCAGGTGGACTACCAATGGAAATTTGCCTTTTGGCTATAATTGGGTACATTTACATTGTAAAATGTTTATTAATGCACACTGTTCTTCTACATTTGTACATTTTATTTGCATTTATTTTTTCATCATAACAAATACATATAAAACACATGAAAAGGAAAATAATTATCTAATAAAGAACATAATAATAATGATCACAAGTACAAATTCATCTTGTAAATTAAACTGTTTCTTTAGATACAATTTATGAACGAAAAGGTATAGGCTGAAGTTAAACTTATTTAAGCCTACCCATGAATTCATTACAAAAAATCTACATTGTCATAAATATCAAAAGTAAATAAACATATAAACAATACAGTTATTACATGCATCATCCTAATTTCAACAAAATCAATGAAGAGGTATAAACATAAATAAAACAAAAATCAATTGAAGTCAATCAAGAGGTAAAAACGTGTGACAAAACTAATTTTGGTGCACTTGGTAATTATGTAAGGATTTATTTTTAAAACTCTTTTTGAATATTTTCAACGAGCTTGAATTTTTTAATCTATCCTCGAGGCTATTCCATAAACTCACTCCTCTTACTGAGATACATCTTTGTTTTTTATTGGTTCTAATATTCTTTTTTTTTTAATCCCAGTTCCTCTTAGACTATATCCTCCTTCCCTTTGTTCAGACATCCTTTGAAGATAAGGTGGAAGTTTAGCCTGATATGCCTGATATACTACAGCCAGTGTATGCAGGTCAATAATATCGTAAAATTTTAGAATTTTTAAATGGATAAAGATAGGATTTGTTGGAGCAAAATAGTTAGCATCGGAAATTATTCGAACTACCTTTTTTTGAAGTAAATATATAGGATAAATATTTGCTCTGTAATTATTTCCCCATATTTCAACACCATAGCTCAGATATGGTAAAATAAATGAGTTATAGAGTATCTCAAGGGATTTAATATTTAAAACAAATCTCGTTCTACTCATAAGTCCTATATTTTTTGATATTTTTAACTTTATATCATCTATATTAGGCTTCCAACTCAGTTTTTCATCTAAAGTAATTCCTGAAAATGTACATGTGTGTACTTGTTCAATTACAATACCATTTATTTTTAAAATAATGTCATTAGTAATTTTCCTGTTTCCAAATATAATGTACTTTGTTTTGGTCACATTCTTAGAAAGTTTATTCCTGTCAAACCATCCTTTTAACACTGCCAGTTCTTTTTCAACTAAATCAACAAGCTTGTGTAGGTCGTCACCAGAACAATAAAGGCTGGTGTCATCTGCATACAACAAACAATTTACTTCATCTAGAACCGCACACACATCATTAATATACATTATAAATAATTTAGGTCCCAAAATAGACCCTTGTGGGACTCCATGAGTAATGAACTCCTTTCTTGAATCAACATTATTGATATGCACATACTAGTCTCTTTCACTAAGGTAGCTTGCCACCCAAGCATAAGCTGTGCCACGAATACCATATCTTTGTAGCTTTTGAAGAAGAAGTGTATGATCTATGACGTCAAAGGCCTTACTTAGGTCAATGAAGACACCCAAAGTATATTTATTTTCTTACACTGCAGTTGTGATATCTTCAGTTAAGGCCATTACTGCCATCAGAGTGGATCTGTTTGATCGAAAACCGAACTGTTGTTCATTCAACAAATTTAATTTTTTAACAAAATAATCAAGTCTAGTGACAAACAATTTTTCTAAAATTTTAGAAAATTGTGAGAGAAGCAAAATAGGTCTATAATTTATGAATAAGTGTTTACTTCCATTTTTATAAATAGGGATTACTTTTGCTGTTTTCATTTTACTTGGAAAAACACCAGTACAGAATGACAAATTGCAGATATATGTAAGGGGTGTGACAATGTGATTGATAATTTCCTTTACTAACCTCATATCTAAATTACTGCAATCAGTTTAACTTTGGTTTTCAAATTTATTGACAATATTTATTACCGTAAATCCTCTAATACAGGCCCGGGCCTGTATTTTACTCAAGCTCATCAAGCTCCAGGCCTTTATTGGAAGGCCAGAATTAGAGACAGGCCTCAATTTCTATTTGAGCAAAATGAACTAATGGTTCGCTGGAGTTTTTGACAATTAAAATTGCACCCACATTTTCTAAGTTAACACAAATTAATTTTAACAATGGTTGTTTCTGCATCTTGCTTCAGCCCTCTCCCCCCTCCCCCGCACAGCGGCCGCAAACTCACTGATAATGTTACTGTGGCCGTGCTCAGGACGCAGCTGTCTGGAGAGCGTCAACAATCAGAGCTTTGCATTCACAAGCTGGTTAAGGTTAGGATGGGGTGAGGGGAAGGTTAAATTGCAAGAGGGTAAACGTCACAATTTGGTTAAATGTCCGTTTTACGGCGGGTGTCAGTACCGACGCTCTGGAACAGTGCATTGCCTCCCGACGCGCAGGAGCTTGTCACCTGCTGACAGCAGGCTGCTGTCTTTTTTGAAGAATGCATCTTGCCGGTCATTATCACGTGACAGCGACTAGTCGATGACAGGCATAAAAAGTCACTATAGTGAAGTCGACTAGTTCATACAACCCCTACTGCTCCCCAGAGTGTTCTGCAGCATAATCAGCATGTTCTCTTTGAACTTGATGTCAAATTTTCGCCTCCTCTTCGTCTCCGCACCTGCCATGGTTAAAGTTACCCTCGCGGTCTGTCACTGGCAAATCAAAAGTGAGACGAATGACACAACCGCCCCCCTGTGGTACTTGCTTGTTACCACATTCCACCCGGCCACAATAAAAAACCCGGCCATTATTCACCTCCGCCGACTCCGACCAAAATGTGATACCCGGCCATTAATTTAATACAGGCCAATATTAGAGGATTTACAGTATTTCAATGTCTTCTACACCCCTTAAAAATAGCGAATAGGTTACAATTAGATATGGACTCAGTAATATTTTTTTCATTTTTACTTATAGGTGCTTTGATAGCACCAGCTAATAATGGTCCAACTTCAACAAAATAACGATTGAAAGCATTGGCAATTTCCTTTATCAGTTATTTCATGATCTTCTTTGATGAAATAGCTTGGGAGTGCATTTACTTTTTTCCATTTCTAATTATACCATTTAATATCTTCCACATTCCTTGTGTATTATTCTGGTGTTGTTCTAATAATTAATGATACAAAAATTTCTATTCATGCGTATTATATTTATTAATTTATTTTGATATGTTTTATATCTTTCTTCAGCACTTTTAGCTCTTTGTTTTAAATATATTCTGTAAAGATGATTTTTCTTCTTACAAGCCTTAACTATGCCATATGTTATCCAGGGCTTTTTTATTTTAATTTTATTTTCAGTAATATATAGCTTCAATGGGCAGTGTTTATCATAGAGTTTGGTTACTTTGGATAAGAAGGCATCATATGCTAGGCTGGGGTCCTCAGTACAAAAAACTTCATCCCGCGTCTGAGCTGAAAGATCTGCCCTGTATGCAGCCAGGGCTTCGGGTGTTCTATGTTGAACCAATTTCTGTGTAATCGTTTCAGGATTTTGAGCATAATGTACTATTTGATAAAAAACACTAAATACCGGTAGATGGTCACTTATATCATTGACTAGTAATCCCGCTATAATTTGTCTGGATATCTCATTAGTGAATACAGTGTCGATCAAAGTGGCAGTTGTAGTTGTAATTCGAGTAGGTTTAAGGATAAGAATCAGAATCAGAATCAGAATCAGAAGTTTTTATTGCCATATGTGTGCCAAGTCACAACATTAGGAAATTGCTGCGGTATTTTGGTGCAGAAGGTAAGATAGAAAAAAATTAATTAAGAGATAAATAAGAACTAATAAAACACTCATGATAAAATTATTAATGTAAAAAGTGGCAAGAATTAGAGAAGCAGCTATCTACTCCATGTAGGAATTTATCTGAGTGTTTGTTGAATGGTTCAAGCACAGCATCGGGTCACGTGACTGGAACCAATCAACTTGAGTGGGCTGCCCTAGGATGTTCATTAAAAAGTCCAACTGCAGAGGGGAAGAAACTGTTTTTGTGGCGAGAGGTTCTGGTCCGAATGGATCTGAGCCTTCTGCCAGATGGGAGCGAGTCGAAGAGACTGTGTCCAGGGTAAGACGAGTCAGGTGGGAGAAGGTTATTGCTGTACATTGTTGTAATAAAATTAGATATTTGTAAGTTATCATGAGGGTTAAGAAGGTCAATGTTAAAGTCATCACATACTATATGAACCTTGTTTAAATTTACATTTAAACAAATGCAATAGTTAGCACTAGGGGCTGCATGACTTAATTTTTTTTAAAGTCGACAGTCAAGTAATGAAAATCGAGTCGACTTTGACTAGTCATTGATGACGTCATGCACCTGAAGCGGTGCGGGGGGGGGGGGGGGGGGTGTTTCGCTGGAGTTTTTGACAATTAAAATTACGCCCGCATTTTCAAAATTAAACCCATCTCTTTTAACAACGGCAGTTTCTGCATCTTTACTGTTCCCCTGCTTCAGCCCCCCCCCCACCCCCCCCACCCCACCCCCCCCCCTGCGCAGCGGCCGCAAACTCACTGATGCGCCTGCAGCCTCAGAGTTCCTGCTGCTCTAAACATTAAAATAATTATTTCATTTTCTGTTCCTCACATCTGATTACCTTCAATGGTGTCTGTTTGTTGCAACACCAGGTACAAAAACTAACCTGTTTTTATTTGACTATTTTTCTGTCCTGTCTGTTTATTATCATCCTGCATCTCCTCTCAGTCCTAAAGAGAAACTGCTACCTGGCTTCATATATATTCACCTCATGAGTTACCTTTGAACTGCAGTTCTAAAAGATCTACCGACCGCAAAAACAGAGGAGTGAGCGCCGGCCACATCAGTGAGGTGAAAACACAGGAGGAAAAAACAGGTGATGTGCTCCGCTCCACAGCAGCGAAACGCATCAGACACAAATAAAAGACAGAAAAACATAAAAGGAAATGAGCCGACATGAACGATCGCGTGTTAAATTAGTTTTTCAGGTGGCGACACCTAATTTGATAATGTTACTGTGGCCGTGCACAGGACGCAGATGTCTGGAGCGCGTCAACGATCAGAGCTTTGCATGCGCAAGCTGGTTAAGGTTAGGATGGGGGTGAGGGGAAGGTTAAATTGTAATAGGGTAAAGGTCAAAATTTGGTCAAATGTCCGTTTTACGGCGGCTGTCAGTACGTACGCTCCGGCACAGCGCATCGCCTCCCGACGCGCAGGGGCTCATCACCTGCTGTCTTTTCCGAGGACTGCATCTTGTCAGTCATTATCATGTGACAGCGACTAGTTGATGACAGCCATAAAAAGTCACTACAGAGCAGTGAAGTCAACTAGTTCATACAACCCCTAGTTAGCACTGACTGAAGCTTCTGTGGAAGACTCTTCATATCTTCTTTCTGCAGCTCTTTTTACATGTCACAATTCCACTAAAACAACAGGCAGCCGTGAAACAGTTTGACATGAATCCTAATTAGACTAACGTGTATTTGGTTCCATTTATGACTGAAACAACAGCTGATGAAACTAGATGTAACAGCTTAGGCTGTTCCAAACTCTAAACCTGGATGTTGGTTCAGCCTGGCGTTGCCAGTAGTTTGGATTCTGACCGGTCTGATGACTTTCTAACCGAGGCGTTCCCTCACTGAGATCGATAGCAAGCACACGTGACTGTCAAAGGAACTGCTGTGCAGACAATCAGAATGTTGATATTGGATTCCCGCACGGTGGGAATAGCACCAGATGAGATGGAAAGATGGAAATTCCCCGGGCTGTTCTCGGGTCCTGTGAGAATATGGTAAACTTGTGTTTTCTTTTCTCTGTGTTTTTCCAAACTGCTGAACGTGTCGAAATGAGATGTGTTTTCAGGAAATGGAGTTTTAATGCTTTTATCTTATTTGTCCTTTTCCATATTTTCAAAGAATGAATGGACTGAAGCAGTGGACGTGGGTGGCTGCAATGGCACTCCTGGTGCTAACAGCGATGGCCGCCGAAGGAGGAAAAGCAGACAAACAAGGTGACGGTCATAAACAGTGTGCCTGTCTCTTATTCAAATAAGCAATTTGCACACCAAAAAAATCTATATAGAAACATGAAGTGTTATGCACCTTTCTAAAACTAGAAATACAGAAAGTGTTTTTAAAACCAGTAATTGGTCTCTTGTGAGACTTTACCAGAAACATTAAATCCTTATTTTGCAAAAAGAAAAGTCAAAAAAGGAGAGAAAAGTAAGTTGTTGTGTCCCATTGGGTAAATAACAACAAAAACAAATGCACTGGAGAAAAAAAAGGTTATTTGCATTGGAAATTAGTGCAATAAACCAATTACAAATGTTCAAAAGGAGGTAGATAAAGTTATGAGACAGAGTAGTTGTTTTCCTTTTCTTGTTTTAATATTAAAACTATAGATGTAGACAATGAACGTTTCGATACCGACACAAAAAACAGCCTAGATCTACATTTTATTGTTTAATATCTTTAAAATATGATTGAAACTAACATTTTGTTGCATTTTTCATCTTAAAGTCTAAAACTTTTGGATTCTTGTCTCTTTCTAAGATCTTTTAAACTTCTTGACTGATTTGCAGGAAAGAAAGAGCGTAAATCTGACTGTGGGGACTGGCAGTGGAGCGTGTGCGTGCCCAACGAGGGCGACTGTGGACTCGGCACCAGGGAGGGAACCCGGACCGGCACCGACTGCAAACAGACCATCAAAACACAACGCTGCAAGATCCCATGCAACTGGAAAAAGAAGTTTGGAGGTAAACACATGTATTAAGAGACAGGTTTGGATGAATAGTTGCAAAGGAAATAACTCCTGTAGAAATGCGTCACCTTTCTGTGGCATAACCATCGACACATACATATATGGACAATGGGTTTCCATAGACTCCAATAACACGTTTTGGAAGAGAAATGGGAGGTGGCCACCACCACCATTTTGACCGTGTCACAGGTTCCGTCAAGCCCAGACAATTCCTCAAAAGGGAAGAGAGGTGGAGCTGAGGGTGGGGCTGTAAGGCTGGGATCAACTGACGACACCCGGTCGAACTAGCTACAAGCTAACCTGAAGCTAACCCAAAGCTAACGCGGCGGTGGGAGCTAAGCTAACGGAGGTAGCAACCTATAGCTACAACCGGAGTTAACTGTGCACAACACCAGAGCTTCTGAGTCAGAGATACGCCGGGCCGACCGCTGGGTAAAACCGGGTGGAACACAGAGGTCTCCGAGAGCTCCACAAGCCGGCAGCCGCACAGCAGAAGAGCGCCGCTGCGATCTGAGATGCGCAGAGCTGCCGCTGGGGAGAACCGGGTGGAAAGGTTTCCGTCCCAGAGCTCCACAAGCCGGAAGCGCGCAGCAGACAGAAGCCGCGATCAGACAGAGATGGTCTAAGTTGAGAGACTGAAACTGACTGAACAGTTTCCAGGCGAGGTCGAGGCTCAGACTGAGGCCTTTCCACGGAGCTAGCTCTGTGGTCACGTGGGTCTGATGCTCATTAATTATACAGAATTTTAGACTTTTAATTCACTTAAACAGAAGAGTGAGAAAAAAATTCACCCCCCTCAGAGTTGTCATGAGTGTAAACTAGATCATTTAAATAAAAAACATGTTCTGGTACCAGGCTGTAAACATGTTTATTTCTGCTGTGAAATTGGTATTTTTAACATGGGAGTCAATGAGGATTTGCTCGCTTCTGACACCAGCCCCTAGTGGATGAGGGTGGAACTGCAATTTATTTCATTTCCGCGTTTGCTTCAATTTCTGAGCCGCATTGTGGGGGCTTGGGCATAACTTATTCATAACCACTAAAACACTCATGTAGAAATGTTGGAAGTGATTCAGATGATCTCTGCTGAGAAACGATTTAAAATGATGGAAAACAATTCATTGCAGCAGGTGTATTTTTTCATGTGTAAGAGGCGTCACCATAAGTATTATTCCTCCAAGTCTGAACTAAATTTGTCAAAACAGAGCGTCACATTTGTGCTGGTATTTTAAAAACCTAACAGGTGCGACATGACGACTGGGCTCAGGAAGAGGTGTGAGGTCCGGCGAGATCTCACCGTAAGATACACTCTAGTCTGCGTTTTTTTTCAGGCTCGAGTGTGTGCAGCTTTTACAGCTAAAGTGTCGAGGAGTGACAAGCCTGAGGGACTTTTGTTCCCACGATAAGTCCTGTCAGACAGGGCGCCTGCTGCTTTCCAATGAGCCTGTCAGGAATGATGAGCACAGCGCAGGCTGGCCCCCGCTATATGGATGTACAGATTATAGCTGCAAACTTTTCCTGTTTTATTTCTTTTTGAGAGGCAATAAGCTAAAAAACTTAAAATTGTGAGAAGTTACTTGAGAATGAAGAGAATAAACCAAACACAGCTCATTTTGGAAATTATTTGTGAAGATCCAGTGATTTCTTTTGAATATTTGGAATTGAATATTTGTCTAAAATCATGGCATTGTGATTACCTGTTCGGTCAGCACTCGACGGTTTCAGGAGAACGTTTGTGAAGTTGTGACTCATCATTTTGACAAAATATGTCCACCGACAGGCAAATTTATGCTTGCTAAGACACCCTGAATGGCCTCTGAGGGGGTTGCTGCTGCCGCAAGATGTACTGCGATGGGGCGACGGTGGCACAGGAGTTAAGTGCTCGCCCCGTAATCGGAAGGTTGCAGGTTCGAGCCCCGCTCAGTCTGTCACTGTCGTTGTGTCCTTGGGCGAGACACTTAACCCATGTTGCCTGCTGGTGGTGGTCGGAGGGACCGGTGGCGCCAGTGCTCGGCAGCCTCGCCTCTGTCAGTGCGCCCCACGGCAGCTGTGGCTACATCATAGCTCATCACCATCAGTGTGCGAATGTGTGTGTGAATGGGTGAATGACTGATTGTGTTGTAATGCGCCTTGGGGGTTCCAGGACTCTAGAAGGTGCTATATAAAACACAAACACAAGCCATTTAGCATTTAGCATTTACTACAGTTAAACCGTCATAATAATACTGACTCACACACACACACACACACACACACACACACACACACACACGCACACGCACACACACACACACAATTTGCATGCACGATGATCCTGAGACTTTCTTTAGATGTGCAGCTGCAGAGTAAAATGTCTTTTCTGATGAGATTCTTAGCTGTATATAAGGTTCAAATTATGGGGGAGCTAGGGGAGCCCGGCTCCCCCTAAGTCCTGGAATATACTTACTGTTTAACGACGCATACAGGTGTTTAAAATGGCTATCTCACGTAACTTGCGTTCATTTAAAGGGTCATTTGTGTGCGTCCTCCCAAATAAACAATGTGTTCAAACACTGTAATATAGGCGGCGTTAACAAAACCAAGGAGACACGCTCACCAATGCCCCTCCGTCTCTGGTCTTTCACACTGTCCACGATAAAGCTGCTGTTCTTTCTCTGCCGTGATCTCAGGTTTAACCAGTTACTGATCTCTTCTATTGATGCCATGGTTGTTTTGGTTGTACCCCACAAACCCGGCTCTCTATCCGGTCCGTGAACACTACAGTGGCCCCTGGCGGAACACTGCAGTAGTACCTGCAGTGCAGTGTGGTGCAGCAGCAAGTATGCGAACAAAGACGCAGCCTGCTGCCTGCATCAACGCGAGGTTAAAAAGTAAGTATTCCAGGCCTAAGGGTGATGGGATCCCCTCAATGCCCTCAACTGGCACCCCCAGGGGGAGCCTGAAAATGTCCCCCACGGCACCGTTCATACGTTTTTACAAAGACGGCGATGATGTTTTTGTGTTTTATTGTGGCACCCTGAGCAAAAACAGATTGCAACGTTGATTAGTCTGTAAACCAGAACGTCAGTTCTGTTTTAGTTCCAGTGGAGTTTTATAACCTAATGCCATCTTTTGTCTTTTATTACATTTTTGGATTTTTTTATTACTATTTGCCCAGCTCTGTTCACTCCCACAGATTTGTGCTTCTCTGCTCGTTCAGTGGGTGTCGTTTTACAGCTTTTACCCTAGTTAATTTTTTGTTGAGCAGCACTTTAAAGCAAAACATTCCAAAAAGCTTTCTAAATAGTACTGACACTGACAAAACTGACATTTTAAAGCTTACAAAAGCAAAAATCAGCATCAGGTCTAAAAATGTACATGTACACAGTTCTGCAGAGTCATTGTTTCTGAGCCAGCACAGCCCAAAATAAAGGAGCCCTTTTGGGACGCAGGTCACCAACACTCCAGTTAATGGCTCTGAAAGCATCAAATCAGAAAAAGTGTTGCAGCGTTACACTTCTAGCGTACAAAGTCCAAAGTCAAATGAGATCAGAGGGATAGAATTCCTCACTGGAATTTGTTTTACTGTGTTTTTCTCGTCTTTTCTGCTAAAAAAAAATGGTTTGGATGTCACAGCAAAGTCCATCTAGGATTATATCAATGAACTTGTGTATAGAGATAGTTCCCTGTTGTTCAATTTTCAAGCATTGATTTTTCATTTTTGAAAGACTTTTGAGTGGATTCGTACCTGAGAAAATTTGCAAAAAGAACCTCTGCAGTCATGCAACACACTGTGATGTGTCAATAAATGCATTAAATATTATTATGATTATTATTATTATTAAAAGATTATGTAAGATTTCAGGGACATAATTTGTATTTTTCGCACCAATATTTCACTCAAATCAGCTTGAATACTAAAGAAACATTTCTTCCATCCATCCATCCATCCATCCATCCATCCATCCATCCTTTTCCATCCGCTTATCTGTGAAAAAATGTAGTTTTAAAGGGCTGTTACACCCAAAAGTGAAACGCCAACAGGCACATTTTTACTTTTGAGTGGAATTTAAAACACAAATACAAAATTAGGGAAATAAAAATCGACTAAAGACCAAAAGATTAATTAGCCTATAAATCACATAAAAATAAAAATAAATCACACTGAAAGGATGCAGAAAAACAAGGGTTAAAAAGAGTTTACACGCTAGGAAAAAGAATGAAGCACAAAGAACGAAGAAAGGGGCTGAAAGGATAAAGACACACAAGTGGGACAATCAAGATGTAACAATGGCTGTAACAGGACAAGGATGAGTTACAACATGCCCTTATCTCGTCTGGTAATTGGTGCGTCCTCGGTTTCTCCAAGGTGAGAAAAATCGAAGTAACAAGCATCGAACACATGAGCACCTCCGCTCAACGTTGTTCTATTTACTGTGCTGGCTGGGAAAAGTAATGACAGGAACGTGACTCACTCCATTTACTGCTGGTGCCAAAGAGCTCCTTGTTCTGGTCCAGGTGTATTCTAGGAACTGCCATTCCTTTAAAATTACTGTGATCTGTGCACAAGTCTTGCATCATTGCTTATATTTTGCTTCCCAACTGCCAGACGCCCCTGTATTAAGATTCAAAGTGGTGATTATTGGTTTTTCAAGCTTTCTGAAGCTGCCGACGTCCAAAGAAAAACGTTCATAAGGACTTCAGAAAGTCTGGAGAAGAGCTGATTACGACTTTTGAAGTTAGACCAAGAAGGAAAAGTGTAAACAAATTAGAGGTGGATAACGTCACATTGCACCAATTAAATACTGGTACAAAATGAATCCTCCATAGCGCTTTTGTCTCACAGATCAATGGCCAAGTTTGTTCACATAGTTCAAGATTTTATTATACGTGAAAAAGCAAAACTATTGCTCAAAAGCAACTGGTGATAAGAAGATTTGCGTAGAAATAACATTTCATACTTTCAGCTGTTGTGTAGTTATGCCATTCAGTTAAATTCAATTCAAGTTTATTTATAAAGCGCCAAATCACGACAAGAGTCGTCTCACATAATAAACATTCCAATACAGGTCAGTTCATTAAGCCAATCAGAAAAAGGTTTCCTATATAAGGAACCCAGCAGGTTGCATCAAGTCATTGACTAGAAGTGAGGCTTCAAAAGTGACTTAGTGAAAGTCTAAACAACGAGTGTTTAAAATTATAACTGATAGTTCAACGAGAACCAATGTCAAAAGAAATGCTGTAGCTGCTGCCAGTGCCTCATTAAGGTCACCATGGTAACCATGCACTTGTGCGTCTCACTTGCTTAGAGCAAAGTTAATTGGAGACAGGCAGGAAAACAGCTTCAGAAAGAAGATTCAGACAAACGTTGGTGCTTAAAGAGAAGATGTCTTAAAGAAATGATTGAAGACTAGTTTATGAACTTTGATGTGTCTCCATGCAGGAGATGCAGCCCGTTTTGCAATGACAATTTTCAGCTAGAAAATACTTTTGTTCTGGGAAACCCTGGGTGTGTCCTCTCTGCAGTCTGGGGATATTTGAGATGAAACCATGAATCATGAAGCAGTTAGAACATAAAGATATCTATGTTCGTATCTACAACTCATGATACAACAACTGATGTGGAGGGAAGACAGTTTTCCCAAAATAATTTAAGGTAAATAGTAGTTTGTAAACAAAGTAACATGTATTAAAATGATCTTTCAATCATGGAAAGTTACTTAAGTTTTGATTGATGCTTCTACTGTAAAGAAAAGCATACCAGAGCTCTAGAACTCCAAAGAAAGGAGGGATTCTCTCACCTTTCCCCAAAATCCAGATTTTTTAAAGGGAATTTTCAGTTTTCTAAAATGTGATCGCTGTATGATGGAATGCTAGCATAAGTCGAATTTACACTCATCTCCACTGAACTGCAAATGTCAATGTATAATTAACATCTGTGTTTTTTTGCTAGAGTCACTCTTGAACACACTTCCCTCTGCCATGACAAATACTGACTCATTTACATTATTCAAGGCACACCTCAAGTCACCTACTCAAGCAAGCCTATTCCCTTTAGACTCAGGCCTAGTCCACACGTAGCCGGGGTTTTTTGAAAACGAATATCCGCCCCTCCAAAAACTTGCATCCACACCACCTCGTTTAAAAACAAACTCTGTCCACACGTACCCGGATAAATACGTTGTTAAGGACATGCCAGACCTGTAGGTGGCAGTACTTCCCCCGTTCTTAACCTCGTCCTTCGTCTGTGGTCTTCCACAAGGAGCAGTAATTCCGCTTGCAAAAACAAACAAGCAAAAAACGCTTGGACAATTGATAAAGCGAGCGCAGCTCTGAGGGCATCCATGATGCCGGCTAGTGTAAACACAGGTCGCACACGTGATGTCAGCATTTTTTGTCGCGGAAAGTGACGTTGCGGACCTTAAAACTCCGGTTTTGTCCGTCCACACGCAGACACCCAAAACGGAGAAAACGCAGATCTTCACTTTGGCCGGAGTTTTTAAAAAGATCCGTTTTCATGTGAAAAAACTCTGTTTTCGTGTGGATGACAGGCCAAAACGTAGAAAAATATCTACGTTTTGGCAGATCCCCGGCTACGTGTGGACAGGGCCTAAGATCTTAAAATGTTTGGATTTTTATGTATCCTATTTGCTCTTATTGCTCTACCAACCTCTGTGTTGTTTGTAATGATTGTATCCCTGTTTTTTTTACTTGAAGTTGTCCTTGGTTTTGAGAAAAGTGCCCTCGAATTAAAGGGGCATTATGGAAGTTTGACAGCCAAAACATGTATAGAAATAATAAATGTCTTCTTCTTACATACTCCTGCAATGCCCAGGTCCTGTAGAATGAGCCCTGGCATTTTTACTGTGATCGCCTGTTTTTCTGTGAAATCACAGAAAAAGAGAGATGCTCGGGTCGAGCAGGCTGCTTCATGCGTGTTCATGCTCAGGCATAGCCCGTAGCATTTGCTATCAGTAGCTTTAGCAGCAGAGAGAGAGGTAGTGCCACTTTGTCAATGTTTTTATTTGAGACTCTCCGAACGGCATTGAATTCACAGATAAAAAAGATGTGGGTTCAACTTTCATTTTGGAACAATTTTTCAAGCAAGGGAAGGGAATGATCTGAGCATGCAGGAGGACTGACCCATCTTAAACCTTTGTCGGCTGTGCTGAAGAGAAAGCTACAGAACCAAATTATTTAATTAATTAGCTGCGCGTTCTCCTGTCCTCCCCCCCCCCCCCCCCCCCCCCCCCCCCCCACACACACACACACAATGGACTGTCTCAGCTGTTATTTTCGTTAAGGAGTGTGCACGTACAGCATGCGTGCCTCGTGCACGAGCCTACTATTGAAGCTGCTGTTACACTTTTGGCCTGAGGGGGCAATCACAAGCATAAAAATTCAAAAATCCGTTAAGTCCCTTAAAGTGTATTATTATTATTATTATTATTATTATTATTATTATTATTATTATTAGAGTTGTGGGGAGGGGAGTACAGGGATTGGCCTGGCATATGCCAGTCTTGGAATCTGATTGGCCACCCCAGGAGCCACCTGACTGAGCTCACTGAAGTGGCTCATTAACCACCACAGCAGCTGCAAGAAGAAGAAGAAGAAGAAGAAACAATGTGGCGTTCATGAAATCACTTAAATGAAAGAACTGAATAATTTTGCCCCCCCCCCCCCCCCACACACACACACACACACACACACACACACACAAACAAAAAAGCATGACCATAGGTGCCACCATGCATAAACAAGTGCCCCACCAGGGGCCCCGTATGGAAAGGCTTGGGCACGCCACTGTTAGCCGGACCAAAAACAGAGAAAACATTTGTAACTGAATGACTGCAGAACAGTACTAATGGTGCTTTATTGCATTGTTACTCCTGATAAATCTACTTTCAAATACTCAGCAGTGTCTTACAACCTTTAATATATTTCTTCACGTCACCTCAAAGAAGGCATTAGTTTCCTGACAAAACCTCAATGAGCGGGGAGCTCTCTATCTCTCCCAGACATAAATTACGCCGGGCTTTTTAAAGTTGGTTGCTCAGGAGGTCCCTGTGGGATTCCTGCAACAATGGCCCTGTCACTCCCTCTCTGCGCTCTCCTTCCCTCGGTGTCCTCACCTCTCCTCCTCGCCTCTGATGAGCACTCTGGGATCTTGGCAGCGGTGACACGAGCTTTTATGTGAGAGGGAGCTGACGAATGAGTGTCACAGCCTCGAGGGAGCACAGCTGGACTGACGCCAGAAAATAAAGGAGAAAATACGCAAACACACATGCTCTCTAAAGTCACGTCTATAGCGTGCACCAGCTTCTGCATCCCTTTTGACTGTGTGGATGTGCAACAAGAATATGTGCTTTCATTTTACTGATCAGCAGCTGAAGATTGGATCTGCCTTTTTCAAGATGGAGAAACTAGTTTTCCCAATTGCATTCATCAGTTGGCGCATGTCGTCATGTAAGGAACATCAGATCAAAACTGTAAGGTGCCATCTGTTTCTACAGGGAAAAACATCCTTTGTTGCAGAGATAAGCTTCTTATGAAGTCGCTACATGGAGGTATCAGCCAATTGCTCATCAAAGAGCCATTAAAGGTCTATGACTCACAAATCCCTTAGCTCAGAGCGCTCCTTACAGTCAGTCACTGCAGTTAAAACAAATATAGAATCAGCCTTGTGTCGTTTTACAAGCTTTTCTGTCAGTTCTGTCCTTTTTCAGTGCTTCACTAAACCAAGCCATCTGAATTCTGCTTTTCTTTAATTTTTCTTTAGGGGAGTGCAAGTATGACTTCCAGGCCTGGGGGGAGTGTGATCTGGCGACAGGCAAGAAGAACAGGACGGGGGTTCTGAAGCGAGCACTGATGGACGCGACCTGCGCCGCCACCGTCACGGCAACCAAGCCATGTGGGAAAATCCTAAAGACCAAGCTGCAAGGTGAGAAGAATAAATCGTGGTTTGATAAACCCAAACCCCTCGCTGCACACTTTGAGCTCATCTGCAGCCTCATGGACTCGCTGAAGCCATGCTGATGAATCACAGTGTCTGCAAAACCGTGGCACCAGGGTCTGAAAAGATAATTGAGGTGTACTGCTCAGCATTGATACACTTTTAAATAATATACTTAATCAAATGTGACTTGGACATTGCTTGGTGTCTGACTGTACCTGCGGAACCTCCTGCACTGATTTTGTTTTCTTCATCTGCACTGAGGAGGTGTGTCTAATCAACTCTGCTGCCATTGGCTGAATGTGAGCAGGCAGTACAAACAGTCACCACATCATTCTGGAGCAGAAATGACTTTGTGCTCAGACCAAACAGTCTCATGAGTAAGAATTTATCACATAGGAGCAATCATCAAGTTTCAAGAAAAACACACTCATCATACAGAAAATAACAGAAAAAAAATCACTCCTTCATCTTCTAAAACTCTTCATCCTCAGCAGGGTAGTAGTGTCTAACTCCAGCAGTCAGCGGGTGAGAGATGTGGTACACCTTGGACGAGTTTCCAGTCCATCGCGGAGACAAACAACCAGTCACACACTCACACCAAGGGACAAGGAGTGCCCAATCCTGGTAGCCTGGCAAGGCATCCTATATATGTGAAAATAGAGTCCGGCCATGACCCATAAACAGAGCAAAGTCATGGGACAAAATCTAGGGTTGTCTTTCAAACTGTCTCCACATGCCATTGGACAATGAATAATGTGACGTACTCAACACTATGGATGTAAGTCTACGGGTCAGTCTACCACAGACTGTCAATGGAGATGCAAATACCTCCTGTATTGTGTCAGGCAGCACTGAGACATCTACAATTGGTCCAGAATTTGGCAGCCATATTCCAGACAGGGATGAGGAAATCAGCACACATTACTCCTGTGCTGGCTTCATTACACTGGCTCCCTGTAGGTTTTCGGGCTAGGATGAAATTTCTGTGCTATGTCTTCCGGTTTCTTCATGGGAACCCTAATGGAGTGTGACTAAATCGAAACGCAGAGCAAAATCATTTTGCTTCGCCTCCTGTCTGTCTAGATTTCTAGGCTACAATCCTGGTCCTAGAAGCCCACTGTCCAGCATGCTTTAGTTATTTCTGTGCTCCAGTGTATCTGACTCTATAGTTGAATCACCTCTTCAGCAGATCACAAGGTTCTGCAGAAGTCTGTTAATCACCTGCTGGTTAAAATCAGGTGTGTTGGAGCAGAAACACAACTAAAACATGAAGGATAGTGGCCCCTCCAAGAGGCAGGGATCGGTTTTTTTCACCGTTGGGAGGAAAGTGGAACACCTGGACGAAACCCATGTATAGAGGGGAAAAACATGCTCTCCATGGAGAAAAGCTGCAGCTGGGATTTGACCTTCTGACCTTCTTGCTACAAGGCAACAGTGCTTCCAACCACATTGCCACACAGCCCAGACAAAAATATTCATCATCTATCAGTGAAAAGGACCTCAGATAAGAAAAAAGGTTAAGTAAAAAGTTGCATTAAAATATCATCAGGAAATGTGAAAACAGTTCCAACTGATCCTGTTGCCTCCAAATTATGAGGTTATGTTCCTCTTAAAGATGCTCGAAGTTTGACTGGTTTTCCTCAATCATTGAGATTGTTGTGTTTCAACACTCATCACCCCTGAGGTCATTTAGGGTTCGGGGTCATCTCTCTCTCTCTCTCTCGTGTACACCCAATGGCACCCCCAATTGGTGGCCAGTGGGTGGCAATGGCCACCCCTAGAAAGTTGCTGGCCACCTCTATCAAAATATTCTGACTACACCATGTAGTAGATTTGAGGTGTTTCTCAATGCCAAGGAACCTTGTCTTGATGTTTTCGTTTATTGAGATCCTCATAAGCTTCTGCCTAAATGCAGATGCTAGTCTTCCTGGGGTCTCCTACATTTTCATACAATGTTTACATGATAAGCTACATAAGATGTCTTGGTCCTGCCCCGGTTGCCTAGGAGATACTCATCAAGAACCGCCAAGACGTGTTCCAATGTTCATGTTCTACCGAGGCGTGTGTTCTTCGTTCATTAGCCGTTTAGCTAGCTGAGCAAGGGTACATGGGAGGTGTCTTGTAGCCTAGCCTGATCCCAGAATACACTGAGGTATTTTCAAAAAGATGGCGGATCAGAAGCCGGCAGCTACTTCGGGAGCTAATTTCAAGTATAAATGTCAGTCAACTAATTTAAAATCTTTATTTATTTTTTTTAGATCCAAAGAAGCTAGCTATTGTTGGTTAGTTGCTTAGTAGATGCAGCTTTGGTGGCTAGCGGACAGTAACTCGCTTACATGTTTAATTTAATAAACATATACACTATTTAAAAAGTTAAATGCTCGTTATACGTTTACATTGAAACATATAAGTATAAAATATAATAGTTATCTCACGTGTCACGTAACGTTACATGACCTCCGTGGAAGCCGCGGTCACGTGATGCAAGTCTGATTCATTGAACCATTTTCTTTGACCAAGGAAGGACAGCATCCTCGTAAGCAAGGCACCTGGCCTCTCAAGACATCACCTTGCTGAGCCAGGCGCCTTGACTTTGAGAAACACCCTTTTTCTCTTTCAGTGTCCTTGATGAAGTATCTCTCTAATAATCTGAGAAATTGAACAAACTGGTTTAAACCAATTGACCTTACATTGTTTTCCCATTCGTTTGCTTTTTTTTCTGTTAATTACGTGCAAACATACAGGTTTTTTTCTCCATCAAGATCTCATGTAACTTTATTTGCTATGAACCTGTTTCCACAAAATCCCTCTCAGCAGGTTCGTCCTTGACAACTTCAGTACCTTCAAGAATGAGCTGGGATGTCACAAACAGCTTGTTTTAGCCACACGATTCCTTAAACCAAAAGAAAACAAATAGATGAGCTATTTTTACGTTTGGAGTGTTTATAGAGGCAGTAAAACCTACATAGCAAAAGGGGAGTTTTCTTAATAGTCCCCCTTTAAACCTTCCTTTGTATGATCAGACTCATCTGTTTCTTTTTAAACTAAAACTCTCCTTCAGTAAAACACCAGAAGAGCTTCAGACTTGATCTGAATCTGTAATTGTTATGTTTATGTTTATTCATTTAGCAGACGCTTTTATCCAAAGCGACCTACAATTTTAACCTATAGGGCATGTTGTGATCTGTGGAGGAAACCGGAGTACCCGGAGGAAACCCACGCATGCATGGGGAGAACACGCAACTCCACGCAGAAAGGCCCCAGCCGAGTTTTGAACTTGCGACCTTCGTGCTGCGAGGCAACAGTGCTAACCACTGCGCCACCATGCAGCCCAGCCCAATTGTAAACATCTAAATAAATCTCCTACTCATTAACTCATTCACTAAAGTCATTTGCATTGTTTTACAGTTTGGTCATCGGAACGAGCCCCCGCGCTGAGAGAACAAACATCTCAGCTCTGAAGCTGATCTTCAGCCGCATACGTCACACATCACGTGATCAGGAAGCAGAAAATCTGTGTGTTAGGAGATCGTTTTGGGCCGCCGCTGTAAAAAAAAGTGAGGCGTGAACCGGAGAAGCTTCTGCCGATCACAATTCAACAACAGATTATGAAAAAACGGATAAAGCTCAAAACTCGCGGATTCTTCCTGAAGTAAGAGGCGAGTCTTTGTTTAGGTTGTTTTGCTGTCGACATCTTCCTAGCGCGCACCGTTCTGTGACTCTTAAAAAAACAGTAAAAATGGCGAGAAACACTGGCAGCGAAGGCCTGTAGCGATCAGGAAACGGCTGGCAGTGAATGAGTTAAGGCAATTAAGTGGCTGCTTAATTGCACAGACCAGTAACTACAGGTGATTTCTTTGTTCAGACATATGGAACTTATTCAGATTTTCCTGTTTTAGTTATTTGCATCCAACAAATCTAATTCTGGGGAAGAACTCAGGAAAACATAAACTAAACTAAATTCCCCTCCTATGCTTTTGTTCCTGTAATGTTCGACAGATTTACTGGAACAGATCCTCCTCCATCCCAAAAGTAGCACTGAGGCCTTTTTGGGGGCTAGTTTGAAAGCCGGGAAGATTTCCTTTTAGCTTCTACAGAAAAGTTGGTTTGGATCAAACGCACGGCTCCAGCAGAAACAAGCCTACGATTTACGAGAAGAAACATTCCAGGGCTTTTTCACTCTGTCAGGTCATTGTAAACAGTCCATTTTAATATAAGATCAGGAACTTTTCTGTATTTATTAGAGCTGAAGGGATGTTTACCACACGGATGCCTTTGTTTCTTCTGCAAAGCTTTCTGTTGACAACACGCAGGTTAGGACCAGAGCTGAATTTTGTTTTGATGAGAGTGAATTAGCATCATCATACGTATGAAAGTGCATAAGTGAATGAACTTTTATCAACTTTCTCATAATTACCAGATTCTCGTCTTGTCTCATGGCACATCTCCAGCTGATTGCATCTGTTCTGAATCCAACAAACCCTTGCAAATGATTTCATCTCAGGCAATGTCATCCGTGATTTGCTCTCACATTCGATTCGCCATCAGCTTGAGGGAAATCCTCCTACTTAAGTGTGCAGCTGAAGGTGAGTGACGGTGTTAAAGCCGAGCCGGGATGGCTAACCAACATTTAGGCTGTGATTGCAGGCTTTTCGCTTTTCTCAGACGTGTCAAAGCCACTGAACTCTGCAAGAGCGTTAGCTTAAACTGAGTAGTGTCAGAAAACTTAAGTAACCAAAAATATTGACCCGGTGGAGAACATTTGATCATGTTAGCACACAAAAGTCTTCACCATCTGCTGTAAAACAGCTCATGAAGAGCCTGTGAGTCGACGCTTCTTGTTAATTTTGCTAACTCTGATGTAAATGACCCGAAGTTGATGCCTTATTGTCTCAACAGAATTATTATGAGTCTGGAAATGTTGCCAGTGGCCACAAACTGCTGCCTTATCAACGCTCTGCAGATGACACATGTACACACAAGTTTGCACAAAGCGTTTGCCTAACCTTTCTGTCGTTTCATCAAACGACCGCAATCCGCTGAGGGCCGTAATTACACCGACAGACTGATACGAGCGCTTCAGAGACAATCTGCACAAGCTATGAGCCGTTTTACTTCGCTCTGCAGTTTGTTACTTCTGTTCAGGACAAACCCTGCTTATAGTTTGGCTCCGTGGAAGTTTCCAACTGAAAGTGTTACTTCACCACACGTCTGCGGTGGCTTTATTCTTCAACAAACATTTATGGCGCTTGCCGACATTCAGAGGGTTGTAAATGGATCTAAATTAAAACAGTTTTTAGGATTGGCAAATGTTTGGATTTTGGATTAGAGGTGCTGATTTAAAGGCTATTTCATTTTAATTCTTAATCTTTACAGGGAGTGCAGAATTATTAGGCAAATGAGTATTTTGTCCACATCATCCTCTTCATGCATGTTGTCTTACCCCGGCTTTCCACGGGAGCCGTCAGCAGCACGTTACGGCAGCAGCACGTCATAGCTGCTGATAGGAACCGCTGTGGTCAACAGAACCTTTTCCACCGGAGCCGTCGGCAGCGCGAGTCGGCCGCGTCTCAGGAGCAGCATGTCGCGGCCTTTACGCGTCGGTTCTATTTTCTATGTAAGACGCCTCTGAAACGGGTCAAGTTCGACATTTTTGGGGAAGAAAAGACAGGAAATCGGACGCGGAAATGGAGAGAAGCTCCCGAGATTTTCAGAATAAAGAACGTACTGCCTTCCGGTTGCTTTACTTTAAAAAAGGTTACTAACTGTGCGTCCCCGTGAGAAGTTATCACCTAGCTAGTGGCCTCCTTTGTTTTTCAGGTCCGTATTGGCAATTATCAAACGGACAGAACATAAAACACAAACCATGTTGTAATTTTCTCCTGCTTGTTGTTGTGTTTACTGACGAAGTCACTCGTGTGACTTCCTGCTCTGTCGGTGACAGCTGCTCCCCTGCTGCTTCGCGTCTCGTGGGAAGGGCCAAGCAGCAGCTTACGCGAGCAAGACGTGCTGCTGACGGCTCCTGTGGAAACCCGGGGTTACTCCAAGCTGTGTAGGCTCGAAAGCCTACCACAACTAAGCATATTAGGTGATGTGCATCTCTGTAATGAGAAGGGGTGTGGTCTAATGACATCAACACCCTAAATCAAGTGTGCATAAGCACACACAGATATCCCCCTAAAATAGCTAAAACTAAAAACAAACTAAACACTACTTCCAAAAACATTCAGCTTTGATATTAATGAGTTTTTTGGGTTCATTGAGAACACGGTTGTTGCTCAATGATAAAATTATTCCTCAAAAATACAACTTGCCTAATAATTCTGCACTCCCTGTAGGCCTTAGTTGTCTTTTAGAAGTCTTCCGAGCTGTGAGAGGGTGACAGAATGCATCGCTTTGTTGAGAGACAAAAATAAAAGCTGGAACTGTGCTGCAGACAAACACGTTTATCTGAACACGGTTTGCACTTTCATTTTGTGTACAGTACACCTCCACACTTGCACAAATGAAAGCAGGGGGAGGAAAAGTGATGAAGTGATATGAGTACAATAAAAACACCATCAACAGTAACAAGTGTAGCCTTAGTCTTCTGTCAACTTTAATAATCAGTATGATTTTGTCCTCCAGGCTCCTTGGCATTTTTGTCCTTGTTCTGATTAGATTAGTGTTTCCATTCAAAGTACATCTTTTATAACAACTGGACACTGTCGCTTGGTGCAGCCGTGTGGCGACAAATTAAAGAGTCCTGACAGAGGTGTAATAAAACGAAGTAGCTCACAAATAGCTGAGAATAACATAACATGATGTTATAGACAGATCTAAAATGATCTGTATTTGAAAATAGAGCCCTCTGGAGTTCAACAGCCCCCCAAGGTGCTTTACAACACAAACACATTCACATGCTGGTGGTGATTAAAAAGCATCAACGCTGCTCTGGGGTGCGCTGATGGAAGAGAAGCTGCCGAACACTTTCGTCATCGGTTCCTCCGACCAGCAGGCTAGGTGGGTTAAGTGTCTTGCCTGAAGAAAGAAAGAAAGAAAGAAAGAACGAAAGAAAGAAATAATGAAACAAAGAAATAACGAAAGAAAGAAATAACGAAAGAAAGAAAGAACAAAAGAAAGAAAGAAAACAATCTTTTATGTAACACTTCTAAAGATCACGAGGCGCTTCACAAAAACAAACAAAAAATAAATTACAGTATAAAACGATTTCCAAAATGATTAAAAATGTGTTTAAAAGGAGAAAAGAGAAAAAATGTAAGGAAAGGAAGAGAGAACGAATAGGAAAGGAAGAAATGAACGGATCCTGGGAAAGGTGGAATAAGAGCAGAATAAGGAGAGAGTGGTGATGAAGGTCACACCAAAGCCTGAACAGGTGAGTCGTCAGCTGCTTTTTGAAGGAGACCACTGAGACCACTGATCTCAGGCTCAGGGGGAGAGAGTTCCAGAGTCTGGGGGCCACAGCAGCAAATGATCTGTCACCTTTGGTCTTTAGCCTGGTGCTGCACAACCAGTAGGCTTTGATCACTGGTCCTCAGGGACCTGCTGGGGGTGTAGGGACTGAGAAGATCACCAATGTAAGATGGTGCTTGTCCATGTAAGGCCCTATAGACCAGAACCAGGATCTTGAAATGAACAAGGACACAACCCTCCAGTTATGGGGCAGGGACTAACTCCTCTTTTATTTGTCCCCTCATGCCATAATCTGTAATACCTACAACTTAGTCTGATCTGCAGGTTTGACTCTCTAGACCGTGGAAGATTCATATATTCATAAGACATTTTATCCAACAAATACAAAAACCTCTCATGAAATCAAAACCAGTATCTAACTGGCCTGTAACTGCTGAAGAGCCGATGGAGACAAAATCACGAGAAATACGACTCGTCTGAGATGCGTTGGTGTGGATTATCAATCATCAGGGACACGAAAATCTGAAGTTTGGACTGAACACGACTGGACTTTTTACTTTCTGCCAACAGGCTTCTTCCTTTCTGAGACTTGTGTTGGGAGTATCTGATGGGGCAGGCGTTGGCACTAATGAGGCCATCAGGGTCACACGAGTCTCTGGCCCTAACCCCCCCTTCAATTCCCTGTTAGTGTTGTTAACGCTGACAACCCTAACAGGTCACCACCGTGTGCAATGTTGTGGTCACGTCTGCAGGTATGAGTTTCTGGGAAACTGCCTGGGGAGACGAATCAAGGCTGCACGGTAGGTGTTGGAAACAAAAGTCCAGTTATTTCCAGGTAAAATTCTCAAAAGACACTTTTAAATGTGACCAAGTCGCTTAGGGAACACAACATAGTCGGAATATTGGGCAAACTTCCTTTCTGGAGTTAAATCGCAAAGTGTCCTATAATTAATTTGTTTCATTCACAATTTGGTCAACAACGTATCGCACAAATGTCTTGTAGTTCTCGCACTTCACGGCTCGAAGACTCTTTTAAAAAGGAGATGGAGGCTGGTTCTAATCTAGTCTCCCACAAAAACATTCTGACTATTTTGAAGCAGGTTTGTAGCATAAATAATGAGAACACGTTCTGAAATCCAGCAAAATTAATCCTTCGATTCAACCAGAGAACATTTACATTTCACAAGCTGCCTAAAAAAGCCACAACTTATCGAGAGACTGATTCGTGTTTTTATGTTTATGACTCTGGTAGACGTTGTTATGAAGGCCTTGCCCTTTATGCAAGAGTAGACCAACGTCGCACAAAGAGTCCAACTTCTTGACCCTGATACCAAAGCATATCTGCAGAATGTAATAACGTTGTAGAACATGGGAAGAAGGTGCCATCTTGATGGTCCATGAGTGTGACTCCAAGTCATGTTGAATGTAATATGGAGCCACGTGTGCTACACCTTATACCTGTTGATGTCGCTTCTAATGAAGAGTGAGTGCGTGGATGCAGACTGACAATCTTAGAGGTGTGAGAGCTGAGGGCAAAGGAGAAGCAAATCGAGGATGACAGTGGTCCAGATGAAGGTAGGCAGCTGGTGGGAGGTTTTTAAATGAAGTGAGATTTTCAGTTAGACATGCCAGGAGAGGCAGAGGGGTTACTAGGATGTGAAGGAGTGGGGGTGTTGGGTGGAAAAAAAAGATATGTGAGGAGACGTGTGTGTGTGTGTGTGTGTGTGTGTGTGTGTGTGTGTGTGTGTGTGTGCGTTTTCACCTATGAAATACATTTTTGGTCTTGTCCTTATACATCTGATATTGAAGGATGGTATAAATGACGTTTTAGTCAGGGTTAGGGTTGAACTGGTTAGGCGTTATGTAAAGAGAGCTCTGAAGGACAGAACCCTCCAGAACTCCAGTGCATGGGCACTCCTGCAGTAAGCTGGGTGAAATTACATTTTTGCCTTTCCTTGGAACCCAAGAGGGAACCCCGCTGCAGTGTCTGCTGAGGAAAAACTATTGGTTTGCGTTACCAGTAGGGATGGGTACCTTCGACATTTGAATCGATTCGGTACTAATTCCCGGTACCTACTTAACGGTACCAATTTTTGATACTTTTGAGTGTTTAATATTTTAATTCTCTTTTATAATAAAATATATATTTTTCTCAATACATAACCATATTTGAAAAATATCACGATAAATAACATACAACTGTTTGTATTTTAACATCATCCTTGTAGTTTTATAAGCTGATAATTAAACTGAAGCAAACATCTTTACTGTGAACTAAATTTACTGTGTATCTTCATTCCTTTTGCCGTCCTTTTTCATTTGATTTTTCCTACTGGGAAGTTAGAATTTCCGAGGAGAAAGCGAACGCACCATTAGCTGATAACAATGGTGGCAATGGAAGCTAACTTATCAAGCTAACGTTATCTTAAACAGTTTATTTAGCTGCTGGAGCAGATTAAAACGATGATGCCTCACACTTAGATCGTTGTCACTGGTTTCATCTTCACCCAATCACCCGTCGCATTTAGTAAAGTGAAGCCAAACTTTAGAGCATGTTCATGTTCTTCTGTTCGGAAAATCGGAGTTCCGAGGAGAAAGCGAATGCACCATTAGCGCAACGGAAGCTAACAAATCAAGCTAGCGTTATCTTAACATTTAATTTACCTACCGGAGCAGATTAAGATGAGGATGTCTCACTTAGATCGTTGTCGCTGGTTTCATCATCACCCAGTTACCCATCACATTTAGTGAAGTGGACCCAAGCTTTAGCGTGCGTTCTTTCTACCATGCTGCTCTGTTTACAACTCGCTCGCAACGACCAACGTAACGCTCTTGCGCATGCGCAGCTGTCTAGGCAAGTTCTCGTTATGAAGGACGGGTAACGAAACGAGGCACCGTTTCAAATGACGCAAATCGGTGCTCAGTCGGTACTATGGAATTTGGTCGGTACCTTAAAAAGTACCGAATTCGGTACCCATCACTAGTTATCAGATGACCAGTTTTGGTTTCAAGGGCTCATGACCCCAGGAGTTTCTTATTTAATTCCCAGCAAATTATGATCCCTTGGGAATGTGGATCCTGCAGCTGAGGCTTTAATAAACCAATGTTATGGTTATAGTTGAAGGTTTAGGGCTAGGGATGTGGCCCATCTCAGGTTTTGAGCTTAAAGGAGGTCAGAGCTCCAAAGTATGTGTATGAACCTTTCAAGAAGTGCTGTCAAACACCCGTGGTTATGGTTAGAGTGAGGCTATGGTGGGGGTTAGATTTTGGCCAAGTGCCTTTAATGAATCTCAATTTGAGCTAAACAGATGGTTCTCAGGTCCCTAGTTAGGGTTTAGATGAATGGTAACTGCATTACATTCCTTCAAATTAATTTTATACAATTTTAGGACACATCATCAGCAGTAGACCCAGAAATCACTGAGTGTTTGGGCCATTACCACTGGGCATAATGCAAAATGAATGGAGATCAATGAATGGTCCTCAAAAGTAAGACAAACGATGTGTGTATCCACAGCTGAGTAACCAGAGGTCTTCTGCAAAATACAGAAAAATTTGGTTTCAGACAGACTGAGATTGGGACAGAAGAGGGAAAGTAACCCTCAGCTGGACACAAAGATCTCCACGGAAAAATCTGCAATTCTGAACAGCAACCATTGGGTGTAGGAGATATGTTTCCCCTGACTGAGGCAGGTTGCTCTGGTGAGAGGGGGCGCTGCTGTCTTTTGCTGATTCTGGAGGAGACAACGTTTAGAGGCCCCAAAGGAAGAGATCTGAGATCCACAGTTGTGTGTCTTTGCTTTGTGGTCCAGGTGAAACATAAACCCCCAAGGAGAAAAAGAGAACAACGAATGACAGAGCAGAAACATTATGAATGCATGTAGAAATATCAAAGTCCACACCTTTACTTTCAGCCAAACAGGAGAGAGCAGCAAATCCAAAAGCCTTTGGGTTGTGTGGAGCTTTACTCCTGCTTTTTAGGACAGTCAGGTGATGTTCTGATTTTCGTATCACAGACATTCATGCATTCATAATCCCACATTATGTTATCATGTCACTCAATGTGTCTGTTTTGCAAAGGCAGCGAAACAAATGTTAAAGTGGTGGAATGCTGAAAAAGCCTTGTTAATGATTATTTTGGTCACTCTGAGTTTTCATTTCATTTCATTTCTTTATTTATTTAATAGGGACAACATATTAATGAACTTCAACAATAAATTGCGTCAGTAAAAATGCCAGATTGCAGCACTAGTGCTAATTTACATCTGCAGTCCCTAGGCAGGTGATAAAAGCAATAAAAGAAAGTAAAATATTATATTTAAAACTAGGAAACTGGGAAAAACAGAGAGAAAAACACACAAAACACCATTGTGAGGACAAATTACTGATGGATACAGGTTTGGTTTTTCTTCAACCATTGTTTAAGTTTGAATTTGAAGGAACTGTATGATTGTGAGTCTCTTATGCTGAGTGGTAGACTATTCCAATATTTAGTCCCCTTAACGGATAGTGTGGTCTTGCCAAAAGCAGTGTGCCTGTAAGGCACCTCACAGTCTCCTCTATCTGTAGCCCTGGTCGACATTCCACTGATAGACCGTGGTTTAATAAAATCTGTCAGAGGGAACGGGGCTCGTCCATGTAAAACCTTAAAAACCAGGCAAGCATTCTTGAAGGTAACAAAGTTACTAAAATTAAGAAGTCTGTATTTATCTAAAATAAAGCAGTGGTGGAAACTAAATGACTTTTTATCAAGGATTTTTATGGCTTTTTTAAAAAATGGTTTGTATGGGTTTGAGTGTTGCACCAGCAGCAAGTGGCCATGCGAGACAAAATCATAGAATGTAAAAATAACTTCGCAGCATGGAGCGACAAAAAAGGTTGAACTTGTTTAAAAATTTGTACATTAAAATTGACAGTTTGTTTTAGTTGTTTAATGTGAAATTTGAATTCTTCAACAATGTCAAGTTCTACCCCTTCAAGAAAGATGTTTGATTTTTTTAGTTCAATTGTTTTGTTTTTTTGGTGAAAAACATGCAAACAGTTTTTTTTGTATGTTCAGCTTTTAGTGGGAACTCTTGACTCATTTTTGTACATGGGTCATGGGTTCAATCAACAATTGGGAGGCTTCCTGAGTTTTCATGCAGGCTGAACATGAAAATAGTCTCCTACACCTTTATCCTGCATAGATTCTGATAGAAAATAAAACTCTAGGATTAGAAAAGCCTGACAGATCTACATCACACTGTCACTTAACATTCATGGTCTCACCCATCTTGACTCACGATAAGGAAGACTGCTGGTCAGCATTAGCAACTCCACCACACAGAAAAAGTCCTCCAGAGTTGCATTGCTATTAATCAGTCCAAATAAGGAAATAAGACTCCAAAACAAAACCTGCTGTGTTCTGCCACTTTCTGCAGCAGCAGTCTTGTTGGTGCTGATCCAAGCCTTTCTGGGCTTTGTTTGCCCTGAGTGCTGCTTGCAAGGCATCAATCAATCAAATCAATCAAAGATACTTTATTAATCCCAGAGGGAAATTAGAGTTTCAGTACACACAATTCAGAGATCAGACATACATGGGCAAGACACATGACAAGAATTGGTGACTGTGGTCATTCGCAACCCGGAGCCGTGCTACCTTAATAGAGATAAGACGGTTGCATGAGGATTGGTTCAGGTGGAGGGAAAAAAAGGCACTTCAGAGCTACCCTCCAGCAGGAGGGCAGCTTTGCTCCGCAAAAAGACAACAAAACAAACAAACAAACACCTCAGACAGACAGATATGAAACAGACTTCAGACAACACAACATAAGTGTCCACTAGGTGGGGTGGTGGGTTGGGACTATCCCCACTTCAGTTCCTGCAGCCACATTAAGCAGCGCATGCCACCTCAGTGTGGATAGGGGGAGGAGCATTGAGGGTTGGAGGGTTGCAGTGACCCTGGAACGTTTCATCGGCCTTCCCGCAGTCCCGCCCAGGCTGGGAAAGGAGAAAGAGTTGAGTTGCCATAGCGACGGTACATTCCACATATCTTCTGAGGGAGGAGTTTTCGTTGGAGCCTTGCAGGCTCAAGGGCGCCAGATTCCGATTAGAAATTGTTTTGGGGCCAGACAGAGATAATTTCCTCTCTGTCTTACAGTTTGTTGGTCCTCAACCTCTCAAAATCCCAATAATGGACGTTAATCTATCCCAATCCGTACTGATTTGTCCACTCTCTCCTTGATGGCATCCATCTTTTGTGCCAATGATGAATCTCGGCCAAAGTTCAAAGCTTACGATTGATCTCGACAATTACGTGAGTCTGTGAATTCACAGCGTGGTGCAATCCATCTCTGAGCTCCGGGATCCGGCCAATATTCCTCGACAGCTCTTTAATTTTCCGGTAAGCCAGGAAGCCTCCAAGGCCAATGAGCAGGAAACCTGACACCAATGCCACGAATATCCACACGTCTTCAGAGTCCTCCACAGACAGCTGAGATAAACAAATCAAGTTCCACTGTTTCCAGGAGTCCATGATGTGTCCAACTGGGTCTGTCACGGAAGGGCATCCGGGAGCCCCTTCTCCCATTCTCATCGTTGATAATTTTTTATCAGTCACGTTGAGAGACCAACTGACGAGATCCAATTTAGTGAATTTCAGTTTCCAGTTTCCAGAAAAATGCAGAAGCAGCCGTGCACCCAGCACACAGACAAAGGGCCTTGAGGATAAGATATGGAGGAGAGGAGGAAAAAAGCGTCTGCGCCCTCCAAGAGCCGGAACACCAGTGACTACTGAAAATGTATTGATAAAACGTGTGAACCACACCTTTTCGGTATATTTTTTAAACATTTTTTGCCTTTGTAGATTATTCCCTTCCTAAGTAACAAATTACACGCCAATCACAGTTTTTAAGACAAATATTCACTCAAACTAGATTTTCATCAGCTTGAAGTTGAAGATGTGTTCATTGTGTCCTTTTGCATGTGTCCTGCCCTTGCTTTAGTCTGCCGGCAACAGATGATGCAATGATGATCAGCTCAGAGAGCAGCAGCTACAGTAGACACCAATATTTTATGTGCTACATTCAAAACACAATTTGGAAAGCCTTAGTTACTGTAGAAGAAATGAAAGAACAGGAAGTGAAGCTAAAGAGACAGACTGGGGAACAAAAGGGGGATTTGAACTTCCTGGTTTTATGTGGCTGAGTTTGTCATTTCAGTTATGTTTAATTTCCAGCTCACCCAACGAAACATTAAAATTATTGTAACTGACGTTTGACTCAAAATGGCACTGTGTGACCACTTGGCTCCTCTTTGTGGTGCAGGAAGTAGCATAAAATCAATCAATCAGTCAATCAATCAATACTTTATTAATCCCAGAGGGAAATTAGAGAGTGAAGAAAAAGAGAAGCAGCATCATGCATTGTATACAAATGCAGCCGAAAGCACCCCGACCTGCTATGAAGAAGTTGCTGTCTCTCACGGAGCGGGGGGAGCAGAGTGTGTCTGAATCCGGGGAGCAGAATGTGCTGACACCAAACAAAAGGGGAAAGAAAAAGATGGAAAACGTACCAAAAAATTACAACAAGCAATCAAACGAGAAAGCAGTAGCAATTTCCATATTTGCACGGATGAGAGAGCTTTGTGCATCGAAATGTTCTCCCCTTCGGAAAGCTGGCAACTGACAAGAAGAGATTTCCTAAAAGATTTCCTGGTGGTACTCACGGTGAATCTTTAAGAGGTTGAAGCTGTGTTCAAATCTCATTGACTAAGTAAAAAGTTGTTGCAGCTGAACTGATTGCCTGCATGTTATTAAAGGATTTGTGAGGTGTGGTGGTGTGCTTTCACCATAATCTCTTTATATGAACATTCATTCAGATTTAAATATTCCTATATAATTACCACGCTAGATGAATCCATAGTGGCTCTCCAACTGTTGGATTTGGAAACTCGTTAATCAGGTCTGCTTATTTTACTGAACTCGCATCAGATTTGAGACGTCGGCCATGTTTGAAAACTAGATTTAACAACAGGGGATCTTGGGCTTCCTGCTGCTGTGGGGGCAGTGCCCGGAATGGGGAATGCCTCCACTGCTTCCCCTCCAAGTTTTGCGGCCAAGGGTTTCCTTTTCAACTGCAATCCTCACCATCCATTTAGGTTAGAAGCGTGGTTTGGGGTTGGTGCTCGCTCCGCTGTGTGGGGTCGGGTTGGCTTGGTCGCCCCACACTGGCTGACCCTCACGGGGCATTGGGGTGGGCCCTTGGAGCTAGGAGTCTCACTCTGGGGTGGCCTGTATGGGGACAACAGTGTGTTGGGCTGGGAGCTCCAGGCTTGGCGACCCCAAATGGGTTCCCATTGGCTGGGGGCTACTGCCCTGGCATCCTCTGGCTGCCCCCCCTTCCTCCCTAGGCTCAGGTCTGTCCTCTGGGCTGACTGATTGGTGGCTGCTGGGACGTGTGTGGCCCCAGATTCTGGAACTGCTGGGATCTTGGCTGCCTCTCTCATCACATACACATAAAAATAATAATAATAAAAAAACACTCTTGGTGGCAATCCCACTTTCAAACACCTACAAATACTTAGCGACTCACATAATGCGAGCATGCTCTTCACTGGCGTTCCTAGCTCAGTCTTAAATCGGCTGCAGGTTGTCCAGAAGGCAGCTGCTCGTTTAAGATGAACACAAATCAACGTAGCCACTTCACTCCAGTCCCTGTTGCATTCCGTGTACAGTTTAAGCTGCTGACTTAGTTTTTAAAGCAATGCACAACCAAGCACCAGCACATCTGTCTGATTTGCTCACGCCATATGTTCCCACGTGCTTGTTGAGGTCAGCAGATCACCTCCTGCTTTGCAGTCCATGGATGCGCTGTGAATCGTGGGGCCAGCGAGCGTTTGTCCTTGTGACTTGTTGGACAGCTTCCCTGTTTTATTGTCTTATCTGAGCTTTTAGAGTTTTCTATGTCAGTATTGTTTTTATCTGTAACAATTTTGTGGCTGCATCTATGCTTTTAGTGTTTTCTATCTTTGTTTTATTTGCTTTTAGTTTGTTGTAATTTCCTGTGCAGCACTTTGGACAGCTCTCGTGCTGTATTAAGCTGATGTATGTTATCCTCAGTGTGTTTATTAGAGCTGAAGGTCACAAAGCAGAAAAACAAAACCATGACGGCTTCTGTCATGGCCAGTGTTGGGAGTAACGTGGTACAAAAGTAATTATTTACTATAACACATTGCTTTTTGCTGTAATGTGGTAATGTAAGGCATTACAGGGATAAAAAAATGGTAATATTTACTTGGTACAATTGTCAGTAACGTGGTAATTACAATGCATTTTTAAACCCAGAATCAAGATGTGGATTTCCTAAAAATTCAAATTGCGGGAAGCCTGAAGAAAGATCCAGTATCCACATATATGACGTCATTTATGGACTCAGCGTTGCTGGCATTCTATGAGCAGAGAGGACGCAGCAGTAATGGCTCAAATACTCCAGCTGCGTCCTGCGCGTGGCCGTTGTTATATTCACAAAACCGCTCCACCAAAACAAAGTAATTTGTTTGCGATTGTTTATATCAGCCCATATTCTCTGGTACTTCATGTACTTTTCAGCTGAGTTCATAATCTGTGCCCTGGTGATTTCAATTCATTGCTGCTGAATTGCAGCGCATATTAAGCTTTTTATTTTTATGTTTTTGCGTTCGGTAGATCCCTTTGGCTGAGTAGTTAGAAAGCAGGAAGTCTAGGAAACAGTTTTTCTGGAAGACGGAGAAAATATGCAGCATGCAGGAAGGTTAGAGAGAGAAAGGGCAGGAAATTATTCAAATAAAATCAAGAAAACAAAACAAAGTGCTTGAAAAGAAAAAAATAGGTAGATTTATCCCCAATACACATGTTTAACAGTGAAAAACAATAATATATAAGCATTTAATATTTATACATGTGATAGAATCAGATCACCCCAGAAGTCAGTCCCACATCCAGGGCCGTATCAAGGCATTTGGGGACCAAGGAAAATATAGGCTTGGAGCCCCCACCACCTTACTCCCTGATCAGTTAATATAAGATGGCAGCGTGCTGAGAGTACAGATTGTTGTTGGTTTTATTTAATAAACAATCATTTTAAAGCACTGTTATTATATCTGACTGTTTTTAACAGCAATCCTAGCTCAGACACCACATCACCTTCCACATATATGTCATGAGCTCACTGAGCGTCACATGACCAGATTCATACTGAAGTTGTTTTGGTGAAAGTATCTTAAAGTAATGCAAAAGTAGTGTAATGCCTTACATTTTAAAATCAGTAATAGTGTAATGTAATGGATTACTTTAAAATGAGGGTAACAAGTAATAAATAATGCATTACAGTTTTGAAGTAACTTGCCCAACACTGGTCATGGCCGCCTCTCTGTCTGCGAAAGTGGTTTGAGTTGCCAAACCGAGAGCAGCAGGAGGAGAACGCAGGAGGAGCACGCAGGGTCACAGCACTAGAAGGACTACAAAATGAAGCACTTCTTGTTGAAGACAGTTCAATTTGTGCATTTTGAAAGTTTTCTTTAATTAATGTGGGTTGTTGTTTGTTTTTAATTTCTTGCAGATGCAAAAAAGCAAAAGAAGGAAGGGAAGAAGCGCACCCCAATGAACTGATGAGGATTTCTGAGGCTGAAAGGCGGAAGCGGAGGGTGGAAGGACGTCCACTGCTGTTTCCACATGGTTGCTGTTTATATGTTCTATAGTATGATGACAGTAGGAGCCTGTGTAGCTTTCACAAAAGCAGTGAAAACACAACTTTTAGTGACAATGTATTCTATTTTTTCTTGTTTTTAGCACCTGAAAAAAAATAACATCTTGTATTCTGCTGTAGGAGATATAATTCACAGCGGTAGGGTTGGATAATGAGAAGATTTGTTTACTAGCTTTCTCACTTAATGACGTTATCTCTTGGATTATTGTCTTGAGAGCAAATTGCCTAGGATTTATTTTACAGTATAAATAGCCCAGCTCTAATTTGGTAAAACTCTTTATCCTGTTCTCCGCCTTAATGAAAATAATTGTCTGAAGTAAGGCTTCAAAACATTCACATTAATTAATTTGAACAAAATAATGCATTTGTAATTCTAAGAGTTAAAGAGCCCAACAAAAAAGTGGAGTTCTTTTGTTGCTTGAAGACGTTTTATCCCTCATCCCAAAAGGCTTTCATCCCTTCTGATCATGGTTTGGAAATCCGGGACTCACAAATTGTTGTAGAACAAAACCAACTGAGGCCACTGCGTGCAGGCGAATCACCGACCCGCCCTTCCATTATCCTTATGACTCGACGAACTCCTCTAAACAACATGCCAGTGGCATGACTGGTTATGAGATGTTGATGGAACGCTGATGAGTTGGCTGCTCCGTGCTGAGCCATCTGTGTTCAGAGGTTATATCCGGGCTGCATGGTGGCGCAGTGGTTAGCACTGTTGCCTCATAGCATGAAGGTTGCAGGTTCGAAACTCGGCTGCGGCCTTTCTGCATGGAGTTGTGTGTTCTCCCCATGCATGCGTGGGTTTCCTCCGGGTACTCCGGTTTCCCCCACAGATCACAACATGCCCTATAGGTTGTAAATTAAGTGGCTTTGGATAAAAGCGTCTGCTAAATAAATAAACATAAACAAAAACATCCTGCGCATGACTGCAGGTGCAACACGGCTCAGCTTGTGTTTCCGTGTTTTTTCCTGACAGTAAACCTGAGTTTCATTGATTCTCTCACTTGGTTTTCTTTTCTCCTTCACTTGACTGAGGTCCTGTCCACACGTAGCTGGGGATCTGCCAAAACGTAGATATTTTTCTACGTTTTGGCCTGTCATCCACACGAAAACGGAGTTTTTTCACACGAAAACGGATCTTTTTAAAAACTCCGGCCAAAGTGAAGATCTGCGTTTCCTCCGTTTTGGGTGTCTGCGTGTGGACGGACAAAACCGGAGTTTTAAGGTCCGCAACGTCACTTTCCACGACAAAAAAAATGCTGACATCACGTGTGCGACCTGTGTTTACACTAGCCGGCATCATGGAAGCCCTCAGAACTGCGCTCGCTTTATCAATAGTCCAAGTGCTTTCTGCTTGTTTGTTTTTGCAAGCAGAATTACTGCTCCTTGCAGAAGACCACAGACGAAGGACGAGGTTAAGAACGGGGGAAGTACTGCCGCCTACAGGTCCGGCATGTCCTTATCAACGTATTTATCCGGGTACGTGTGGACAGAGTTTGTTTTTAAAACGTGGTGGTGTGGATGAAAGTTTTTGGAGGGGCGGATATTCGTTTTTAAATAACCCCGGCTACGTGTGGACTAGGCCTGAGTGTCTTTTAACTTCCTGAATGCCTTAACAGAAGCCTGGTTAGTCTCAGTAGGGTAGAAGGGATTCGTTGATAGGCGTTGTTTTTTTTTTTAATTTTTTGTCTTTCTCTTCTGTTCTTTTGGGGAATTGTTCAGGTCCTTTTTGTAGAGTTTCAGATCTACATGCATGCAGCTCGGGTGGCTCAACAGCTCATGTGACTTTAATAGTCCCAGCTAGTGTGTATCATTCTCAGTGATGCTGCAAGGTTGTCATGGAGCCCCAAGTAAGAAGGCTGTCTGTCTGTCTGCAGTAACAGGTGGGAGTGGTTGTGGTTAGTGTTTGTTGCGGTGGTGGGACAAGATTAGCCTTTGGAGCAGTTGGTTGGGAGGGTTAGGGCGCCATCAGGGATTCTGAGACGGCAGACAGTGTTTTTATCTGTCTCACTGTTACGGCTCGGACTTGGTTCAAACATGGTAACTGTCACCTCTGGGGGGCCCCTGAGGGACCCAAGCAATGGCCTGCTCTGGCTATCAGCTTGTGATTTTTCCACAATAACTTATAAATCTGGAAATCTAAAACCACCAAACCATGATCTGAACTGAAGAAGGCTTTTGGACGAGCGGCAATCATTTCAAACCCTTGCCACATCCTGTGTGAGTGGGCATCTTCACCTCTGTGCATTTTGTACTGCTGAAGTTTTCACTTCCTGTCAAACTCTGATGAACTTTACAGCAAGCCATCAATATAACCCATTTAAAACATGTTTAGTGTGATCTCCTGCTGCTTTGTCTGTACCTCAATTTACAACCACGTATTTGTAACGACCCCTTCCTCTTGAATGTATCCTCGTTTTAGGTCTTAATGAAATTTAACATCTTGTTTGCTTCTTGGTTCTTTTTCAAAACTCAAAAAACAATAAAAGTTAGAAAAACGACCAACATTGTCTGGACCTTCACTTGCAATGAAAAAAGCTTACAGTTTCCAAAACATATCTTATAGTTTTATTTGAAGAGGTTATGGTACAATGTAACCACTTAATGCCGTTTATTTTACAGTGGAATAGCTGTCCAGTGATTAAAAACACTCCATAATCAAAACAGAAATCAATACCAATGTTACTGTTGAGGAAGTATTTTGTATTAATCAGAATAAATCAGGGCTTTTATTTTGAAGGGGGGACATTCAGATAGCTATGAAGTGTATGTTACATATAATGTATTCTCATATAGATATATACAATGTAAATAACTTTTTTCCTATTGCAATAGAAGCCACAAGCCACAGTGAAGTGATACACAACGAAACACCCAAAGTACAGAAGAAGAACGGAAAATGAACACTTGAATGTACAGCTAACACTTGCAGCAGGCTACAACATTTTTTTGTTGCTTTTTAAAAATATTTTTTCATTTGTGACCCTTAATCAGATCACGGCTCCTTTAACACTCACGGTGGCTTGAAAAAAGGCAGAATAGTAAAATTCCCCCAAAATAAAACAGAATAGAAAACAAAAAAATCAAAGTTTTAACGTGTGTCCACAGAGTGAAGCAGCGTCTTCCCAGGGTGAGAGTGTAGCCTCATAAATTTACAGGTGAAATCAAAACGAAAGCCCTCGCCGCTGGGCTTTTGGGCCACGCTGAAACGAGTTTTAGCTTTTGTCGTCCTCTTGGGTCTTTTCTCCTTTCTCTCCCTCTCTCTGTCTCTCTCTGGCTGCAGAAGTCATTTTACAAATCTCCAGGACTTCTGCATTCAATGTGTGTGTGTGTGTGTGTGGGGGGGGGGGGGGGGGGGGGATTGGGATCGAGTCTTTTTATTTTCCTTCATTTTTTTGCAAGAATCCGGTTCTTTGCAAATCCTAAACCCCAGAAACACACACACAGTTATACTTTCTGTCTGACACTTTCATGATCCATAATATCCACAGGTTACATTTTCAAACAAGTAAAAAGAAACTCTGGCTGTACACTGGTTATAATATACTGTGCATCACTACGTTTACACTCTGTACAATGAAAATTGACACAGATTTACAAAACATGATAGAAAATGTACAATTTCATGTACTGACATGTGTTCCAGTGGCACAGAGAGCTGTGTCTAGGTGAGTCTTTGGAAGAATTCTGACTACATAAAGAGAAATGTGGGAAACATGTGCAGGAATTGGGGGGGCATCTTTGCAGAAAATTGCTAGAAGTTGGTCAATTTGATGATTTTGTGTCATTTTAGGGAATGAAAGAGCAAAAAAAAAGAAAGCTACATGCACCCACACACTTTAAAACTATTGACAGCACTGATCCGAATGATGACAGACACAGCATTGTCCATCTGACAAATGTGGATGGACACACACACACACACACACACACACACACACACACACACACACACACACACACACACACACACACACACACACACACACACACACACACACATGCACACATGCACACACAGAATGAGAAATGAACAGAAACAACCCGCTGTTTCACCATGGCGTTACTTAAAATTTGTCACTGCTGCGACAGTCTTCTGTTTATGATAAATGGTTCCAAAGGCATTGAGGAAATCACTTCAGAGATTTCAGTCAAAACTTCTCATTTCCACCGCAATCAGGCCGCTAAAGTAGGAATATTTGAAGCTCAGAGCTGAAGAAAACAAAACATTTTGGAAGACTGGATAGCAAGCCTCCCTAACCCTAACGTACACCACATTTAATACGTGCCTTTCCCAGCGCCGCCACTTTAAATACACACCGGGAATTTTAGGTTAAAAGAGCAATTTGTTTCTCACATTCTGAATAAGGCACGTCAAACTGCTCCGTACAATCCAGCGATATAGACAAAGTGCTGCGTTTTCAGCTTGGAGCCGGAGAAACCTTCCAATTCACGTCGCGTCTGATAAAACATTACCTGTCCTCCATAAAAGGAGCGTAGCCCTTTGATAGAAGCCGTGTGAACAGGAGCCCTTCTAGCTCTCACGGCACGGTACGATCTGATGATTATCACAGTGACTACGTTTGTTTTAGTCCTGTTGGATGGATGAGCGTCGGAATGGACCCGTGAAATGTTAAGGTCGTGATCAATGAGCAGGGAAATGATGCTTTCTGTTTGCACGACAGCAGAATGAGACAATAAAAGGTGCAGGAGTGTGGGTGTTGTATCACACTGTGTTTATGCCAGGCAGGAGGTTTCATCTGGGATGTTGGAATTCCTGGCTGACCTTCCTAGAGCAGCTTCTCCAAACACAGACCACCTGCTGTGTGATCGTCTTGGATCTAGTCTCTAACAGACAGCATTCACCGCCCATGTACTTGTCTGTTTTCTTGTAATGACAGCGACAAAAGCATCCTCGTCTGTTTCACATGTACAGAGCTCGCCATGGGGTCGTCAGATGGATCCGCCCATGCAGCTGCACTCTTCCGTTGTCACCAACAACACTCTCTTGTTCTGCCATGAGCCTGAACTCTGCCAAATCAGATACAAGAGTGCCTTTTTTTGTTTTCCTCCTTCTGGGTGAATCGGTGCATGAGAACACTGGTCCCTGAATTAAGCACCCCCCGTCCCCCTCCATCAGGTGATAAACTGCATTTGCCCTCTATCAAACATCCAGGCAGCTGCTCAGACTGACCCCTGAACTGCCGCTTGAGCTGCGACCCACTTACTGCCCTGCTGGTATCCATCAAACAACAGCTTGGCAAAGATTAGTCAGATGTTTTTAGAAGGCTTTTTACTTTCTTCTGGGATGTGTGACAGATGTCAGACAGACGCGGCTCCACTTGGACATGTGACTGATATCTGGATGCTGAACTCACAGAGACCTGACCCCTGGCAGAAACATTCCTATTTTAGTCACATCCACTTTTAAATTCTATATTTAAAAAGCAAATGCAAAGGATTGTAATATTATATACTAAACATCTGGGGAACATTTCAAAAGGGCACACTGTTATTTGTTTCCCGATGCAAACAAAGTTTCACATTGGTTAAAGTATCACATTATCACATAGCTAACATTTCACTGAATGTTGTTTTACCACTTCATTCAATCCACATTTGGGGATCCTGCAGGTATTCCTGGTCAAAACGCTTATTTACTTTTACCCTAAATGGAAGCAAGCAGATGCCACTTTTTAATGTAAAGGTAAAGAAGTTGAACAATAAAGAAAAAGGTCAAATTGTTGATAAATCAAGAAAAGTTCTTTATCTGGTGTTGGAGATTACTGTAACTGAAACTCCAAGCAAACCTCATCTAATCATCAACCTCATCAATCACACCTGTTTCATCTTTGTTTGTTTCTGCACTTGCTTCTTGTTTGTTCTTTTGCATACCCGTTTCTGCTTTGTTCATGTACACAAATGCTCCTCGTTTGTCAATCACCACACTTGTTTTGTTTGTTTGTATCCACACCTGTTTCTTGTTTGTCCATTCGTATGTTTCTGCTTTGTTCATGTACACAAATGTCCCTCGTTTGTTAATCACCACACCTGTTTAGTTTGTTTGTATCCACACCTGTTTCTTGTTTGTCCAGTCGTATGTTTCTGCTTTGTTCATGTACACAAATGTCCCTCGTTTGTTAATCACCACACCTGTTTAGTTTTTTCCCCACACCTGTTTCTTGTTTGTTCATTTGTCTGTCTCTGCTTTGTTCATGTACACAAATGTTCCTCATTTGCCAAACACCACAAACTGTTTTGTCTTTTTTCCACACCTGTTTCTTGTTTGCTCTTTCCCACATCTGCTTCTTGTTCAAGAATGGTCACACCTTTCTCCGTCATTAATCACCACACCTGTTTCTCCTTTGTTAATCACCACACCTGTGTCTTCCTTGTTCGTTCCCACACCTGTTTCTTGTTTACCAATGGCACATTTCTCCTCTGTTAATTGCTACATGTTAATTGGTTGTTAAATTCCATGTCTCCCAAGTTTGTTAATCACCACATCTGCTTGTAGTTTACATAACACAACTTCCTATAATCAGTCCTGTTTTTAAAGATTAACAACACATCTGTGTCAATGTTTACTATATCTGCTTCTCATTTATTAATCTCCAAACCCGCCTGTTGTGTATTAGTTGTCACGCCTGCTTTGTTCATGAATGACCACACCTGTGTTGTTTACTAACCACTACATCTTGTTTATTATTTCCTTTGCATGTATATTACAGACTCTTGACCTGGATGTTTTTTTCAGATCCTTGTCATATTCTCTATTTGTGCATTTGTTTTAACTCTTTCACCGCCAGCCGTTTCCTGATCGCTAACGGCCTTCGCTGCCAGCGTTTCTCACCATTTTTACTGTTTTTTTAAGAGTCACAGAACGTTGCGCGCTAGCATGATGTCGATGCCAAAACAACCAAAACAAAGAGGAGACTCACCTCTTACATCAGGAAGAAGCCGCGTGTTTCGAGCATTATCCGTTCTTTCATAATCCGTTGTTGAATTGTGATCGGCAGATGCTTCTCCGGTTCGCGCCTCACTTTTTTTACAGGAACGGCCCAAAACGATCTCCAAACACATGGATGGTCTGCTTCCTGATCATGTGATCTGTGACGTATGCGGATGAAGATCGGCTTCAGGGCTGAGATGCTTGTTCTATCAGCGCGGGGACTCGTTCCAATGCTCAAACAGTAAAAAAATGCAAATGACGACTTTAGTCGTCATTGGCAGTGAACGGTTGGATCTAAAATGACGACTTTAGTCGTCAATGGCATTGAATGAGTTAATAGTTGATTTCTTGATACTTTGTGTAGATTATCTATTCAGGTTGAAAACATTTTTGTCATGACTGATGGGGTAGAAATGACCCAAGAGCAAACTGAACTAAAAACTTTATTATGACAAATCCATCATATTTGAGAAGCATCGACTGCGATTAACCTCTAAACAAACTTTGCAGATGTAAATGGAATTTCTCATTTTAAATTGTTGCATGCAATTGTTCTTTGAACTATCATGGGGGCTTGCCATTTGCAGCACACAGCCAACAGTATAACTTAGGAAGTTTGAGCGGCTTCTCCAAAGCGCCTTTGGCATTTTGATAGTAATTCTTATCGTTGTGTTTTTAGCATTCAAATAAACAAAATATCAAAATGATTTAAAAAATAGTCAGTAGCTAGGATAAGGCTAAATGTGAGCTAAAATGGAAATCAATGCCCTATTTACCTTTCCATTAGCTTAAACACACAAAAAAATGTAACGTCTTGCCTGGATTCAAAAGTCAATTACTTCAAAATTTCACTCGTAGCACAAACAAAAGCGCAAAGCGTCCCTGCCTCTATCCGCTGTAAAGTTCAGAAAGCAATAATTCCAGGTCAGGACTTCATTTCCTCCTCCAGCCAGTAAGGTCAGAGGATAAATGTGCTTTTTGAATACAAAAATATGACTGTTTGCTCTGCACTAGCTCTGCACGTCAGTGCTGTTTCATAGTGAGGTGAGATTTGGAGCATGAAACTGTAAATGTTAATGAAAAACAAAGCAAGGTACACAAATGTACATGTGATATTTATGTTTCAAGCATGACCTTATAAGAACTCTGCCCAGATAAGGAATGAGTAGAACAATACAGTAAGTGGGACATGGGGGTGTGGCATGCAAGCACAAGCTGAGTGTGTAATGGGCAGTTTTTAATCTCAATTGTAGGTGTTCCACATCAGCCCATAATCTGATCAGCCTCATGGTGAGTTTTCATTACAGGATCTGCCCCAGATCTCTCTTTAAAGCCGACAGCCTTAAGGAGCTATTCTGTGCAGGCGTAAATCTTTGCAAAGCCCCCCTACCAGCCTATGTGGCAACCTCCTGATGGCAAATGCTGCTGCATATTCATCACTCCAACTAGCTAGCTATGTTAATGTAACTGAGACTTGTCTAATAGGCAGAAAGGATGGTTGATGTGCATGAAAACCCACTTCTGCTGCTGAAACAAACACAAATCATTACTTCCAATTGAACAATGATGATTTTAAACTCATAATGAGGACAAAAGGAAGGTGAGGTACAACAAGCACGCAAATAGCCCTTTTGAAATCACGAGGCGGTGACCTGTGATCAGAAGTAAACTCCACTCTTGGAGTGCACAATCACACATCAGCATTTACACACACACACACACACACACACACACACACACACACACACACACACACACACACACACACACACACACACACACACACACACACACACACACACACACACACACACACGAACACAGCAAAATGCCATCCCACAGACATTATAAACAGGACAGCTCTGAGCTCCAACCTCCTGTTTCACTCACTGAGTAGGAGTCGTCTTTGCAGTGGCGAACAAGTTGACAGCAAACATAAATATCTTAATAGCTGCCGCAAAAATCCACACCTGACATCCTGTCAGCAGTAAGAGCTGAAGTGACGAGGTCTGTGGAGGATCACAAATGAAAGTGTGACCGAACGATCCCATCCCATTTTATCTTCTTTCAGACGACGTCTGGTTTGTTCGTTGTTTCATGAGTTACGTTTGTTTGCAACGGTACGTGACAGGTATTTACACAGAGACTCTGAGAACACAGAAAATGTGTTTTTTACTAAGCATTTGCATGTGGATTTTAAAAGGTGGGCGAGTGGATCATTTTCCAGGGATTTCTAATCTCCGTGCTACACTAGACTAACTGCAACTGCATGTTTGAGTGGTACCTTCTCATCCAGCTAGAACAAAAATTAAATAAATCTGACCAAACTAGTTAATTTTTAGTAATTCAAATGAATTTGGGAGTTTTAAAGGTCAACTTTACTTAGATTTACCTAGAGGTTAAAGTAGCTTCAGGAGTCGTCCCACTGTGCAAAGACCTAGTTTGGACGTCCTACAGATGCGGTCTGGACCAACAGACTCAACATAGACATGATCTGCACGTCCATGCGATGTTGACTGTTTGCAGGGTTATTTCCTAATATTTTGGACATCTCGCTTCTGATTGGATAACAGCAACAGGACTATACCACTGACTCTTTGTAACGATGTTTTATCACCACAAATACATGTGCTAATGCTAGCAGTTAGCTTGTACTAGCGAGGCGTTCTCTGCTGTTTCCTGAACACTAAACCAACAACAGCCACCCTCGTCGTGAGCCAAGATGGGCAAGTCCATAAAGTTAAGTGACAGTGTGACGTAGATCTTCAGATCCTAGAGTTTCACCATCTATTTTGTATCAGAAGCTAATGCAGGAGAAGGTGTAGGAGACTATTTTCATGTTCAGCCTACATGAAAAACTTAGAGTACCCAATTATAATCAGAAATAATAAATAAAGAAAAATGTATTTTAGTGAAGTTGACCTCTAATGAATAGATATTTTATACCAGCTGGGAAATTCTATAAACATATAAACATTTTCCAATTTTATTAATGCCCCAAAATAATAGTTAAAATATTTTTAAACTAAAATGACAGGTTAATTGTGTATTTTATTAGACAATTAAATAATTTTCTACTTTATTATTAATACTACTGTGGTAAAATTGGCACTTGCCACAAATAGTACTTAAAGTATAGTACTAGAGCAAAGCGCATGTATCGAGATTCTTAAGGGAATGTACTAATCCTGTTAACCCTTCGATGCATGAATTATGAAATCTTCAACCATGATTTTTTTAGCAATTTTTTTCATTCATCTTTAGGTGTGAAAGAAACAAATTTCAACAAATATTTTTCGTAAAATTTTATAATTTACTAGTAATCTATTACATGTCCACCTCAGTGGACAGCGTGCATTCTGAGCATGAAATATGTTGGCTTGACTTACTGAAGTCCAAATGGAGGGGCTCAAATGCAATAAAGTCTTCAACAGCTGCGCTTAATAGCAAAAATAAATAAATGACAATTTTGAGTACCTGTCCACTGTAGTGATCATTATGCATCAAAGGGTTAAAGAGATAGAGATTACTAGTGATTAGTCTAGAGCATGTTCAGAAACTGTGCTGAATGTGTTGAACTTCAATTAGAAAATGTTTGAAACTCGTGCTCGTACATTTTATAGCATATAAGATAATTAAACTAGGAGTCAACGAATGAGATGATTTAAGGATTTAGGATGAATTTTATACAGTTATAGGTTTGTATTAATATTAGTCTAAACATCAATAAGGATGCCCTGACAAACACAACACTAACGTTCCTCACATCTGATTTGAAATGATGACACACATTTGAAAGAAACAACACTTTTTATGCTGAATCATCTTTCAAAGCCAAATCTTTTAGAAATCGTTGTATCACTAGTGCAACTTTGTTCCATAAATGTGGTGCGAGCTGTTTCCCGGGCTCTTTGTTAGCTGCTATGGCGACCAGTCTGGATGGGGGTTAGGGTTATCAAAGGCTACGCCCCAATTTGTTCTACATGTTGCTGGTTGGAAGAGCCGAGACAATGAGCGCACGCAAACAAAAAGGCAAGCTGAGGTCCACATGTGGGCGTGCACACAAACACAGAGCCAGCACAGACCCACATGCGCACACACAAGTAGAATACACACTTTTATGTACAAATATCTACAAATATCTTCTCTGAACTTCAAACTTGCAAAGTTTGTAAACTCAGTCAGCCCTATTTTCCCATTTAGAAAAATTCCCATCTTCCTTAAAGCGCAGACCTCCTTCTTGCTTTCTATCTGAGATCCTTCCTAAATCAACTCCGCGTCGTTCCAGGTATTTTCTGTGCATCATCTCATATGGTCACCACTCTGAAGACGTCTTGTTTTGCACAACCTTCCTTTTCTGTGCTGCATCTGCACAACGTCTCCTAATGCAACTCGCTTCAGTTAAACAAGTGTAAAGTGCTACAACTGGTTATTGAGAGAAATTGGAAAACTAATAATATAATCAGAAAGTGATTTCAAAATGGACACTTTTTTTCATTCAAGTCAACCTCTTTCGCAGAAACACTCACGCATGTATGACAAACACACATTCAAACACACACACACGCACCCACACTCGTTCCCCCCTCCACTCATGCACGCCAACACACACACATAGACAAACGCACACACAGACGACTCAAATATGCTACTCATACTTCAGTGCCTCCGCCATGGGGGCTTGTACTTATCTGGCTGACCTAATATTTTTATATTGGCAGAGAAGGAGATGTTTGAATGTCTTTTTGAAGGTGGCGTTGCACAGAGCGTAGCAGGCTGGATTGATGGTGCTGTTTATGTAGCACAGCCAGTAACCAATAGTCCACACTGTGTTGGGGATGCAGCTGGAGCAAAACGTGTTAATAAGCACCATCACATTGTATGGAGTCCAGGTGGCCACGAAAGCTACCAGGATGGCCATGATGGTGCGGGTGACTTTTTTCTCCCGTGACGGCGCCCCTTTCTTCTTCTTGTTGGGAGGCTGTTTGGTCATCTTCACAATCTTTCTTGCAACGTGGTTCTGCCGCTCCGCGCTCGGGACAATCTCGACGGTGGCGTTCGAGGGTGTGTAATAGTCCCCTTTGGGTGACTTGGTTTTGATCTTGATGCAGGTCAGCTTGGAGCTCCCTGCCTTGGCCCGCTGACGTGGAAGTTGCTGGCTTGGCTCAGCATTGGAGTTGGCTGTAGCTGGTGCTGGTTCTTCGTCTTTCGGATTGGAAGCGGCCGCACTCACAGATGTGGAGTCATTTGAGCTCTCTTTCTCCTCTGCAGGAGCACAGTTCTCCCTTTGCACACTGTCACCCTCGTTTTTGATCTCAGCATTGGAGGAGGAAGGACCTTTGCCGTTCTGCAGTTTTCCGTCATGCTGATTGGCCCCATTATCCACATCCTGGTTCTGGGAATGCTCCGTGTCTTCCCTTGGTACATTGTTATTGTTGGGTTTTGGAGTGCTCTCTCTCCTTTGGCCAGGCGAAAGAGGTTCTGGATTGGCTCCAGATGGCTTTCGGTTGTCCTTCTTCACACGGCTTTTGCTCGCTCTGGAGATCTGCCAGTAAAGCTGAATCATGATAATGACAGGCAGGTAAAAGGCGGCGATGGCTGTTCCAAAAGTGACAGCAGCATTGGAAAAGAACTGGATGTAGCACTCCTTCTCAGGTACTGTCCGCCCACCAACAATAAACTGCCAGAAGAGAATAGCAGGTGCCCAGAGGATGAAAGAAAGAACCCAGGCAGCAGCGATCATCATTCCTGCCATCTTGGTGGTCCTCTTTACGGGGTAGCTGAGGGGCTTGGTGACGCAGAAGTATCTGTCAAAGCTTATAATGAGAAGATTCATGACAGAGGCATTGCTGACAACATAGTCCAAGGCTAGCCACAGGTCGCACACCACTGGCCCCAGGGGCCAGTAGCCTATTACTATATAAACTGTGTACAAGTTCATGGAGCAGAGTCCAATAATTAAGTCAGCACATGCCAGGCTGAATAAAAAATAGTTGTTGACAGTCTGAAGGTTCCGGTTGACCTTGATGGAAAGCATGACCAGGATATTGCCGATGATTGTGACCAAACTGAGGGAACCGGCCACCAACACGATGAACACTACCTCCACAGTCTTGTAGGGGCTTTCGCTCTCTTCCACAACTTCTGTCCCATTGCCTTCAGAGGCATTCCAGTACGTGAAATTGAACACATCCATGGCATTTGGAGTTTTGTTGCCACCTCCTACTCAGATGGAACCTAAAAGACACAAACAAAGGTGTTTTCAAATAAAAAATAAAAACAAAGACTAAAAATGTAATATACACAAAAGTAGATCAAAAGTGTATTGCAAATAGCCACAACAAAATAAAAAAATCTGTTTTTCCAAATTAATGAGATATTTTTTACAGAATTTTTTTTCCAATTAACAAGATCACTTTTACGAGACATGGTTTAGTTCCTCTATTAGAAGCTCAATAATGCCAGAGAGCATCATTACCACAGCAGAGATTATTATCTTTTCATTTTTTTGTAAACTATCTTGTTTTTGGGGCAGCAGTAGCTCAGGTGGTAGAGCGAGTTGCCTCATGATCGGAGGGTCATGGGTTCGATTCCAGCTCCTGCCAGGGGTATCCTGCTGTTGTGTCCTTGGGCAAGACATTTCACCCAACTTACCTGTGTTAGTGGTGGTCAGAGGGGCCGACGGCGCCAAATGGCAGCCTCGCCTCTGTCAGACCTCCCCAGGGCGGCTGTGGCTACAAGTAGCTTACCATCACTAGCAGAGTGTGAATGTGAGAGTGTGAAAAGCGTCTTTGGGTGTCTAGAAAAGCGCTATATAAGTTCAATGCATTAATATTATTATTATTAAATCAGAAAAAAATGTGTTTTTTTATATTTTTAGCCATATGCAATATTCTTCTGTAAGAAAGAGTTGAATAAACAAGCAAAAAAAAAACTAGAACAAAAAGAGTGAAAAACAATATAAACGGGAGCAGAATCAACTGTAATTACAAACAAAAAGCATGAATTAATCTATATTCCTCTACCTTTCTAATGCCATTGATTTAAAGTGATTTTTTAAATATAATTTAAGAATAAACACAAAAAATGCATTTATGTACAGAATTAAAAAAACATTAAGAGATGTATGTGTTTATAGGATGATATATAGTTGCTTACATGAACATACCGTTCTCTTCCAGAGAAATAACATTTCTGCCGACAAAACCGTCATATGTTGTGTTTTGGTGCCGGTATGCTACTCTAGCCTGGCATGCTGGTGACAGGATGCTGGTCCACCAGCTAAACCAGCACAAAACACAACCTCTACAGGTCTGTGCTGTTTTATCAGCAAGGAAACCCTCTAGTGACAAGCCTGTAGTGAACGTAGCACTTTAATGAGTAGAATGTCATTGTTAATAGCATCACACGCTTTTGATAAATCTACAAAAACACTGTAATCGCCTTTCTTAAGTGCAGCTACTTTTGTTGTTTCTGGGAGTCTTTGTTTCAGTGTAAATGCATCTTCTGACTTCAGTGGTTATTTAGTCATTTGCGATTGCAGCTCCTCAGTTAGTTCAGCTCTTCACTCACCTGTTCCTGTAATCTAGTAATCTGTAACCTAGCGGCTGCTGCTTGCTTCAGTACCCACCCTCCCAGCATATTTAAACCCTTGGTTCTTTCGGCTGAAGAGGAAAGTTACGGATTGGCCACTCCGACACTTCTCTAGAACGCTTAGAACTAACGACAAGCTGGATAAAATCTGTTGCTGTTCCAACTGCTGCAACGGTTCCTTTCAGAATAAAAGATGAACCATCAAGACCCAGGTTTGGGTCTCACCAGACGCCAACAAAATTGTCGTGACCCGGGAGTATCTCAAGACGGGTGGTCGGCTGCCGCGGCTGCTTCTACGGGCTCCAGCTCCATAAAGGTCAAGCTCGACCTTTACACCTCCTGATCTAGACGGGGACTTCCGCTCAGGGTATGTAGACCGACAAATGGCGTCAAATGAAAAGTTGACAAATTTACCAAACACCATCAAAACCACGCCTCCGTCAGATCTGGCAGATTCTGAATGGATCAGTGAAAACAATGTGTCATGCCTTTTAACGCTACGTGAGATCAATCCTAGTGAAGCTTTTAAAGTCATATTACTCATCATATTCTATAGGATTATAATAAAGTAATTAATATTTTTATTTCACAGATTGGTCACATCTGATTTATTGACTAACACTTTGCGTGATTAGCTTATTAAAATAGAGTTCTTTGATTTATTAAAAGGAGAGAGTCCATTTTTCATTCTTCTGTTGAGCTGAAAAGAAGCAGGTTAGAAGCAAATGCGTGAGACCTTGAGGCCATATCTCATGCAGACTAGTTCTGTGCAGAGGAGAGGGGGAAACAGTCATTTCATTCCGTTACATTGCTTTATTCCCACATTCTACATTTAGCCTGTATGTGTTTTCCCATTTACGCTGGTTATTAGTTTAGAATTTGCTTGGAGTATTTTTTTTTCTCCTTTATGACCTTTTTTGTTTATCCCCATTTTTAGTCCTCACCTTATTTCTGCCTTCTTTGGCCCTGTTGTCACCTTCAAATCAAACACCACATGCTAAAAACAACCTTAAATGCTGTACACCCGTAAGATCACTGCAAATCCACTCTGCAGGTCATGATCGAAGTGATCCAAAGCATCAAAGTCCAAAAAAAGATTCATCACTTCGTCTTCGTCTTCCTCCGCTTATCCGGGTCCAGGTCGCGGGGGCAGCATACCAATTAGGGAGCTCCAGGCCGTCCTCTCCCCGGCCTTGTCCACCAGCTCCTCCGGCAGGACCCCAAGGCGTTCCCGGACCAGATTGGAGATGTAACCTCTCCAACGTGTCCTGGGTCGACCCGGGGGCCTTCTGCCGGCAGGACATGCCCGAAACACCTCCCCGGGGAGGCGTCCAGGAGGCATCCTGACCAGATGCCCAAACCACCTCAACTGGCTCCTTTCGATCCGGAGGAGCAGCGGTTCTACTCCGAGTCCCTCCCGAATGTCCGAGCTCCTCACCCTATCTCTAAGGCTGAGCCCGGCCACCCTACGGAGGAAACTCATTTCGGCCGCTTGTATCCGCGATCTCGTTCTTTCGGTCATTACCCAAAGCTCATGACCATAGGTGAGGATTGGGACGTAGATCGACCGGTAAATCGAGAGCCTGGCTTTCTGGCTCAGCTCCCTCTTCCCCACGACAGATCGGCTCAGTGTCCGCATCACTGCAGACGCCGAACCAATCCGCCTGTCGATCTCCCGATCCCTCCTACCCTCACTCGTGAACAAGACCCCGAGATACTTAAACTCCTTCACTTGAGGTAGGACCTCTCCCCCGACCCGGAGGTGGCAAGCCACCCTTTTCCGGTCGAGAACCATGGTCTCAGATTTGGAGGTGCTGATCCTCATCCCAGCCGCTTCACATTCGGCCGCGAACCTACCCAGCAAGAGCTGAAGGTCAGAGCTGGATGAAGCTAGGAGGACCACATCATCCGCAAAAAGCAGAGACGAGATTCTCCTGCTACCAAACTCGACACACTCCACACCACGGCTGCGTCTAGAAATTCTGTCCATAAAAGTGATGAACAGAACCGGTGACAAAGGGCAGCCCTGGCGGAGTCCAACCCTCACTGGGAACAGGTCCGACTTACTACCGGCTATGCGGACCAAACTCACGCTCCTCTGGTAAAGGGACTGAATGGCCCTTAACAGAAAGCCACCCACCCCATAATCCTGGAGCGTCCCCCACAGGGTGCCCCTGGGGACACGGTCATAAGCCTTCTCCAAATCCACAAAGCACATGTGGATTGGTTGGGCAAACTCCCATGCCCCCTCCATCACCCTTGCAAGGGTATAGAGCTGGTCCACAGTTCCACGGCCAGGACGAAAACCACATTGCTCCTCCTCTATCTGAGATTCAACTATCGATCGGACCCTCCTCTCCAGTACCTTGGCGTAGACCTTTCCAGGGAGGCTGAGGAGTGTGATCCCCCTATAGTTGGAACACACCCTCAGGTCACCCTTCTTAAAGATGGGGACCATCACCCCGGTCTGCCACTCCCTAGGAACTGCCCCCGATGACCACGCAATGTTGTAGAGACGTGTCAACCATTACAGCCCTACAACATCCATAGCCTTGAGATACCCAGGACGAACCTCATCCGCCCCCGGGGCTCCGCCGCTGTGTAGTTGTTTGACTACCTCAGCAACTTCTGCCCCCGAGATCGGACAGTCCATCCCCAGGCTTCCCAGCTCTGGTTCCTCCTCGGAATGCGCATTGGTGGGATTGAGGAGCTCCTCAAAGTATTCCTTCCACCGTCCGACTATAGCCTCAGTTGACGTCAGCAGCTCCCCATCCCCACTGTAAACAGTGTGAGCGAGTTGCTGCCTTCCTCTCCTGAGGCGCCGGACAGTTTGCCAGAACCTCTTTGGAGCCGATCGATAGTCTTTCTCCATGGCCTCACCAAACTCCTCCCACACCCGAGATTTTGCCTCGGCAACTGCCACTGCTGCACCCCGCTTGGCTATCCGGTACCTGTCTGCTGCCTCCGGAGACCCACAGACCAGCCACGCCCTGTAGGCCTCCTTCTTCAGCCTGACGGCTCCCCGAACCTCTGGTGTCCACCAGCGGGTACGGGGGTTGCCACCACGACTGGCACCGGCCACCTTACGACCACAGCTAGCAACAGCCGCCTCGACAATCGCAGAGTGGAACAAGGCCCACTCGGACTCAATGTCCCCCACTGCTCTCGGGACGTGGTCAAAGCTCTGCCGGAGGTGGGAGTTGAAGACCGTCTTGACAGGTTCTTCTGCCAGGCGTTCCCAGCAGACCCTCACTATGCGTTTGGGTCTGCCAGGTCTACGCGGCATGTTCCCTTGCCATCTGATCCAACTCACCACCAGGTGGTGATCAGTTGACAGCTCCGCCTCTCTCTTCACTCGGGTGTCCAAAACATACGGCCGCAGGTCAGATGATACGACTACAAAATCTATCATCGACCTGTGACCTAGGCTGCCCTGGTACCAAGTGTACCGGTGGGCATCCTTATGTTCGAACATGGTGTTCGTTATGGCCAAACTGCGGCTTGCACAGAAGTCCAATAACAAAACACCGCTCGAGTTCAGATTAGGTGGGCCGTTCCTCCCAATCACACCCCTCCAGGTCAAGCTGTCATTGCCCACGTGAGCATTGAAGTCCCCCAGCAGGACAATGGAGTCCCCTGATGGAGCACTATCTAGCACTCGTCCCAGGGACTCCAAAAAGGGTGGGTACTCTGAACTGATATTTGGCCCATAAGCACAAACAACAGTCAGGACCCGTTCCCCGACCCGAAGGCGCAAGGAAGCTACCCTCTTGTCCCCCGGGGTAAACCCCAACACACAGGCAGAGAGTCTCGGGGCTAACAAAAAGCCAACCCCAGCCCTCCGCCTCTCACCCGGAGCAACTCCAGCAAAGTAGAGTGTCCAACCCCTCTCCAGGTCTCGGGTTCCAGAGCCAATGCAATGTGTCGAGGTGAGTCCGACTATATCTAGCCGGTACCGCTCAACCTCTGCCACAAGCTCCGGCTCCTTCCCCGCCAGCGAGGTGACGTTCCATGTCCCAAAAACTAGTTTTCTTGTCCGGGGATTGGACCGCCAAGGCTCCCGCCTTGGTCTGCCACCCGATTCGCATTGCACCGGACCCTTCATGTTCCTCCTGCGGGTGGTGGGTCCACAGTTGGACGAGCCCATGTATCCGGTTCGGGCTGGGCCCGGCCGGGCCCCATGGGCGAAAGCCCGGCCACCAGGCGCTCGCTCACGGGCCCCAACCCCAGGCCTGGCTCCAGGGTGGGACCCCGGTAACCCTCCGGGCCGGGTACTCCGACTCTTCGTTTTAACCGCCATGAAAGATCCTTCGAACCGTTCTTTGTCTCACCCTTCACCTAAGACCAATTTGTCATGGGAGACCCTACCAGGGGCACTAAGTGCCCCAGACAACATAGCTCCTAGGATCATTAGGGCACTCAAACTCCTCCACCACGATAAGGTGACGGTTCAAGGAGGAGCACATTGAAAATAATGAAGTTTCTAATACAGTTAAATATTTTAGAAAGGAGCTGTTGACCATGAAGCTAATCTAGAGAACTCTTTAGCCCAATATGAGCATGTCTCATTGACTAATGTTTAATGTCCATAGTGACGCAACACAGCAGAAGCATGTCTGGTTATATTAGCAGTACATTTTTCTACACGTGTCCACTCATCCACTGTGGGTGTGATATTCCACATAACACCTAATAATTAGCTCAGAGCTTAAATAACTGTTCATTTATTTAGTATATTCCTACTCCTTTTTAAGGTGTGCGTTCACCCTTTAAAAGAAAACCGTATTACGAAGAGTTCCATCATAAAAGGAGAGGGGAGACTAAAACATTAAAGGGAATCATTCACTAAACAAATGCTGACATTTTATCATCAAAGTTCCATTTTACAGCTTACTGTTGAAAATTGTATTATTATTAAAATATATAATATTCCTTTAATTTCCAAGTGACCTGCTAGCTCACTTCTAACCTTAAACGCATGCTTGTGTTGCAGAGCCCTCCGGTTTATGAAGTGCTGCTCAGTGGCAGATGACACAAAGGCCTTTGAAATTTTAGTCATGTCCCTGACTGCTCAGTGTCTTCAGCTCACTCGAAACTCCTGAAGTCATTTTTGAGAGCTGTTGTAAATTCAAAACTTGCTGTAAATATTATCCAGTTACTGATTTTGGTCCAGATTAGTGAAAAGATTTTGTTATTTTAAGACCAATAAGAGATGCAAGAGTACATTTAGGATGACAATATTTTATAATATTTGCAAGTGTTCCAGTTAGACTATTTTGTCCAAATTGGTTGGGAGAGCTGAAGAAAGGGGCACCGTTGCGGGAGAAAAAGGTCACCCATTTGAGAGCTGAGCCAGCTCGATTTACCACTCGATCTACGCTCCTACCCTCACCTATGGTCACGAGCTTTGGGTGGAGACTGAAAGAACAAGATTGCAGATTCAAGCGGCCGAAATTAGTTTTCTCCACAGGGTGGGTGGGCTCTCCCTTAGAGATAGAGAGAAACTCGGTCATTTGGGAGGGGCTCCGATTAGACCCGCTGCTCCTCCGCATTGAGAGGAGCCAGTTGAGGTGGCTTGGGGATCTGATTAGGATCCCTCCTGGACGCCGCCGTGGTGAGGTTTTTCAGGCACGTCCAACTGGGAGGAGACCTACAGGGAGGCCCAAGGCACGTTGGAGGGACTATGTTTCACAGCTGGTCAGGGAACGCCTTGGAATTCCCCCGGAAGAGCTGGCCCAAGTGGCTGGGGAGAGGGAAGTCTGGGCCTCTCGACTAAGGCTGCTGCCCCCTGACCTGACCCAAGATTAGAGGCCGAAGATGGATGAAATAGACATCTTTGGGAGTGGGCAACTAAAAACTGGGGTTAACTGGAAACGGAGACACAATCAACACTTTCTGACTAACAGACACTTTAAGAAATTTGCACAAATGTCAGTTTGCTTGTGATTGTGTCTTGTGACGTGACCATAAAAATGTTAGAATTTGCTGTTACACTTTAGTTTAGGGAACACAAATTAACCATTAATTAGCTGCCAATTAACATGCTTATTAGTGGACTACTAAGTCTGAATTAGTCACTATTAAGCTATTATTAGGTGCTTTTTACAAATGCTGTAATTCTAATATTAACAGGTCATAAATTAAAAGTTCTGTCAAAATAAGTCATTCATAATGGTTTAACTTAAAGGGTTTGTTGCTAATTAACACACATGCTAATTAGCTCAAATCAATATGTGGCTTTTAGAGAAGTAATTCAAGGGGAATAGTTAATCACCAAAAATATTATGTTCTGGTATTACATAAATAAACACCAAACTCCACATTTTAATAGAGCCTAAACAACAATCAATTAACCACTCGTAAGCAAGAATATGTTCCCCATTCTAAAGTCAGATTTTGTTCATACCTAATTACTAGTAGTTTAGTATTAATTAGCCACTCAAAGGCAATAATATGTTCCTCTTGAATTACTTCTTTAAAAGCCACACATTGATTTGAGCTAACTGGCATGTGCGTTAATGAGCAACAAACCATTAACTTTGAGTTAACAAACCATTATGAATGGCTTATTTTGATAAAACTCATAATTTATGGCCTGTTAATGTTACAATTACAGCATTAGTAATAAGCTGTTAAAAAGTACTTAATAATGACTTGTTCAGACTTAGCAGTCCACTAACATGCATATTAATTGGCAGCTAATTAATGGTTAATTTGTGTTCCCTAAACTAAAGTGTTACCAAATTTGCATATTAGTCACATCCAGGAGGCATCCTAACTAGATGCCCGAACCACATCGACTGGCTGCTCTCAATGTCTCGGTGTCTAATTCATTAAATCGAAGATTTAAAGACAAGTCCTCAACCAGTGCAACTACTTGTCATTACTTTGAAAAAAGGTGCATTTCACAAACTGCAATATTGATTTGCAGATTTGTAAGAAACATTTCCAATTTTTCAAGGCTCAACGGAAACTCTCACAGACGCGTTTTGTAAACACTTACAGCCAATAGACACATTTAATGCAAGATTGATGCTAACACATTTGGTTACAGAGCTGTGTTGATGATCATTTAAAGGGACTTTATGGAGTTTTGAATTTTTATGCTCGCAATTGCCTCTCAGGCCAAAAGCGTAACGGGAGCTTCAATAGTAGGCTCGTGCACGAGGCGCGCATGATGTACATGCACACTCCTTAACGAAAATAACAGCTGAGACAGTCAGGTCCGTGTGTGTGTGTGTGTGTGTGTGGCCCGGAGGACAGGAGAACGCGCAGCTAATTAATGCAATAATTTGGTTCTGTAGCTTTCTCTTCAGCACAGCCGACAAAGAATTATGATGGGTCAGTCCTCCTGCATGCTCAGATCATTTCCTTCCCTTGCTTGAAAAATTGTTCCAAAATGAAAGTTGAACCCACATCTTTTTATCTGTGAATTCAATGCCGTTCGGCAAGTCTCAAAAAAATGTGGGCATCTTACTGTAAAAAAAAACATACCATTAATGTAAAAAAGAAACTCTAAATAAACTATGTTCACATCCAGAATTGAACCCAAGTCTTCTGCACGAGAGTCCGACGTCGTACTAGGTGAGCTAAAGCACCAGTGAAATCTCTTGTATCTGTAACATTTATATCCTTGATGACAGCTGAAACAACGTTCAAAGAACGGTTCGGAGCGAAAATGGCTATTTTGTTGCTAATTTGTAGGAAATATCTAGAAGAAAGTTCTACAGAGAGTAGCTAAGGGTCCTCAGAAATGTAGCTAGGTTCATCACTAGGCGTTAGGAACAGCGACAAAGTGGCTGAGTTGGCACTACCTCACTCTCTGCTGCTAAAGCTACTGATAGCAAATGCTACGGGCTATGCCTGAGCGTGAACGCGCATGAAGCAGCCTGCTCGACCCGAGCATCTCTCTTTTTCTGTGATTTTACAGAAAAACAGGCAATCACAGTAAAAATGCCAGGGCTCATTCTACAGGACCAGGGCATTGCAGGAGAATGTATGAAGAAGACATTTATTATTTCTATACATGTTTTGGCTGTCAAACTTCCATAATGCCCCCTTAACAAAGTTAAAGTGTTACAAGTGTCACTTGTGCAGCTTTACCAGTGTCTTGTCCAAGACTTTTGCCATTTTGACATACGGTCTTCAACCATGAGCATACTTTCTGAGTAACTAGTGAACATCCACTTATCTGTGGCTCCAGAAATCCCTAATCATTGCATTAGGCATGGAGCTAAGCTGGCCAAATCCCCATAAAATGTATAAGTCTACTGATTTTACATTCAAAAACACAGACAATACAAATGGGACACTCTTGTGGCTCGCTTGAGCCACGTGGATTAGAGAAATATAGCGGATCAGTACAGACAGCCATGGCACAGTAGAAGTGCTTCACTCCCTTAGCTGCTCTTTGTCCACCTCCTGCTGCTAAGCCTCGTCCCACACCTGGAATCTCTGCCACAACCCAACAAAAGCTGTAAAGATGCTAATTTTTGTGGATAAATGTCCAAAAGAAAGGTCTTTAGGGGACACAGACTTTGTTTTAGAGCTCATACTGTCAACATTCTGCAGCAGAAACTCCTGTTTTTATCAAAACCCAGTTATGTCCCGTTTTTCCCGTCTGTCTGCCATTTCAACCATTTTGCTTTCTGCAACTATTATGTTGTAGTTTTTAGGGAAAGAACAGCAACTTCACACAGCTTTGACTGGTAAAATAAATAAATAAATAAATAAAAGAAACTGGGACTGATGCCTGCTGAGCTGTAGTGAAATTGCCATCACCTGGGGAGAACAGCAGTGGCACGCTTAGCATAGCTATCAATCATGGAGCTCACTTGCAAGTTTCAGCAGAAGTGTAGTTGGTGTGTTTGCACCTGACAGGGCACAATCAGAGCTCTCATTATTCCAAGTTAAATGAATATTCACATAATTTTTTGGCATTGATATCATAATGCATCCTGTGTAGTTGAAGTCAGAGGTTGTTTGTTTTGTGCATCTTAAAGTTAAAGTTAAAGTCCCATTAGTTGTCACACACACAGGTGTGTGTGCGAAATTTGTTCTCCGCATTTGACCCATCCCCTGGGGGAGCGGTGAGCTGCAGACACAGCCGTGCTCGGGAACTATTTGGTTGTTTAACCCCCCAATCCAACCCCTTAATGCTGAGTGTCAAGCAGGGAGGCATTGGGTCCCATTTTTTCAAAGTCTTTGGTATGACCCGACCAGGAATCGAACCCCTGATCTCCCAGTATCAGGGCGGACGCTCTACCACTAGGCCACTGAGAAAGGTTTCAACAATTATTGAATTGAATTTGAAGTGGTGGATACAGTAATCCCAAATTTTCCCATTTTCTTTTTGTGTGAAATGAAAAAGTGACAATTCAGTGGTCACCACAGGACGTGCATAATGAGCTGGAATGTTGTCCTGTGTCGGGTATTCCTGGTGTTGGCTCACTAGAGCTGAAAATTGCTCGTGCCCTTGGGGAAACAGAGAAGGCCAACGTCACCATGTCCACCACAACTTCTGTCCTCCCTCCATCCAGATGAGCACAAAATCAATCCAACTAGCAGCAATGCGTTTGTGCAGAAGACGCCTGATTTACTGTACTCAGCTATCTCACGCTGTAGCTCCGAGCGCAGACAGAAAAGAAGAAACGTTGCTTCCAGAAAGTAGTGGCAGTCTCTCCGCCTCCTGGTGTCCAGACTCCAGGAGCCCATCGTTCACAACTGATCAGGTAAAGCTTGGAGCATTTGCCCCCCTTCCCCCCCGATTTCAATGATTACATGCATTTTCATCACTGGCCTTCTCCACACGAGTGTGCAGGGTAAGGCCTTCATTTACTTGCTGTTTGAATGTGAGCATGACTGGAATGCAGAGAGACTCTGTGCCGTAGTATAACTAGGGTGATCCTTCATTCCAGCACACCTTTCAGTGAATTTCATTTTAGTATTTGATCGATAGAAGTGATAAAACCAAATGATTAATTGTTACTTGCAAAGTCAGAGCTACAACGGCCTACTTTTTTAAATTTAAAAAAGGCATTTTCAGGTTTTTGGGCTAAAAGTGTGCGGCGAGAGAGTATTTTTATCCTTGAACGTAATATTCTGACTCATTCTTGGCTCTCCTTTGATGTTTGGTTCCTTTTTGGAAAAAAATATTGTTTCATGTCATCCTCAGTGCTCCTAAATTGTTCTCTGGCAGGGACGTCGCTCAGCTAGGAATCCAAGCAAAAAACAAAAACAAAACTAGAGGGGAAACGAAACACCAAAGGTTTACGAGATTTTTTTGAGAGGGTGTGTGTGTGTGTGTGGGGGGGGGGGGGGGTTGCTTAGCAGGAAATGAAAGCTGGTCTGATCATCAAAGCAGATAGAGTCTTTGTACCAAACCAATATTCCACCCATCACTGTGCTCCGATGGAGCATGGTTAAACAATCTGAACGTTGGGCTGGAGGATAATTACAAATTTGCATTCATTTCCGGAGGCTCGTTCCCTGGAAATTCCAGATCCTGGGAAATGTCCGTAATCCCTGGTAAATATTTACAAGGAGAAAACTCAAAACAATTAATCCATTTCCAGTCATTTAGTGGGTAAAGGATCGTGTAGACTCTTCCCCAGCCACCAACTTGAGCTGCGTCGGTGTCACACCGGGTAGCTTCCTGTCTAGGAATGAAATATAATTCCTTTAGCAAACTTGCTAAAGTATCTTTCACATTGTCAGCCTGGGAGGAGATTCAATACCCTGGAGCCATCCAGGGCAGAGGAACTGCTTATTTTAACCCTCAAAGAGCAGCGATTCTACGATTGGTGAGCCCAGTGTCTCTCTGGAGAAATTCTGTTTCCTTTTGACTGGTTTTATCCAAGCTCCAGGTTTCTACCACCATCATAAAAGTAGGCTTCTAAATGAAATCTTTAGATGCAGTTGGGACTGGCTTCCATCCGTCAGATGTATGAGGGGAAAATGGGTATCTGTAATTTCCTCTAGATGCATTTGCACCAGCCCCAGGTTTCACCCACTGTTCCTTGTTGATGTCAGCGCTTCTACGTCCAGTCATCAACCACCTCTCTCAGTATAAATTCGCCATGGATTTACCACTTCAGAACTGCTTTTCTCTAGCCTGGTAAGCCATCCTATATATGTGTATATACCGTCTGGCCATCACCCATAAACAGAGCTCAGTTGTGGGGCAGAACCTACGGTTGTCATTCAAATTGTCTCATCATACAATTGGACAATGGACAACGTGACATACTGACTGCTACGGATGGAGCAGTCCACCACGCATAATTGAAAAAGAAGCAAATAAGTTCTTTATTTAGAAAAAAATACGTAAGTATCTCTATCTGCTCTTGACTCAAGTCTAAATAGTCTACAGTTGATGCCAGTGCCATTTCAATCAAGCCGACACCTTCTTAAGCCTGAGTCATGCTTCTGCGTCAGCTCCACAAGGGACAGACACGCACGGATTGATGGAAGCGTTTTGCTCTCATACTTCCCCGTTTGCTAAAGGGGTGTTTCAAAGCAATTCTCCACCAGAACAACAGAGGGCGTAGCGTAGGTAGCAGTATAGTGACTTACTATTTCCTTTCCTTGGAAATCGCTTCTGCAGTCTGAAAAATGGCAAGCAACACGAGAAAGAGAAGTTTGATTGGGTTGGATTTCGCACTTCTTCTACTAGACGTTCCTCGAACTGGTCCATATCTGCTTACTTCTTCACCACACGACTTCCCACACGACTCCGGCACTGTTGACAAACTTAAAGGAAATGGCATCATGACATAAGCGATCTCAGGTTTCTGGACCGACCAATCACAAGCATGCGTTCTCTGTCTCGTTCGACGGGTGTTAAGAAAAGTGGGCTCGACTCCGTACATACTTGCGTGCCTGCTGGGGCCCCTACGCAAGGACGGATAATGGCGTTGCGTGTCTCCACACAGACGAAGACGCATGACTCGGACTTTAGTTTCGATCAGTCTCAGTAACATCTTGCCCACCAAACCAACAGAGAGCTGTGATTGGCATGCCACCAGACTGGTTGGGCCTGCCAAGGCTCTAATGGAGTGTGGCTAGACCAAACCAATCATTTTTAATTCGGCAACTGTCTAGATTTCAAGGCTAGCGTTGTTCTTCCTCATACGTTTTGTCAGGTTCTTTAGAATGCTCCGTGAGTTGGCAAACCTTCACTTCCTCTTGCTCCCCTGCCCTGTGCCCGAGCCTTTCACCTCCTTGCCCTCAAGTGAAGAACAACATCCTGGCCGTCAGGAATAGAGATTAGTTGTGTTGTATAAATATCAGGATAATGATGCACAGTCTCAAAATGCCGGAGTTGGGAAGCTTTTCAAAATTCATTCAAATCGTCTTATTTTGGTTTTCAATAAATGTAAAAATGCATTTTGGTCGGTTTATCAGACAGCAGATGATTGTCCAGATTTAATCCAAGCAAATACACTTCCAGTTGTGTTATGGGGATGATTCAGTGGGGAGGAAGGATGGTGTATTCATGAAAAGGCCACAAGTCATGATCCACACGTGCTGTAACGAGGACCTTTAGCCTTCCAGTTGGTGTACTATCCTCGAAAGTAGTGCTCCAGATAGCAACCTCTGCTTGACTCAACAGTTTAATGACAACACAGCTTGTCTGTCTGAGCTTGCTCTCTCTACCTAAAGCTGGAAGAAGGTTTAGGTAACATCCTAATCTTGAATCCAACCCCAGACGTGTCTTTCTTGGGACCTAAAGAAAAAGTTGTGCTTTATAAACAACATTTCCAGGGTCACCGAGATACAGCAACACTGCAAAATCGTGATTAAGCAACAGAGTCCTAACTCTTTAGGAAATTACATCCCAGCGGACATTCATCTAAAGTTAGACAATAGCTTTCTGCCTGAGAGGATGTAATTAGAGTTAAAATCTCTCCTGTGCAGGTGTGACACAGCCTCTAAGAGCCAGACCCCTCTCAAGCACGTTTGTCAAGTGGGTAGGAAGTATGATGCATTAATGGAGAGTTAATAAGCAGGAAATGACATTCAAGCAGGTTGAAGACAAAAAAAAAAACCATGCTTTCATCTGTAGAGTCAACTACTCTGGTTCCCCTGAGAGGCTGCGGGGTGGTCGTGTGATGAGCTTAACCATACGGTATTTTCATGCATGTTTGTTGTCCGACACTGATAGACAAAAAGAAGATGGTTGATAATGTGTTGTTATAGGCAAATACCTCATTAACCACTGAATGTATTATGAGGACACCTACTAATTATTAGTCTGACAAAAGCCACAGACTGAGTAGAATGTTTAAATCGTTGCCATGTTTTTGTGTCACATAAAGATCACCTCGCTCTGTTTGAACGGGAGCCGCTCTGCCATGATGAGCCCTGCTGAGTGGTGGAAAAGTTCCATAAAGATCCCATTCATTTGTTGTTTCAATGAATTAGCTTTGGTTTAGCATGAATGGACATCTTGTGAGGCATTTTCTGTGGGACAAGAAGGTCTCGTTTCGGAGCGTAGAGGATTTTCAGAGGAGTGGGTTAACTATTTGCATATCGTGAACATTAATGACTCTGATTGGCCAACAATAACACAACCTTTCTGCTTCCTTTGGTTTGCTTTTCTTTTTTGGGAAAAAAATGCAACAATGATGTTTTATCTCAAATATCTCAGGCCCAGACGTGTTCCGCTATGTTGTGGAGTTGCTAATGCTAACAGTTTGCTGTTACTAGCCGAGAAGCATTCTGATCTCTCCTGGCCACAAAATCAACACAGACTTCCATAATCAAAATCCAAGGTGGGAGAAGCCATGAATGCAAATTTACTCTGTGATTTTGAAGAGTCTGGCTTTTGTCAACCCAATCATTTCCCTGTCTTTTTCTTTTCTGTGGCTAATGTAAGCTATAGCCTGGCCTGCCAGAACCGTCCTGTGTTTAATTCTATGAAGAGAACTAGTCTGGCTGCTCACAGGTAGACAGGCACATGAGGGGCGGGACTAGCCAGCTCAAAAATAACCAGTCAGAAAAAAGGCAGACTGTACTGTGTAACGCTGTTGTTGTTTTTAGCTGTAGTCAAAAATGGCGACGGCGCAAACATCTTTCTAGAAGAAAGGTTGTTAGCGCTTTTGCTTGTTGTGGTTTTAAAGACATTCAAGTCATTTATAACAGAGGAAAGAGCCGCAGCAAGCTCCACTTCAGTCGCTATGTTTATGACAAACTTGGCGTTGTGGCGTGTGACGTACACTACTCAGCGCTGATTGGCTCGGTTAGAATTCTCAGGGGGTGGGGTTATTTGAACAGGAGAGTTCCCAGCCCCATTGCTTCCCATACGGAAACACGGGGCTGGCTGGTCAGGCCAGTAGGCTATAGGGGTTGAGGAGAAATTTGACATGCACGTGCGCATCAGAAAACTTAAATATTGCCCTAAGAAACTGTTTTGAATTATGTTAACTCCTTAGTCTCACTGAAGGCGAACCAGCTCTAAACATGTGCACTCAGATAATGCGATAGGTACCTGAAACCATCTGCATGTAAACGGTTCGGCCGAGCCGGTACCGGTACCCGGAATTAACGAGACAGTGGAAGCGGTCTTCATCATCACGCGGTAACACTTGTAACAGCCTCACACAGTACAGCACTTCCCGATCAAGCAGTGCTGCAGCATTTTGGTTGTTCCTTTGGCTGTCGTGCATATCCTGTTTAAACTTCATCTGCTTCACTCCAACCTGTGTTAGTTTACTATTTGAGTTGCTACAAGCTAATCGGAAGAATGCCGACATAAAAGGGCGCGTGTTGCTCCCTAATGTACCGGAGTGGAACAGACTTCCTTTGAGAGTTTGGTTTTCTAACGTGCACCTAAACTAGGATAAAATGGCTACCAGTTTACTTTAGATTGACTTGGATGCACATGTAAACACATTGTGTCTCAGTGACCTTTGACCTTTAACCCAAGATGGCTGATATTGTTGATGGACCTCAGCAAACAAAAAAATGGCTCTAACATAGGCAAGTTTACAAATTCTGAGCCAAGGTTTTCTGGCTGTAGTCGAGTGTCATTTCCTTTTCTTCCCATGTCCTGTCCGGTGTGAGTTCATGTGTGAGTGTCGAAAACAAGCTGTCCAGCTACATTGCTCCACCTGATATCAAACATTAGAGATTCAGTTGTTTTCTGTGTGATTTCCTAGTGCATCTAATGCATGTAAAAGTATCCCCTAGAGCTGACAAAGAAATCTGTCTCTTTTCTCAAAATAAGATCTTAGTTTAAAACTGTTCCATGACAGGAAGTGAGAGATAAAGTAATATTTGCTTCATCTTCTTTCCGCTCCTGATGGATTATCTCAAGTCTTGACAGATTCTTTCTGACCTTTTGAGATTCCACTTTGCAGAAACTACTCTCACAGCGATCTACAGCAAATTATCTGCAGCACTAAAGGAAAGTCACTGTAAGGTGCCCTCTGCCCAGCGACTCCCCGTTATCTACGGATCTGCTCATTGATATTTCCGCTGCTATGCAAATGCAGACTTCACTCCACTCCACTTCAACTCGGCGTCGTGTTCGGTCTCTGACGTGCTGCTGAGCAGCACGGTGGAGCTCACGTTCAACCCCAAAACCTGTTAGATAAACACAACATGAAGCAAGTCGGAGGAGATTAAAATAGCCCTCGACAGCACTTACAGTCCAATGGAAATGTGTGTTGTTGTAACTGCTTGTGACAGTTCAGAAGCCACCCTGTCTGGAAAATATCACGAGTCTCCTGGGATGCTAATCTAAAAAAAAAAAAAAAAAGGCCAGCATGAACGCTGTCCTTAAGCTAACTGGGAAGGTAAACGGGGGACGAGCCAATCTTCTGCTGTCATTTGGAGAAAAGGCCTGCAGCAGCTATACGCCTTGACACACACGCCGCACTCCTCTCTCACCTCTTTTAGTTCATACACAGAATTTCTCCATGACTGAAAGCCCTTCCCCATGTATCCTCTGCTGATTTGGCTTTAATTAGCAGATTTCCATATATTAATCATAATTGCTTCTCTAGAGTGGAGCTAAAAGCTGTGGCCCTGCACCTCGTACACTTTCATTAGTACGACTCATCACGAGGATTTAGCTGAATCAAGTTTGTCACCAAGATCGGCAGAAATCTCAGCGTAATCCTCCCTCTTTTTGCTTCCCCCCTGGACGAGTTTTCATCCCAAGAGTGCGTTGGCAGACAGGTGACAAATGTTTCTTCACAAGGATGTTTTCAGCAGTACGGAATCATCAGAATTATACACCAGCATCTGCAGAAGAGTCATTTCTTTAGTGAAACCCTTCAGCTCACAACAGCCTGCATATTTGTGCAAGCCTGAAGTTGTGGAAATAATCTAATAATGGAAAAAATACTGTCCAGCTGACTCCGTGTGCATTATTCTCTTTGCACATTGCAAAAAAAGCCTTTTGGAGCTTGAATATGTGTATTGACATTTCCATCTCTTCGCCCATAAAAATGTGCCCACTTTTGATGATCTAATCTGTGTCTCGTGGGCAAAAATAGAACATCTATGATTGTTCCTGCACAATGCAGAGCTCCCTCCACGGCTCGTCTTCAGCTCTTCAAGCTCCGATTCACAATGCACCGGGAAAATAGAGTCGCCGTTAAGCTTCGCCTGGCCAGGAACATCGTTTTGTTCGACATTATGTAGCGGTATTGTGCCTTTACCTTTTTGTCTTTATATGCTAAGATCTTCTTCCAAGTTCTACAACCCATATGGGAATGATAAAACTGCCTGTTTTGCATCTGGAACGTCCCTCGAAACTGACCTGAGGTTGTTTCTTATCTTCTTGGCTTTTTCTGATTTTATTTAGAATGCACATCACTGTTTCTGTATATAATTCCCTCACCTTGATACATTGAATACCTGCTCGCTAAACAGCAGAAATTGATTCCACTTTGTTCACCTAAGACCTGCTTTGATGCACCACCTACAAACAAATGTCTAAAATTGTTTTGAAATTTCCTGTGAGCATTTTAATCGTTAAACTTTAAAGGAGCTGATTCAACATTTGAGAGCATGAGCAACTTTTTGAAGAAAAAAGATAATTTTACATAACAAATACAATCATTTTGAATGAAAAACAACATCAAAAAGAATGAAATTCTTTTGTAAAAATTCTGTAAAACCTTTATCCCAGATTAGTGGTCTGAATAAAGTCTAATACTGAATTACATGGTTCACAATACATTTGCAGTGGTGTCTAGTAGGAATGAATGCCTTGTAAGTCATACTCTGAGGAAAAAGCCCTGGTGCACCTGTTTCAGGAACTAGAAGTGAGCCACATCAGAATTGAGCTGAAGACGGCAGGATTTGGTAGCCTGGCCCACCAGACTCGTCCTGTGTTTAATTCTGCACAGAGAAAGAGTCTGGTAACGACCCCATGCAAATGGCCCCACCCCCTGAGAATTTTAACCAGGGGCGGGGTTAGGCCCGGCTACTTGGGCTCAAGCCCCGAATGTTTTGTGAAAAGCCCCGGATCTAAAATGTGGAAGTAACATGCAGTACCAAAGTCCAACAGAGAGGGAGCAGCTGGCAGTAGTTTGTATACAGCCTGCCTGAGCCTCCACCACTGAAGAAGAAGCCCTTCAGCAGCCGGCTTCTTCTACACTCTCTGCCTGAAACGCATGAGTGAAGATGGACATAAGGACGTTCTTTAGACCAAAAGTACGGCGACAGAACCCCAGCTTTGATGAGACTGGTGTTGACTCAGGTTTGTGAGTCTTATTTGAAAATATTTGTTGTGCTGCTGGTTTGCCTAAAGTTAGCTTACTATCAGGTAAAGTTGTTGGAGAAAGAACGGGAATATTTACTATCATCTCACACTAAACACTAACAGCAACAATACTCTGCCCTGAATATGCTTAATATGTAGCTTCAGATTAAAATTATGTGGTACAAGACAAATATATATGATGCTGACTAGTGCGCGTCACGTGTGTGTGTGTGTGTGCGTGCGCGCGCGCGCGTGTGCGTGTGCTAAGCCCCGGATCTTCTTCAGTCCTAAATCCGCCCCTGATTCTAACCAATCCAATCAGCACTGAGAAGAGTACATCTCAAAGGAAAGGCAGAGAAGTGCATGAGAGGCGGGAGTAACCAGCTCAAAAATAACCAATCAGAAAAAATATGGAAATGCAGACTGTATCGCGTACCGCTGTAGTCTTTTAGATGTAGTCAAAAATGGCGCAAACATCTTTCTTTAGACGAAAGGCTTTTAAAGATATGTCCAAGAGGACAGAGGTGCGGCGAACACCACTTCAAACGCCATCTTCGTTGCGGTGTGTGACATACGCTGTCCAGTGCTGATTGGCTCGGTTAGAATTCTCAGGGGGTGGGGTTATTTGCATGGGGGAGTTACCAGACTCTTTTTCTGTGCACAACTAAACAGAGGACAAATCTGGCAAGCCAGGCTAAGGATTTGGAGTCTTATTTCCTGATATTTGGGTATCTCACCTCTGATTGGCTAACAGCAACATGACTCTACCACTGACTCTTCTCTGCAACTTAGATGTTTTATCTCCACAAATAACACAAGCCTGGAGGAGTTCTGCTGTGTGGTGGAGTTAATGCTAACAGTTAGCTTCTACTAGCCGAGCATCAGCTGCTGATGGTATAATTTGAAGAAAAAAGTCCATTATGCTAACCTCCTCCCTTCATATTCAGAATTTCCTAGTTGTGTATAAAATGTGTATATTGTGCCTCTCTAGTTCTTAATAAAGGTTAAATAGTTTTGAATTTAGTCATGTCACATGCCAGTGATTTATAAGCCAATATAAACCTATAAATAATCTATTGCAGTATTTATTTTACCATGGTTTAAAACTTTTTTCTTATTATAGAATGAATAAGACAAATTATCTTTTTGAATGCAGGCTCAATGAACAAGTACATTCAAGGAGGAGCTCACGCCAAAAGTTCAGATAGCCATCCACCAGCAGTTCAAGAGCTCAAGATCAGTTGTCAGCCATAACGTCTGAACCTTTTACATCACCCAGCCCTGACCAGGAATTACAAAGTAAAGCACACCTACAGACCGAGCACAGCCCACAGCCAGCCCTTCTGAAGGGAGAGTGAGTCCTGGATCTGAAAAAGTATCTGAAAATTACATTGGAGAAACACATGTGCCACAACCGGTGCTTGTGGTGTGTGGATCTGTTACATAGTTCTAAATAATAACAGTATGGAGTTCCTGTGTTGAGTATGTTATATTCTGAAACTATCAATCCTACTTTTTGGAAATAATAAGCAGTTTGTGCATACAAGAGAATTAAAGAGAATTTAAGGCAAAGCGCTTGCACATACTGTGTTATTGTGTTGTTTTTTCTGCGGGGGGGGGGGGGCACAGGGGGCACCACGAAGACTTTGTGCTTAGGGCACCAAAATAGCTAGCAATGGCCCTGGGTGTAGGAGTCTATTTTCATGTTCAGCATGAAACGTGACCATTTAAAATCAGAAATTCTCATTTAATAATGGCTTTTTAGTGAACCACACCTTTAATATATTACAGTAATCATAAAATATATTCAAAAGAGTTGCACATTTGGATAAGATAAATAACATGATGAGAATCAGCAAAATAAAACCAAAGTAGCTTTTGTGTTATTAATTAGTTGTATTTTTCTGAATATATTTTTAATCAAATGTAAATTAAATTAAAGTGAATGATCTAAACATATTTGTTCCTGCTATGGTGATTTAAAGTAAGGGATGAGGTATGAAATACATTTTATGTTTGATATATTTAACATTTCGAGACAGCGTGATTGAATTAAAACTAAATTATAGCAGGCGGAGTCTGCTGCAAACAAATGGAAAGGTCACCTTTTATTAATGCGGCGCAATGCCGTCTCTGAGTAATGAGATTGTGTTACGCGAGTCAGCTTGCAGACATTGTACAGTGAGTGTTTCCACCTTCATGACCAGATATTTAATCTCGGGATGTTCTAAAAGTCTGACTAAGTTTCTCACCTAATTTTTTTCAAAGCTGGATGAACGAAATGTCACTCGCATCACTCTCAAAGTTTGAATCAGATATTAGGAGGGGTGAGATAGTTAGAGATTGGTAGTTGAGGGAGTTTTAAGCTAATAACTGATTATTTAAATTTCCAGAATATTTATCCTTCATAGCGTTGAAATGATTTGATTTTTAAGCGTCCAACATTACCCCTAAAATCCCTCGACATCTTCAGATGAATGGAGTCATAAAAGCCCAAAGCTATACTAGGTCACTGTTACAATCCAGCCGTCTATTCCACTTATCCGAGGTTGGGTCGCAGAGAGGCCCATTCCCTCCCTCCAGCCACTTGGGCTAGCTCTTCCGGGTGAATGCTAAGGAGTTCCCTGGCCAGCAGAGAAACATAGTCCCTCCAGCGTGTCGTGGGTCTTCCCTTAGGCCTCCTCTGGGTTAAAACATGCACAGAAAACCTCACCATAGAGGCATCTAGGAGGCATCCTAACCAGATTCCCCATCCACCTCCACTGGCTCCTCTTCAGGTCAAATAATAAAGTTACATAGACTTTCAGAGGGGAACAAGGCAGATTTGGCTTGCTGTTAGCACCCCCTAGTGTCTATTTGTAAAACTGAAACCAAAACGTATCTCCTCCTTGTGCATTCATGTTTTTAACACTTTAATCTAACAGCTGAAATGTCTTCCAGCCTTCATTAGTGTCTACTAGAGTGGTTCATCACATGCAGGAAATGTGCTGGAAGCAGACCGCAGCGCCAGGTATGTCCGCTCCATTTTTCACCAAGTCCAACAGAAGTAGCAAATGGAGATATTCTGACCACAGGGGGCGATAGAGGCTGGCTGGCCTTTCATGAACCCTGTGAGGGTCCTTTTTGTACATACTGGCTCAAGAAAATGATTTAAAAATATGAAAAAGTATATTTAATATATAAAATAAAATCTAAATGTTGAAATCAAATGCTGTATATTAAATATTTCGCATGCTAAGAATTGCCCGCTGTAAAATGGAAGCAGCCCTCAAAAATAACAGCTGAGTGAGGGGATCCCCTATCTATCTTAGAGCTCATGAAAACAGTAGAGCAGCCATCCTAAAATGGGAACTTATTGAGAACTGATATGATCAATCACTTTATAAATTTGAATTTATGTTGGATTATTTTTCATCTCAATGGACACAAAGATGGAAATGAATGGAAAAGGAGGAAGAAGAAAAGAAGAAGCATGGACGTAATTTGGAGGGGGGGGGGGGGGGGGGAGGAGGAGACATGTCCCCCCCACTTTTTCCAAAGTCAAGTTTTGACCCCTGCACTTTTTACCATCCAAAAACAATTTTACGCTATATTAAATTGACACTGGTTGAGCTCTAAGACCAAGCGGAAAACAGCCGTTTGTGTTGAAACCTGTTTCCCATTAGAGCATACTGTAAAGACCCCCCCCCCCCCCCCACACACACACACACACACACACTTCTTAAGTGAAAATTACGTCCATGAGAAGAAGGATGAGGGAGGTACACTAAGTGACTTTACCTGATGAATGGGAAAGAAAAACAGACACACTGTCACACTCAACGCACTCAACAGACTAAAAAGCACACGTAATGATTAATCCATGATGTATTTACTGCCAACCACAGCCCAAGTGAATGTGTCTGAAAACACCTGAGTCCAGACTTGTGAGAACACCTGAGAGCTCCATAGAAGCATACATTATTGGCGAGTGGTTAAATGAACTCACACACTCACACCACTCAAAGTCTGAGATGTTTGTCAGGAGACCTGTTAACCCTCTTTTCCTGTTTGTGAGCTACATTTGTTTCATCTCAGTCTGAATTTTCATGTTGGTTAAATATTTAGTCATGATTCCTTAAATTTAGTTTTTACTTCAATACATTTATATTTTTTCTAGTGTTTCTCAAACCGGGGTCTGGGACTCCCAAGTGGGTCCCCACATTCATCTTTTAGTTCTTTTTAAAACGCAGAAAGGTTTTATTTACCTGCAACGTTTCGTTTGCGGCTGCCACAAATGAAACGTTGCACGTAAATAAAACCTTTCTGCGTTTTAAAAAGAACTCAAAGATGGAATTAGAATTTCAACCCAGCAAGAACTCTTCCACTTGAGGTCCTGCCCCAAGTGGAGGAGTTTAAGTATCTCGGGGTCTTGTTCACGAGTGAGGGTAGGAGGGATCGGGAGATCGACAGGCGGATTGGTTCGGCGTCTGCAGTGATGCGGACGCTGAGCCGATCTGTCGTGGTGAAGAGGGAGCTGAGCCAGAAAGCCAGGCTCTCGATTTACCGGTCGATCTACGTCCCAATCCTCACCTATGGTCATGAGCTTTGGGTAATGACCGAAAGAACGAGATCGCGGATACAAGCGGCCGAAATGAGTTTCCTCCGTAGGGTGGCCGGGCTCAGCCTTAGAGATAGGGTGAGGAGCTCGGACATTCGGGAGGGACTCGGAGTAGAACCGCTGCTCCTCCGGATTGAAAGGAGTCAGTTGAGGTGGTTTAGGCATCTGGTCAGGATGCCTCCTGGACGCCTCCCTGGGGAGGTGTTTCGGGCATGTCCTGCCGGCAGGAGGCCCCCGGGTCGACCCAGGACACGTTGGAGAGGTTACATCTCCAATCTGGTCCGGGAACGCCTTGGGGTCCTGCCGGAGGAGCTGGTGGAGGTGGCCGGGGAGAGGATGGTCTGGAGCTCCCTAGTTGGGATGCACCTGGACCCGGATAAGCGGAGGAAGACGATGACAACACAGCAAGAACACACCAAAGATGTTTAACGAAAAATGCGGACAACAAGGGTCCCCACATTTTGTCTGTTTTGAGATTGTGAGTTTAGCAAAAATATGTTTGTCAAAATTTCATTTGTAAAATCCCAATAACACACCCTAATATAACATCTGAATTAGAGTCACTACTCCTTATGTGTGTATAAAGTTTGTAAATCATCATATTTAATGTTTCTATGCGTGTAGGAATTTGGGTTCGGGGGAAGGGGGTCCTCAAGGAAAACAGTTTGGGAACCACTTTTTTTATTCAACGCTTTTATCAACATTTGAATTCATAGTTGAACAATCAAAACATATTGAGATGTGGAAATATTAAAATAAAAGCAATGATATGTCAGTTACATAAGTATGAGGAGCCAAAGGAGACAAAATGTAGCAGTGAGTGTTGAATCTGTCTCTGCGTGGAGCGATTTTAGGGTTAGGGTTAGCTACAAATAGGGTTAGGCTTATTAGAACACGGAAATTTCATATTTTCTATGGATGGGATGCTCGACTTCCCAGTTGCGTTCTAACACGGTTTTAATTTATCTGTTATTTGTAACGGCTACATCCACCTTTTTCTCCTTTTGAATCAGAACGTGGGTTTTAAGATTTGAACTCATGACCTTAATTTGGCTCAAGGACCAATCGTTTTTGTTCTTTTTCAATGCTTTGGCTTTTCACTGTCTCATGAAACCCATCTTCTGATACACATCTTTAGTTAAGAATGTACTTTTCCTCTGTTTACATTCTAGCAGGAGGCTTTAGGTCTAAGTTTGGTCTGGAGTTTGTCTCAGCTTGAAACTCATCCTCCTTCTTAACCCGGCTTTTGTTTTGGAATAGACTCCTCGTCTCTGAACACACACGCACATTCACATTCACCTCCACATTTCCAAACCCTCGTGACGTTTTCCTCTCAAGATGATGAGAGAAGTCCACTCCTGGTATTCCCCCCACCCCCCCTGAGCTCCACGGCGCTCTTTTGCTCACACGGCGCATGGCGAGCCCGTCGAAGCGCCGCTAATCGCTGTGCCAGCGTCACGCCACCCTGCTGCTGTCCCGTCCTCGCTCGTCTCTCTGTGTCCTGCCTGTGATGTATCACGCTGGCACCGTCCCTGGAGAGAACGCCGTGGTGCTCATTAAGATAAGGAAAGATAACAAAAATGGAAAAAAGGCGGAGAAAGTGGAGGGAATGAGATAAAGCTGGTGCCTGCTGGATTTGCTCCACTTCATTGTTTCTGTATCCCCCCCCCCCCCCCCCCCCCCCCCCACACACACACACACACACACACAGACGCACTCCCCCACTCTGTGTTTCTCCTGTGATTCAGTGTTTTTTTGATAAACACAGAGCTATATTGCCCTTGGGCAGGTTTATTCTATTTATAGTCCCTGAATCCCGTTTTTTTTTTCTTAAACAACACACCATTTACATACACTTCTCTAAAAGATCAGATAAGCATGTTTTTGGTGCAGTGAGACGATAACTAACTGTCAGACTCAAGTGGGGTGTCGTGGGACTCGCAGTGGAACCGCTGATGCATGAAGGCTCTCCGCGGTTCCTCTCTTGCCCATAACAGAGGCGACTTCAGGCTCCGTCAGATAAGACGGCGATGCGATGTGCCAGAGCCGTTCACAAGTGGCCATCAGCGTCCTTGGCAGTAATCTGTGTTCTGAAGCCTCGTGGTGCTGCTCAAAATAAAGCCGGCAGATGCTAATCCACACAACACATCCGACTAACAGATGCGCCATGGCCACAAGTCAAAGTGCTCCAACCTGACAGCCTGGCAGGCCATTTTGTTATAGAGACAGGCAATTCCATGAGTGGATCCTGTTGGAAAAAAGCCATCCCACCTGGAATAGTGAGATTATTAATAATCAGAAGGTCTCATTATCTAATACAGAGCAGAGTTGCTGGCATGCAGTCAAAGGCATCTTGATTTTCAAGGGAGGAATAATGCATGAGCCATTTTGAACACAACTCTGTAGGTCTTGACATAAAATTGATCATGCTAACAAGCAGCATTCTCTGAAGGAACAACACAAACCGCCGATCCAAACAAAGACACTGTTGAGAAATGATTCTGGAGAAATAATGCATGAAAGCAAGAGGCGTCAGCTTCGTAATTAGCCCTGCTTTGTCTGTCCTCCCTTTACCCTTAGCATCTCATTCCCTCATGCCCCGACTGACAGCTTTATTTTTCGAGGAAAGCGTGCCACTGGACATTTCATCCTCATGAAAACGTTCTTTCTGCCATTAAAACGCGCTTAATTGATGTTTCTCTTTTGCTGGAGCAACAGCGGTGCACCTAGTCCTGCATCTCACTGAAACACTGTGCCTGGAGCTAATCAAACAACCCCCCTCATCTAAAGGCTCATTAGCAGACCTGACATGATGATGGCTATTTGTTGACATTAGAAAAAGGAAAGCAGCCCAAAGGAAAGTCGTCAGTTCAGATTTTGATAATGAATGGATTTGGCTGTATTTTGGCCTGTGGGCGGATTCTATAAGCTTTTCATTTACAAATGCTCATCTAAAATTAGCATCTTCCTTTTGAATGTGGTAACAATTACACAACGAGGTAAGAAAAAAGGTCATTTTGCCAGACTAAAACAGTAAGACAGCGGGAATCTCAGTTTCCTGTTTTATAAGATGCATTTTGCTTTTTAGATAAATTAGTAAATATTTGAGTCGGTTGGATAAGAGTTGACACCAAATATAAACACATTCCTGAAAGTACTCACAAGGCTACGATCACAATAAATTGCAAGTTATGTCCAAGATAAATGGAAGTCCATGCCCATAACCCCTTGCTACTGCCATTGCCTGTTTTTTTGTAAAAAGGACACGATTGCGCCATTTTACCGCCACGGTCTGACCACTTATAAATGACCTGAGGCTCCCTCATGCCGGCGCAGCGTTGCAGCAAATCAGCACTAATGTTTTCTAGAAGAGGCTAAAGTCTGGATAGTCCCGGTGCATCATGGTGGCTTTGACATTCTTCTTTGTTTTCCTCAGGCTAATTTTGCAGTAGCTCAGGCTAGCATTGTTCTGCAGTTAGCATCACGGTCACCCACGTATTGCTGACATTTGTTTGGACATGCAAATTTAAAAGAAAACTTCACTGGGTAAAAAATTGAATGATTATTTCTGATTCTAATGGATCATTCTGAGTTTTTCATGCAAGCTGAACATGAAAATAGTCTCCTACACCTATCTACTACACTAGCTACATCACACTGTCACTTAGCGTACGAGGAAGGCTGTCGTTTTAGCGTCCAGGAACAGCAGAGAATGTCTCGACTAGCAGAAGCTAATCATTAGCATTAGAAACACCAGCACACAGCAGAACTCCTCCAGGCTTGTGTTACTTGTGGAGATAAAACATCCACGTCACAGAGCAAACTGAGTGACTGGTAGAGCCGCGTAGCTGTTAGCGAGATGTTAAAATCCTGCCGTGTTTCACCACTTTCTCTTCCAACTGGATTCTCCGTCCTCAAACAAGTGCACTGGAGCTTTTTTCCCCCTGAAGATTACAACTTACAAGGCACTCATTCCAACTGGAGACCACTGCAAATGCTTTAGAAAGATGAGCAAAGTTGTCCTTTAATGGGTTTTAGCACAGTTTTGCACACATATTTAGCTCTCTTGCTCATCCCTTTTAAGCAAATAAAGGTGACTAATCAAGCTTTTCAATGACATAAGATTCATTACAACAAAGAAAAAATAATTATTCACAAATTTAATTACTTTTCCTGTATCTACAGGGGTCTGCAAAACGTTACAATCTGCTTTTGCATTCAAATTTTCTCATTGGATATATCCCAAATGAAAATTTAAAAAGCCAATTTTCTACAGTAAACCATGAAGAGTAAAATAAAATTCTTATTTCACCATTAAAACCAAGTCTGAAGCTCTCAGCCACACACTGATAACATAATATGTTATATGTTCATGTCCTGAAGCGCGTCCTGTACGAAGCTCGTGTCCTCGCCCCATTCTGAATAAAGTTTGCCCAGTAGGCAAATTTTTTTCATCTCTCATTCCAGCATCTCCTCAGAAGCAAAACCCTTTCCCACATATCCGTCTGTGTGAAAACGGGACTCCTAATGATTTCTACAAAATGACTGCATGTGTCGAGGGCTTTTTGACACAAAGTACTATTTAATGCAGACATAAATCACAGTTTCCCGTTGATATTGCAGCAGTGTCACAAGTAACTTCACTGGGATACATAAGTATTTAGATTTCTGGTTAAATTTCACCAACATCAAATCTAAAAGGCACGTGGAAGATCTGATGACTTTTCTTGACATCTGTTCACCAAACCTCATGACTAGTTTTTATGCAATCTTCAAAAAAGAGCAGCAAACTTAGCTTTGGGCTTTCAGAGCTTCCATTTTCCCAGGAGCTGAGAAGAACCACCCTCAGGCAAACAGCTACAAACTGAAAGTTATGTTCTAATTTATTTAATAAAAATAATGCTCCTGGACTGTGAGGTACCAGGCCCTTTGATACAGGCATGACCGGTGTTAGCGCTTGGTCCACATAGCCGCAGTAAGTCAGGCTCATTCCCGATGACAGTTGGGACATCACCAAGGCTGCCTTTTGTCACCAATTCTGTTCATAACTCTTGGATTTCTAGGCACAGTCAAGGTGGTGACAGCATCTGTTTTAGTGGTCTGGGGATCTGCTCTTTGCAGATGATGTGGTCCTGTTGGCTGCATCAAACCGTGACCTCCAGCTTTCGCTGGAGCAGTTTGCAGTCAAGTGTGAAGCAGCTGGGATGAGATCTGAGTCGGAAAAGGGTAGAATGCCTTCTCCAGGTCAGGGACAAGGTCCATCTATGGGCACAAGGTTTGGGTAGTGACTAAAATAATGAGATCACAGATACAAGTGGACCAAATGAGTTTTGACACATGGTGCCTGGGCTCTTCCTTAGAGATAGGGTTAGAAGCTTGTCATCCAGGAGGGGCTTGGAGTAGATTGATGGTCCTCCACATCGAGAGGAGCCAGTTGAGGTGGCTCAAGCATCTGGTGGGGAAGGATGCTTCCTGGATGCCTCCCTGGTGAGGTTTTCCGGGCAAGACCCAGGACACACTGGAGGGACTATGTTCTCATGTGGCCAGGGAATACATTGGGATTCCCCTGGAGGAGCTGACCCAAATGGCTGAGGAGAGGCAAGTCTGGGCCTCCCGTCTCAGGCTGCTGCCCCCATGACCCAACTTCAGATAAGCGGACAATAATGGATGGGTGAATAAAACAACTCCTTTAATATGAATCTAGACTAGATGTCAAAGCTGAACAGAGTCATTAAATTGTAAAGTTTACACCCTGATAACTAAACTTTTTTCTTCCTTTTGCTTGTACTGTTTTAGTTCCCGTAGTGCAATTCCCCTCATTGTGATTGAAAATGTCCAAGTTAATGAAGCCAGGGGAGGACATAATAAAGGCATTATTCATATAAAAAAAAACTACACAAAAACAATCATGGATGTAATCAGCCAAGTGGAAAGGATAAGCTTGTTACAGAGGAGCCTCGCCAACGTGGAATTGATCACCTAACGAAACATGCTCTATTGATTTCAGTGTTTTAACTGCATTAGAACAAGCAAGACTTACAAGATTGTATAATTAATAACATGTAATACAGTAGGTGTCTGTAAATGTTGTAAAGCAGTCATAAAATCAGATCACCCCAACATATTGCCAGTAAGAGAGAGAGTCTGCATTAAAAACACGGATTACCCGACTAAAGCTCTTCCTCCTGATGAACTCGTTGGCTTTGAATGAGCAAAAAGACTCTGACACTAGGGACGGATCCATGCACAAACAGAAAATTCTAGCAAGTCTCGTGCATGCAGTTGCAGAACCATGAATGATTAGCACAATAGCGTTTTTCAGAGTTTGTGCTTAGATTGCGATTTCTGTGCAAAATGTCTGCATCAGCTGTTTGAACGCCTGGCGTTCATGTTTGCTTCCTCTAGCTACTAACTAACCGTTTATATGGAAACCTACTTTTTCTCAGGCTCATATTTGGGTCATTTCAGGTCGATCCAAAGGAAAAACTCAAAACACTGTCAAGGCACTTAAATGCCACCAAGCACTTGTCTTTGAGTTATTTGTGTATCACGTAGCATTCCTTAGTACTTGGTCACTGTCTTCTACATCAGACTAAAGCAAGAAGGTGTTACGACTGAAACCCTGTTGCATTTTCAGGAACAGGGTTTCAGTTTTAAAGGGGCATTATGGAAGTTTGACAGCCAAACCATGTATAGAAATAATAAATTTCTTCTTCATACATTCTCCTGCAATGCCCTGGTCCTGTAGAATGAGCCCTGGCATTTTTATTGAGATTGCCTGTTTTTCTGTAAAATTACAGAAGAAGAGAGCTGCTCGGGTCGAGCAGGCTGCTTCATGTGCGTTCACGCTCAGCTGTTATCAAGAATATAAATGTTACAGATAGAGAAACTGGTGGTTTAGCTCACCTAGTAAGACTTTGGGCTTATGTGCAGAAGACCCGGGTTTGGTTCTGAATGTGAACATAGTTTATTTAGTTTCTTTTTTACATTAATGGTATATTTTTTTACAGTAAGATGCCCAAATTTTTATTTGAGACTCGCCGAACGGCATTGAATTCACAGATAAAAAAGATGTGGGTTCAACTTTCATTTCGGAACAATTTTTCAACCAAGGGAAGGGAATGATGTGAGCATGCAGGAGGACTGACCCATCATAAACCTTTGTCGGCTGTGCTGAAGAGAAAGGTACAGAACCAAATTATTTAATTAATTAGCTGCGCGTTCTCCTGTCTTCTGTCCTCCGGGCCACACACACACACACACACACACACACACACACACACACACACACACACACACACACACACACACACACACACACACACACACACACACACAAGGGACTGTCTCAGCTGTTATTTTCGTTAAGGAGTGTGCACGTACAGCATACGCGCCTCGTGCACGAGCCTCCTATTGAAGCTGCCGTTACGCTTTAGGCCTGAGGGGGCAATCACGAGCATAAAAATTCAAAACTCCGTAAAGTCCCTTTAATAAAGACATAAATTTATCTTGCAACAAAACACCTATCACCTCTGACAATGCAGAAAGTCACACAGGATGGTTAAAGACATTAATAATCACTGCATGCACTGCAACCCTACCTTACTATTGTTTTGTTCTCTGCAGCAGAAAACTTTCTAATTAATAATGAGACGGAGTAGAAGGAATTTTGCATGAGCTACAGACAGCAGAAGTCCCTGCATTAATATTCAACATGTGTGTTTATTTTTTTAAATGAATAAATCTTTTTCAGCCATCATAAAAAGCTAAATCTGCCCTTTAAACCAGCCACTTCAAACCTCTAACAGCAACCTTGCTTAGACTCTGGGTGTCAAAATGTCCAAGTTTGATGGTGACAATAACAAACTCTGATGAACTTCAGCGCGTTCATCTCACATTTCTTTGTCGCTGCCTGTAATTTGGAGGAAAGAGGCTCATTTTAATCCCTTTTGTTATCATTTTATTCAGATGACTACCAGCCTCTCAAAAAGAGGATAATTGGCCAAAGTGAAAGGTTGAGAATATCTTCGTCTCTGAAGAATAGATTCAAATCGGTCTCATCCCATCATAACGCTGCAATCATGGTGTCTGTCAAACTGAAAAGGTGAAGGCTGGAGAAGAAGAAGCAAAGAAAAATAGTTCGATATTAAAGAGAGTACTTCAATTTTCAGCAGCCATGTTGTTCTCTGCCCTTTTTTACAGTTCTTTTTTTTTTACGTTAGTGGCCTAGTGATATAGCGTCCACTCTAGGACGGGAAGATCTGGGTTCAAATCCCAAAGACTTTATCAATTAAACTAACTAAACTAGTAAATACTTCATCAAAGGAGAAATCCCCCATTTGTGTGTGGCTCTGTCCTCCAATTCACTTAAATTTTCACTCAAAAATCACATTTACCCATCTGCTTCCTTAATAAACGACATCTTCAGACAGAATGAGCAATAAAAGCACAAAACCTCCAGACGACATGCTGAACTGTGACTGGTTCATCGTAACAGGCTGTTTCATTTAATACAAATTAACATATTATTGTTTTTTGTTAGCATAAAAAAAGAAACTCTGAGAAAGTGAAACTAATCAGTATTCTGCCCCACATTTTCAATTAGAATCAGTTTAAAGATTTTCTAGTATTTTTTATTCCTTTTTTTTTTGTTGCTATTTTGCTTTTTCAGTTCTTCGAACTTACGACCAAATTTAAACCATATTGTGGAGTTTTTGCCAGTGTTTTTAATAAAATATTGAAAATTAATTCTATATTCTGTAATTCTTCCCTTTTTAGATAAAAACTTCACAATCTGAAAAAGGATTCAGGGCTTTTCTTGTTTATTTTTAGACTAACCTTCACCATTTCTATGGCCACTTTCCAGCTATTCACTTGAAATGTCATCCAAGAATACCGGATCTCCGCTGCTCGAAGACGTCTGATTGAGGCTCGCGCACAACAAACCGGCTCAACCTTAAGTGTCAGAGGGAGCTTGTGAAAAGATATGATTCCGGGAGAAAATGAATGAATGAATGAATGAATGAATGAGTTAAAAGCCCTGCTGTGCACAGATGTGTCATCATTTTTAGGTATTTTCACTTGGTTTGGTCTGTTTTACTCTCAGAAAAACAAATGCTATTGAAGCTCTCTGTGTGCATCACACATCGACTCAGATCCCACCCACCATCTCACAGCTGCAGGAACTCCGTCATTAGATAATCCACACCAAGACAAAAGCAACAGGCATCTAAAATGCACAGATACAAAGACGCCGCATATGCATTCTGGAGCTGTTTAGCAGTGTTATAATTGAGTTATGGATGTTATTTACATCACATATCTTCTGATTGATCTCTTGTTTTGTCTGCAGAGAGTTCAAATATTTACCACCTACGGCATCTCATTTGCATCGATTCAGACATGAATGCACACTCAAATGGCAAATTTAAACTCTCACTAAGGCCATATTTAATGAAAAAATAAAACATTTCCTAGTCATGAACAGTTATAGAAAAAACAAACCATTAATAACTCTCTGACATTTGAAAAGAGCCAAAGAGATAAGCAGTCGGTTGCTTGTAAACGTGTTCGCGGCAATGGCAGAAATGTTATAGATGGAACAGAGATTCCAGTTTATGGAATTAGAGAGAAACAAAAGTGGATTTTGGGGGAGAGAGTCGGGTCCAGAGGCGGTTCGTCCATAGGGGGCGCTAGGGTGCTGCCCCACCAGTCTCACAGGAAGAAGAACTGGAAAATGATGGAAAGTGGCGTCGGAGACGTGTAAAAAGAGCTGGGAATCGATTCAGATTTTAAGAATCAATTTGATTCCAATTCTCAAGAATTAGAATCAATTATCACAATTTGATTCGATTCGATCCAATATCGATGAACTCCTCGGGACATCGGCGTCGCTTCCTACTCCGCAGAGGGCGACAACGTCCTCTGCTGCCCGCGGACATACGGAGTAGGAAGTGACGCCACCATCAGCGTCAGCTCTGAAGATGTTTGCAGCCGCAAACATAACCGTCAGCAAGGTAAAGGAAAACCTTATCTGTGTTTAAAAATGAACCAAAAATGGAAGCTTTTAGAAAATTCATGATAATGAAATTCTGTTTGAGGGGAAACTGCACATTTGCCCTAATTTCCTGTAACAAGATTTGAATAAAATGCGATTAAATTTGATATTTTCAGTCGGTGAGGATCTTCCAATCTGAAACCATGCCTCCCTAAAGACTGAGAGGAGTCTACCAAAAAAAGAGATTTAATTTGAGGTGGATAATGGAGGTTTAACGGTCCTTAAAAAGCCTCCTATGTTGTTTGCTGGCTTTAATGCCTCTGATTTGTTTGTTTATTCTCTCTTCGTGTCTCTGTGTGATTTCCCATGGCTCCCCTGTGGTGTGGTGATAAATGAAGTGAGGTCTGCACACGTACACACCCGATGAGGCGCTCTTGTCTCGCAGCAAGGCGGAGCGTGGTATCCATCACTGCGGCTTCCATCTCCAGGGAGATGATTGATTTTGTTTTAGGGATGCTGCCCAGGATCATGTGACAAATGTCACAGCTGAGGTGCATTATTTTGTCCTTTGGGGTTTTTAAAAGAGTCTCAAAACTTGACGTCTTTGTGAAAAGTGAAGCTGTGACAGACTTGATGCCAACGACTTTCAGGATATTTCAGGTGTGTTTGTTCCACACTGCAAACTCTGGATGCCAAATAATCAGGGGGTTGGATCCTAACATTACATTATCACTTGCAGACACCGTAATGGGCACCTTAAAGAACACTTTGCATGACCATTAAAGGAAGAACACATCCAGTCCTTTGTAATTTACTCATTAGGATTCATGAAAGCCATTTGGTTGAGCCATCTCCCTCTCTCAGCCCCGCTCCGGCTCTGCTGTGTCCATCTCTAATCAGATTAAGACATTATATTTGAGCTTGTTGGCCTAGTCAGTGTAATAAAGGGTCAGTGCTGCCCATTAGAGTCATTAGGCTGCAGCTGAAAGCAGGGGATTTACTGAATCTTCCCGATCACTGCTGTTCAGAGAAGGTGAGCATCCACGTCTCAGGTGAGACTATTGATCTGTTTACTCTCTTCTGAGCCGGCGGCACCCATAGGGGTTTGTCACCACACAAGAGCTCTGAAAGGCTTTTAGCGTTCCCTGAAAAGGTTTGTTGTTTTGTTGTTGCTCGCATGCTTTTACTTAAAATTGCCGCAGTTTCTGTGGCACGCGTGGGATGTCGAGAAAGCTGATATATTGAGAGCACGTTGGGAAAATTACATACATTGCAATTTGTTTCGGACTTTTGTGAAATCTCCTCCTGTGATGTGTTTTGTGTCTCCTCTTGCAATGTCAGAGCACTGAGTGGTTTTAATCTGCAGGCCTCATGCTGTCGCGCTTTCACGGCACGGTGGGTTTGACGAGCCGCTGCTAAGCCTTGTGCGCCTGCAATGGCAGCAAGCGACCCGAAGCACTGCCCGGCATAGGTCCAGTTGGACGACTGTTACCACACTCCAGGGGCTGGCATCAATACGCTTAGCTCGGCTTGGGCTGCTTTTATGTGGCCGAGCCAGAGAGGGAGTGGCTCTACCAGTTTGATTTGTGGTTCCAGATTAGCAGCTGCATTGAGAGCTGTAGGATGTCATCCTCTTGGGTATCTGAAGTTACGCTCTTAAGGAGAGCCGTGAGTAAAGTCGTTGGTTTCAGCTAGAAGCTGCATAACGGACTCGTGCTTCTTTTGCTGTGGAGTGAACAGTCACATGGTATTGAACCCTATTCCCTGGTTTAATGACAGCCTTTGCAGCCTGAAGCGCCAATGCAGAAAAATTGAGCGTTTGTGGAAGAAAACCCATCTCCACGTCCATCTGCTGCACCTAAAGGATCTTCTGACATCCTTTAACTCTGCAGTCAGAGACGCAAGGGTTTCCTATTTCTCCAACCTGGTGTCCCAGAGCAAAGGGAACCCCAAGGTGCTGTTTAACACCATCAGCAGCATCGTCTCTCCTGCCTCTCCTACAGCCTCCATCCACTCTGTTGCAGACTGTGAGAAGTTTCTGTCTTTCTTTGTGGACAAAGTCAGTAAGGTTAGATCTAGCATCTCTCCTTCAGCCTTATCGCCACCTCTCCCGACTCCAACCAGGCCCATCATCCTAGATAGCTTTGCTCCTGTTTCTTTGCCTGAGTTAACCAAACTAGTTAACTCTATGAAGACCTCTGCATGCCCCCTCCACATCTTACCCTCATCTTTGTTTAAAAGTGCTTTTCAGTCCATCTGTCCCAGCGTGCTCTCTAAATTTAATGCTTCTCTGGTTTCTGGTCAGGTCCCTGCTTACTTTAAGAACGCTGTAATCCACCCACTTCTTAAAACACCAGCTCAGCGGTCTAGTGGTAGAGTGTCCGCCCTGAGATTGGGAGATCAGGGTTCGATTCCTGGTCGGGTCATACCAAAGACTTTGAAAAAATGGGACCCAATGCCTCCCTGCTTGACACTCAGCATTAAGGGGTTGGATTGGGGGGTTAAACCACCAAATGGTTCCCGAGCGCGGCTGTGTCTGCAGCTCACCGCTCCCCCAGGGGATGGGTCAAATGCGGAGAACAAATTTCGCACACACACCTGTGTGTGTGACAACTAATGGGACTTTAACTTTAACTTTAACTTTAAAAAACCGAGTCTTGACCCCTCTCTCCATAGCAGCTTCAGACCATCTCTAAACTTCCGTTCATCTCCAAGATCTTGGAAAAGGTTGTGGCTAAACAACTCACAGCTGCTCTTGATGAACATAACATCTATGATAGCTTCCAGTCAGGTTTTCGTAGAGCTCATTCTACTGAAACAGCTCTTCTTAGGGTCTCTAATGACCTTCTGACCCACAGTGATGCAGGGGACTGTTCAGTTCTGGTCCTGTTGGACCTGACTGCAGCCTTTGACACTGTTGACCATCACCTGCTACTGGAGAGGCTGAGAGACTGGGTAGGCCTATCAGGATCTGCTCTGGAGTGGTTCTCCTCTTATCTTTCTGAGCGCTCCTTTTCTGTGGCCGTCTCCAAGTTAAGGTCTTCCACCACCTCTCTTACCCATGGTGTCCCACAAGGTTCTGTGCTGGGGCCTCTACTCTTCCTCCTCTATCTGCTTCCTCTTCAGCACATCCTGAGCTCCTTCAAAGGAATCTCTTACCATCTTTATGCAGATGACATCCAACTGTACATCTTTAAGCCCCATGAGATGTCTAAGCTGCAGCTGTTACACACCTGCTTAGACTCTATCAAAACCTGGATACCTGGGAGCTTTCTACAGATGAATGAAGATGAGACTGAGATCCTCATCTGTGCCCCAGACAAGCTGGTTCCCAAAGTCAGAGACTCTCTTGGTCAGCTTGCTTCCCACACCAAACCTTCCATCAGGAATCTTGGCGTGACCTTTGACCCAGCTCTCACCCTGGATTCTCATGTCAGTTCTCTTGTATCTCTTCCTTCTTCAATCTCAGGAACATTGCTAAGCTGAGTCCCATTCTTTCTCGCTCTGAACTTGAGACAGTTCTCCACGCCTTCATCTCCTCACGCTTAGACTACTGTAACTCTCTTTTCACGTGTCTGAGCAGAACCTCCCTGAACCGTCTACAGGTGGTTCAGAATGCCTGTGCTCGGCTTCTGACCAAGTCCTCCAAATACACCCACATCACCCCGCTTCTCCTCCAGCTTCACTGGCTGCCAGTCAACTTCAGGGTTCATTTTAAGATCCTGGTTCTGGTCTATAGGGTTTTACATGGACAAGCACCATCTTACATTGGTGATCTTCTTAGTCCCTACACCCCCAGCAGGTCCCTGAGGTCCAGTGATCAAAGCCTACTGGTTGTGCAGCACCAGGCGAAAGACCAAAGGTGACAGATCATTTGCTGCTGTGGCCCCCAGACTCTGGACCTCTCTCCCCCTGAGCCTGAGATCAGTGGACTCAGTGGTCTCCTTTAAAAAGCAGCTGAAGACTCACTTGTTCAAGCTGGCTTTTGTATGACCTTCTTCACCACTCTCTCTTTATTCTGCTCTCCCCACCTATTCCACCTTCCTCAGGATCCACTGATTTCCCTCTTTCCTATTCACTCTCTCTCTCTTTCTTAACAATATTTCTTTTAAATCGCAATTGCTTATTCTTGCTCATTTAAAATATATTTTTAAACATTTTCAAAATGCTTTTTGATATTTTTACAATTTTTATATTTTTTGTTTTTGTTTTTGTGAAGCGCCTCGTGATTTTTATCTTGAGAGGCGCTATAGAAATGATATTTTCTTCTTCTTCTTTTGGTGGCATTCTCACAAACAATGACATCATCAGTGATAAAAGCAGCATCGTTGTGACTTTAAACAGTTGAGTTTGTTTCGAGCGAATACACAGAAATGCCAGACTAAAGGGTTATTGAACATTCCCAGCAGAGGACTTTGATTAGCGAAGGGCTTTTTTCTTCCTCCCTACCGAGCTCATCGATGTTTGCCAAAAGTTCAGAATTTGGTTAGCATCAAAAGAGAGAGGCTGATTTGAGCAGGTTGTGGCTTTCCCAATTAAAACTCATCTTCAGCCTGAGTGTTTGACCCATAGACAGAGGTCAGACAAGGTCAAAGCCTGGGGTTAAATTGTTAATTTAAAGGTGCAATATATGATAATTAAGTAAGAGTGACATCTTGTGGTTAAATGTGGTTACTGTAGTCCTTTTTTCTAAGCAAAAAAGTTGCTAAACAGAGTTTTATGGCTGTCGCCAGTTACGGATCAGCACCATAACTTTCTAGGTGACAAGAAAAATCGAGCCACACCCAGTCAGTTAATAAGTAAATACGTGGGCGATGGTGGCACAGGAGTAAGTGCTTGCCCTGTAATCGGAAGGTTGCAGGTTCGAGCCCCGCTCAGTCTGTCGCTGTCGTTGTGTTCTTGGGAAAGACACTCAACCCCCCTTGCCTGCTGGTGGTGGTCGGAGGGACCGGTGGCGCCTGTGAACGTCAGACTCACCTCTGTCAGTGTGCCCCAGGGCAGCTGCGGCTACATCATAGCTCATCAACACCAGGGTGTGAATGGGTGAATGACTGATTGTGTTGTAAAGCGCCTTGGGGGTTTCTAGGACTCTAGAAGGTGCTATATCAAATGCAGGCCATACATCTGGTGTTAGCACTATTGAGTGTGTTATGGTAGGGTGCTCTTACTACGCTGTTTACGGTAGTTTGTCTCTGACATTAGAGGAAGTGCGGTTATTTGGTTGTTGTCTAAAAACCTCCACAATAGTACCTATGCCAAAAGTCTGCAACAACAAGCCACAGCGACTACAGGCTGGCAGCCTTTACTCCTTTCATCATGAAGTGCATGGAGAGACTAGTGCTGCAACACATCAAGGCAGTCCCCCCACCCAGTATCCCCACTAATATGTCTACAGAACCAACAGATCAACAGACGATGCAATCTCTACCACCCTCCACACTGTTCTGGCACACCTGGAACAACCAGGCACACATGCAAGGCTGCTATTTGTGGACTACAGTTTTGCATTCAACAATGTTCTCATGAGAAAAACTGACAACCCGCCATTCAGCTGAGAATGACATCTGCTAAATAATCCAACATGATTGAGTCTCTATTTTTGAAATTATTTCACTGTAGAATCCATTAATGGAAACTAGATGAAGCATCTCTGCTAATCAAAATAAATCATAAAAACCACCATGCTGGTTTTGGAGCCAGAGTCCAACAATCTGGTCCACACCTTGCAGTCAGCCATGGCTGCCTTCTGGATCTAAAACAACTTTCTACATCTATAAGTCTTGCTGGCCACCATCTTGGGATGTGTTTGTGTCGGTCACTCTGGCATGAACAGCTCCTCTAAACTGAGGTCCAATGGAGTTGAAGCCCAGCCTATCCAACCTCTCCAATACCAAATACTGGAAGTAGTCTGAAATACATTCTAATCTGTTTAGAAGAAGAAGAAGAAGAAGAAGAAGAAGAAGAAGAAAAAGAAGAAGAAGAAGAAGAAGAAGGAAATATCATTTCTATTGCGCCTCTCAAGATAAAAATCACGAGGTGCTTCACAAAAACAAAAAATGTAAAAATATAAAAAAATAATTTAGAAAATGATTAAAAATATATTCAAAATGAGCAAAAAATAGACAATTGTGATTAAAAAATGTAAAGAAAAAGAGAGAGAGTGAATGGGAAAGAGGGCAATCTGTGGATCCTGAGGAAGGTGGAATAGTTGGGGAGAGCAACATGAAGGTCACACCAAAACCAGCCTGAACAGGTGAGTTTTCAGCTGCTTTTTAAAGGAGTCGACTCCTTTAAACAGGAAAGCTGTTTTCATTTGCTTCCCCACCTGTAGAGAAATGGGATCGCCTCAGAATCGCATTCCCATCTCCCACTTCGTAACAATGCCCCATTGCTTCTACCTAAAGCTCAAATGGATTTCTCAGCAAGAACTAAGAAAATATGCAGGTCTTGTTGCTTCACTGTTACTATAAGATGATTGTTGTGCTGATGATTTAGAACAAAAGTACTCCTCAAATGAACAAAAACCGCGTTTCTTCTCTGAGTATAAAAACGTGATTTTCCTTTCATCTCAAAACCATTTCCTCTACAGGAAGCAGAAGGTCAGGCCAACGCCTTCCCAGACACCCCCTTGGCCGGGGGACCCCCCCCCCCCCCCCCCCCCCCAGCATTTCTGGATTTAAAATCACGTGTTCATAAATACGGGGGGGGGGGGGGGGGGGGGGGGGTTAATATCACCTAAAACTTATGCATTTAGATTTGGTCAACATTCTGTCATCATACTCAACATTTCTGCTTTATCTTCTTATTATTATTTCTTTATTTCATTCAAAGAAAAAAAATGTGTAAAAATAAAAAACAGGATCAGAATTAAATCAATAAACATAAAATTCTATTCCAAAATCCATGAATGAAAAGGAGCAGACAGAAGAATACATCATATGAAACTCTGCCCCTTTTTACAAAATGAAAACATCATCAGCTTAATTATTAACACAGAATTTTCAATTAAACATAACAGTTGTACTTAGAATGTAAATAAATCACATGACCACATCATGAATAAATGTTATTCAACCTGTCTCTTTAACAATCAAGTGTCTTGTTAAAAAAATAATATATCTCAATTCCCCTCATAATTTAATGCTGTAATTGTGACAAACATTTAATATCTTTTAAATATACTAAGTGACTTAGCGGCTCTAGTTTCATTTCTTAAATTGTTCGAATATTTTACTCTTTGGACACTAATACTGAACTCCGTGACTTTAGTTCTAAATTTTGTTTTTGTTTTTTAATACATCAGTTCCTTTTAGATTATAACTGCTTTCCCTTCTTATGAAAAATGACTGTACATTTATGGGCAAGATATTTTTGCAAGCTTTATACATTATTTGCAATATTTTAAACTCCACCAAATCATACATTTTAAGCACTTCATATTGTATAAATAATGGATTAGAGTAACATTGTAACAATTACTGTTGATGAGTCTTAATGCTCTTTTTTGTAAAACGAACTGTGGTAAAGTATGAGTTTTATATGTGGAACCCCAGATCTCCACACAGTACATCAAATATGGTGTAATCAGTGCATTATATAGAGTTAACATTCCAGAATTATTCAATAAACTCTGTGTAATACTGCAATGGCCTTAGCTATTTTACCCTTAATGTGTATAATATGGGGTTTCCATGAAAGATTTTCATCAAACATAACACCTGTAAAGAATGAGTCGTTTACATCGTACTTTATGAAGCATACAATGTGAGATTCCATAGAAATATGAAATATCAATCTGATGGATCTTTGAATATTTTAACCAGAAGATCAGACCTTTTTATTGCAGGGATTAAGCGACACTTCGTATTAACTCCGAGGAAAGAGAGAGCGTCAGGTTTAAAATTGTTAAGAAATTTATTTCTACACAATTTTAACAAGACTAACTTTAACACTCTGTGTACTGATGGACTAAAGTGGAGTGAGACGTGACGAATAATGGTGTATGTGTGGAATGTTATTCAGAACCAGCGGATCCGCAGACGCATTTAGTTCTGAGTGGGAGTGAATGTTTCGCTCTAAACTTTAGTAGGAGATTTATAACACACATGAAATGCCATCTGTCGGTCTACGTACCCCAGGGGAAGCCCCGTTAGATCCAGAATGCCGAGGTCCTCTTGGACCCTCTTTGGTACCGAAGCCGGTAGAAAAACAGCGGTGCCGACCAAACTAGTCTTGGAATGCTTCCAGGTCATGACAGGTTATCACTGGCGTCTCAGAGACCCTGAAGGACTTGTGAGGTAAAGCTTTCATTCTGAAGGAACCGTTGCGGTCAGGTGTAACGTGCAACAGATTTTATCCAGCTTGTCGAGGTTCTTTTGGCTGAAGAGGAAGTCCGGATGGCCTGTCCGAGAACCCTCTCTAGAACGCTTTGAACTAAAAAAAAGGTGGCGTGGGATAGTTTTTATAATTGTCATATTTTGGTTTACTGGCGAATCAGAATTTGACATGCAAAAGAGAGTTTATACAAACACCACAGAAAACCACGCCTAGCCAGAAACAAAGGTTCTGATTGGATCAGACAAAAGGAAATGTGTCGTGTGACTTGAGCATTACTCTGTGACATCAGTGTCTAGTGCAAATGTCCAAGATTATAATTACTTCTAAAATACTACTGATCACATGATTATAATATCAAGTAATAACATTGTCATTTCACAGATTAATGGAACATTGGGCTCACATTATTATTGGTAATAACAAACGTTGTTGATTATGTGTTTATCAAAATAGTTCTTCGTCTTCACTGACAGAGGTGAAGCAGTTGAGATGAGCAGAGTGCATGAAAGACCTTGGCCACTATCTCATGTAGATTAGGCTGTCAGAGACTTTAGTTCTCTGCTCGAGCAGACGCAGCAGATCATGACCTTTAGGTCATAAACAGGACAATCATGACGCTACACACCCAAAAAATTGATTTCCTTTACCATCTTAAGTTCCATGCCATCCATTTTCTACGATACATTTGTACCTCTGTCATTAAACTCTCACCAACATCTCCCCAACAGCAGCCTCGTTTGATACTTAATTGACATTTGAACCTAAATTTGTAGGAGGCCATCACTCTAAACAGTCTGTTCATTTTAGAAGTTATTACCTATATTTGTGTGCAAATGATTGAAACACGTCAGATCTCACACAAGAATGTCCCCTCTGAACTTGTGATTCAGAACACACCCACAGAAAGTAAAGTATACTTAAAAGATGGATTGCTTCTCATAATGGTTTACTCCCTTTGCCGCTATTTTGCTACAGACAGAAGGCAATTTTACAGCTCCGTTCAAGACTATAATTTGCAATTATGCGGTGGTTATGGCGTTATGATTCTTTCTGTGGCCTCTGATACTCATTTGACAGCAAGAGAATGATTAAAGTCACCAGTCCGCTTGAGTTGTTCACCGTGGAGACAAAATGTGGAAAAGCAGGGCTTCTGCGTACACGCTGGACGTTGAGCCAAAGTTTACTGTGTGAACTCTTAGAGGAGAGAGCCAGTCGCTCTCCTGGCCTGCTGACAGAATTGTAATCAGTGTTTATAATGAGGGTTGTAAGTGGAAGCAGTTGGAGTAATGACACCAGGCAATGCTACTGGCCTCCATTCGAAACTCGAGGATCACTTTGTCAAGAAATGTTTGAACTCCAGCTTATTACATACCCCGGGAATCTAATTCTGAAAACGAAAATTAAAGGTGATGCATTGTACAATTCCTCTGAAGGAAATGACACAAAATCATAATGATGAACATCTGAAATGTGGATATTTGACACGACTCTATGTCTCCCCTGGAATATTGATTAGACGGGACATTCTTCTTGTTGCTGGCACTCAAATTGGCTGAGATAAACGGGGCTGTGGGGATAATGGCGAGGGAAGCTGTAATTTACATTATGCCAGAGCAAAGAGACAGGAAGGCGGCATGTGAGAAATGACCAAGCCTGGGAATGTTGATCATTTCCAATTAATGCAGCGAGCCTGGTTTTTCCGCCCAGCCTGCCTCGGAAAAAACCCTAAACGGCTCCTTCTGCAACCAAATCTTCAAAGACAGCAACAAGAGGTTCTAACTTAGCAGCGCACCATTTTCATTTCTCTCTCGAGCTACACTCTGATCAAATGCAACACTACGATTTTACTGCAATTACCCGTGAGCTTGGGTATAGCAGGTAATGAGCTGACAAACCAGCGTTATTAAATCCGTAGCAGATCGAGGACCTGATAGTCGCTCACGGAGGGAATAAAATCCAAATTGAAACAGTAAAATAGGATTTTTAAAAATAATTAAACTTCAATTTCTACAGGAAACTGAACACCAGGTAATCTGATTACATTCAGTGTAAGATGAGCAAAATAGCAGCAGAATTTCTCAATATTTCTGAGGTATTCACATTTTAGCATCTAATTTAAGAGCTATCTTTGTTTACAACCACTGGAGGTCGTAACAAGTTCATTCATCTTGCAATCTGCTCTTTCAACGTTTAAGAAAGGGCTGTGAAAGGATCAACTTTTCATTTACAGCGCTTAGTTAAAACCGACATCTGTTAGAAAGAAAAATGACTAACATTTAGGGATGAGCAAGTACACCACTATCTTTATCTGTATCTGTTCAACCAACTAAATTATCTGTATCTGTATCTGTACTCGGAATGGGCGTGGCATAACCCGGAAGTGGGCGTGGTTTCGCCGGAAGTGGGTGTGGTTTGCATCAATATATTATTTTAAGTCTGAAATTGATGTGTAATGATCAGAAGTTGATATGTTTATTGTTTATTTGAAAACTATTTACAGAGCAGCCTCGGAATTGAGATGAAATATTTTTGATCACAATATTAAAGAAACTATTACAGAACAAGTGTTTCAATAAAATCTGAACATTAATATTTAAGTGCATGGATTAATACATCTGAACTCATGCAGTAGGAACTAGGAAATATGAAATGCTAGAACCAGACACAACTTTATGTATATTTTTTTATTTTAATTTGATTAAACAGATTTTTTTCTTAATGTTCTTGGCATTTTGCCCCACACAAAGTTAAACAAAGCAATGTTGATTAAGGTGTGTGTGTCTGAGAGAGATAGAGAGGGTGAGAGGGAGAGAGATGGAGTTAAAAAAAATAAAAAACTCGACCGTCCGCTCTGTCTTGTCAAATGCACCATGTAAGTTACGAAAAAAGTAACTTTAAATATTCAACCGAAAAAGAGGCGAGCTGAAGAAAACTTAGGGAAAACTGAAAAAACGTGAGAAACAGTGAAGCAATCACAGCGAGATCCGTTACTGTCTGCGTGTGCGTGGATGAGCCAGATGGACTGTGCTCCTGGCCGGCTAGAGAGTTTTGTGTGTAGGGAGGGGCGGGCGCTCTATGTGACTGGCCAATCACAGAGCGTGAAGACAGTCAGTTACCCAATGAGGATTTTCCTTCGGCACGATTACAGATATTTACGAGGTTTACTCGTTTCATGCTCGTATTCGTCAAAAATGCTTTATCCGTACCGGATACTCGTCTGAAACGAGTATCCGGCTCATCCCTACTAACATTGCTTCTAACATTACAATCAGAATTGCAGTTTGACAGCCCTTGGTTTAAAGGCACACTTGGCATTTTTGTTTGCTTTTAGCACCTTCTAGTGCATTTATCCGTGGTCAAATCTCCTCGCTGTGCGTTTGTCTTTTTAATGCTTTAATTTAACAGTTGAAATGTCTTCCCAAACTTCATTAGTTTCTACAGGAGCGGTTCGTCACTAAATCAAACAAATCAGCTCCACAGCTCCCTCCACCAGCAGAGACTAGACTGGACACTCCAAAGTTGCAATTGCGGTATTCTGGCCACAGAGGGCAGTGGCGTCTAAAACATGCCAGATAGTTGCCCTCGAGGCCCAAAATTGAATAGCCCTGCTTTAAAGGGTCATTTTAGCACATACTGGCTCAAGAAAATTATTTTAAAATCTGAAAAAGTTGCAAAATATCCCTTCCCGTCTGGGACTTTTTTCCATGCAGTTGACATGCCCTCTGTGCATCTTTGTTAGTCTTTGAAGTCCAGGAGCATGCATTGGTTAAATGGACATATTAAAGCTGCCCTACATGTGCATGGTAATGATCTGTCAAGGGCAGGGGCGCCTTCGGAAATTTTCCAAAAAGAGAAGTAAGATGGGGGCCACTAATTGATTTAGGAACCCAAAATTAGAAGTTGTAACAACATTTAGGGAGTTTTATTATGCTGTGATGATATGCAGCATGTTGGAACAGTACTGCATTGGGGGATGGAATTAGAGATGTGCTTTATTAATTTAATAGAAGCCATTTGTGCAGCGAAGAACCAACTATGACAATCAGCAGACAAATACATACATGTTGCCTTAACCGAGTGTTTAAATAAACCTACGTTGGAGTCAAAACAAGCAACCGCCCCCCTAGTGGGGAGACGGTGGAACAGGAGTCACGTGCTCGCCCCAAAGTCGGAAGGCTGCAGGTTTGAGCCCTGCTCAGTCTGTCGCTGTTGTTGTGTCCTTGGGCAAGACTCTTAACCCACCTTGCCTGCTGGTGGTGGTCGGAGGGACCGGTGGCGCCTGTGTACGGCAGAATCGCCTGTCAGTGCACCCCAGGACAACTGTGGCTACATCGTAGCTCCTCCCCACCAGGGTGTGAATGTATGAATGACTGATGGTGTTGTAAAGCGCCTTGGGTGGGGGGTTCCAGGACTCTAGAAGGTGCTATATCAAATACAGGCCATTTACCATAGTGGTGGGTTTCAGTTCAAGTCTTAAGCCCCCCGCTCTGGTTCCTAAAACACATCAATCATATGCACAAGCAGGATGAAAACAGCACATTTCACCTTTAACTCAGTGTAGAGTCCTACTGGATACCATACCAACTTTATTTGTGTAGGACTTGAAACACCTGCAGGACCAGAGTGCCGTGCACAGAACAAATAAAAACAACAGAATCAACCACCTAGAATAAATAAAACAGCCAAAGAGTTAAAGCAAAAAATATGATTTAAACAAGTAAAAGGCAATTTAAATAATCATAATGATAATAAATAAATAAAGAACCACAAGATCCAATGATCGATGTAAATGTACGTCTTTAAATGGAAACTAGAGAAATGAGACTTAGCTTAATGAGATGTCATCTCCTTTATTATTGTAGTTGATAAAAATGGCTCCAAACTAAAACAACAAGCTGACAGCTGCCACAGACCAGATCAAGGTGAAATAAAATCCAGTAGCAAAACAGAAAAGGGGATATTAAGACGCTTGAATGGAATAATGTCTGGCATGCTGCCAACGCCTAAGCATCTCTGAAAAAGTCACAGACAATGTCCTGTTGCAACAGTGGGATTACTTAATGCGATTAGCAGGCCCAGCAAATCACCCGCTGTGAACGTGGCTCATAATTTACACTGAGCTGATGAGAAAGGTGTACGACAGAGATTAGAGGAGGTAAACTCTGAGCCGTACACAGTTAAACCCACCCCGCCTCCCGGCTCTAAACATACCCACTGGGTTTACGACTAGGGCTTTATTTACATAATGAGCCCTGGTGATGCACACCGGGGTCGTACAGGGGCCGTGAAAGGACAATAGTTCCTGTATTTTTGAAAACACAAGTGCATGTCAAAAAAAGTTTCAAGTAATAATATATTTGGCATTTTTAACTTTCCTTATGTGCAAATGCTATTTCTTAACCTCATTTCCATTTTTTTTCTTGGGTTTACATTTTTTTATTAGTCATTGTGGTTTTATTCAATAATTATTTTATGACAAACGTTTGTGACTTCAGTTTATTTAATGCAAAAGATATTTTCCTTCTTTGCTGAATGTTCCCTTTTAGGAAATTCAGGGCCTGATAACCTTCTGGTGGTTTGCAGAATGTCTCATTTGTAAGCATCTGCAGCTGAAACTTCCACTGGGCGAAGCAGCAGAATTAGGAAGGAGGTCCTATAAAGCAGATGGTTAGTGGTCAACGGAGGTGAGAAAACTACCTGGATCAACTTTTAAAATATGTGTTAAAATATTCCAGTTTAATTTTCTTACTCTAACAGTAAAACAATTATGTTTCCAAAATTTAAAGTTTTATTTCTAATTAGCATTTTTTGTGAAATCTGTCATAAAGCAAAAGAACATTTTGAAATGTATGGTGTCCCTATATGTTCACAAGGATTAAGTGAATACACATCAACGACCAGGTGGTCAGACTGTTAGGTATTTTCATTTTCCCATCCAGGGTTACCTGAGGGAAAGCTCAACACGCAGGGGTTGTATTATTAAGCCAATCGATTAACCCATACCAATCTTTACCAACAACCAAACAATTTAGACTTTGCAAAGGGAGAGCAAAAATAAATGCACACCACGCAAGGGTTGTCAGTTCACTCTCATCAGGCAAAGCCCTCCAAGAGTATTTATTAAGGACACACACAAATGATAAAATGCACACACATTTACACACATTCCTTTAGACTTTAGAAAGGGAGACAAACAGGCGCTGGTACAGGGCGTTCTTACTGATAAGCCAGGACTGGAAAGAGGCAAGGTCAAACGCCTGTCTGTTGCCAGGGTAAAATGAACTGGATGAAGCTTTCGTTTAAAAAATAGTAAAATAATTAAGAAAATAAAAATAAAATAATAAATAATGTATCCATAATTTATCCAACACAGACTGTGTGTGAATGTGTGTGTGAATGGATGAATGATACACTGTAGTGTAAAGCGCTTTGGGGTCCTTACTCTGAACGGCGCTAAACAAGTGCGGGTCATTTATCATTCATCACTGGGAAAGATTTAGGACCTCAACCTGCAAGGATTGTGTGCATGTTTTATGAAAAATATAGAACAAAATGCTTCCATAAAACTAGACATTTTTAATGCTTTACAAAAATATCTAAATAAATAAAAATCCACAAATGCAGTTCCTTTCTAGCCTAGAGTCTAGACCAGTGGTCCCCAAAAGGAAGCCCACGGGCCCCCTCTTTATGGCGTTTGTGATATCCAATTGTTATTCTGTTATCCAATAACAAACTAAATCAGTTTGAACTGAGTATATTTGGGTGAAGGAGGAAACCAAATACAGAGAAAACTCACCCATGCATGGGTACTAGCGATGGGTACCGAATTCGGTACTTTTTAAGGTACCGACCGAATTCCATAGTACCAACTGAGCACCGATTCACGTCATTTGAAATGGTTCCTCGTTTCGGTACCCGTCCTTCATAACGAGAACTTGCCTAGACAGCTGCACATGTGCAAGAGCGTTATGTCGTCGGTAGTCAGTTGTAAACAGAGCAGCCTGGTAGAAAGAACGCTAAAGCTTGGGTCCACTTCACTAAATGTGATGGGTAACTGGGTGATGATGAAACCAGCGACAACGATCTAAGTGAGACATCCTCATCTTAATCTGCTCCGGTAGGTAAATAAAATGTTTAAGATAACGTTAGCTTGATATGTTAACTTCCGTTCCGCTAATGGTGCGTTGGCTTTCTCCTCGGAACTCCGAATATCCGACTAGAAGAACATGAACGTGCTCTAAAGTTTGGCTTCCCTTTACTAAATGTGACGGGTGAAGATGAAACCAGCGACAACGATCTAAGTGTGAGGCATCATCGTTTTAATCTGCTCCAGCAGCTAAATAAACTGTTTAAGATAACGGTAGCTTGATATGTTAGCTTCCATTGCAACCATTGTTATCAGCTAATGGTGCGTTCGCTTTCTCCTCGGAAATTCTAACTTCCCAGTAGGAAAAATCAAATGAAAAAGGACGGCAAAAGGAATGAAGATACACAGTAAATTTAGTTCACAGTAAAGATGTTTGCTTCAGTTTAATTATCAACTTATAAAACTACAAGGACGATGTTAAAATACAAATAGTTTTATGTTATTTATTGTGATATTTATCAAATATGGTTATATATTGAGAAAAATATATATTCAATTATAAAAGAGAATTAAAATATCAAACGCTCAAAAGTATCGAAAATTGGTACCGTTAAGTACCGGTATCGATTCCTAGGTACCGGGAATTAGTACCAAATCGATTCAAATGTCAAAGGTACCCATCCCTAAGGAGTACATGCAAGGGCCTTTAGTGTCAAACCTGCAACCTTCTTGCAGCAGGGCAACATTGTGACCAATCACAGCACCATGCTAAAGACTTTTACAAATCTGTGACCAGTTTTTTTTAGAAAACCATGTAGAAAATCATATTAAAGGTGTGATTGAGTGAAAAAGTTTTTTTTTTAGTTTTTTTCATGCAGGTAGACCATGAAAATAGTCTCCTACAGCTATCTCCTGCTTTAGCTTCTGACAGAAAATAGACTCACCCATCTTAACCCCACGGGGATGGCTGGTGTTGGTTTAGCATCCAGGAATCAACAAAGGAGGTATCGGCTAGTTTAAGCTAACTGATAGCAACTCCACCCCATAGCAGAACTCCTTCCGGCTTGTGTTATTTGTGGACATAAAAAATCAACTTGCAATTCAGTAGTAGAGTCACATTGATACGTACATTTAAGGAATGTGTAGGGGAAGACATGACCTACAGGTCCGAGTGGGACCAGTAAGGCTTTGATTAATGACTTTATTCTAGAAGAGATTCTGACTTTAACCTTTGACCACTAGGTGGCTTAAAGAGTGTCCAGACTTAGCTTGGAGGCCTGATGTGCTGAATCATCATTCATGACACTCTGAGCCTCTGTCTCCTTCACCCAGCTTGAGGAAAAGCAATCGTGTTCATCACACGTCACATCGATGCTGACAGTGAGCTCAGCTCCACTGGGATGACCCTAAATCAGTCCCAAATACCTGGAAGATGCTGTAAATCTCACCAGGCACACCCTTGGGGTAAATAAAGACGACACCATATTCTCTCCAGGGATATTAGTTGTGACTATAATCCGTCTAGCGGGTGGAAATGACGCTCTAAATGTGTTTTCTTGTTTTAATTGCGGAAAATAAAATAGAGTTCTTCAAAGTGCCATAATCACACAGCAGCTGGGATTAAATCTATAAATTAGACAGTGAGAAGTAATTGAGGACCATCAGGCATCTTCATTTTCACACATGTGAATCAGGCAAATGTGAAACTGATCCGCAGCCTCTCACAGTGAAAGGCGTCTGCTTTAAACAACCTATTTAGACGTCATTTAAAGTCCGAATTCTTTTTCTTTTTTTATGTTTTTCTTTTCAGTGGCCCTAATCTTCTTCCGTATCCTGGCATGGCAGATGTAATGAGCCTTAAAACGGAGGAAGATGGCCGTCCATCAGTAGTCCCTCTCAGTTTAGCCATCTGCTCCAGCTGAAATGTGTCATCATGTCTGGTAAAAATCAAACACAGACATCTCCCATTCAGGAAATTCACTTTCCTGCTGCGGATAAAACAAAAGTAAAAGTCTGATGCTGTGTAACTGAAATTGTCTTTATTTTGTTAAGAAAATGGTTTCAGTGACGCGTTTTGGAGGTTTTGAATCTGTCGGTTTTGCTGTGCCAAGAATGACGTGTCTCATTAAATGGAAACAGGACAAGCAGAGAACTTCTGGGGACTGACTTTATCTGTTGTCCTGGACTCCCCACCGGCTGCTCATTCTTCCTGTTCAGAAGTGACGTACTGCTGTAGACGCGCTGAATCGAAACCCTCACAGAAGGGAGAGCGCTCGTAAATCCCAACATCGTGGACACGGTGAGGCTGACTGAAAAGCATCATGGGTTCGTGTCAAAGCATTAATCCAACGCCAGCAGCACGCAGTTCATTACGCTGATGTAATTATTCAACGGAGACTCGTTTCATTTACGGTGTTGGTCATAAACTATGTTAGGGATTTGCTATTTTTCAGACGAACGAGTATCTGGATACAAAATAAACGAGAGCCAGATGTGGCTCTGGACTAATTCTACTCATTTCCTCTCTGCTGTCAGAGGTCTGTGTCGATTTAGCTTCATCTCTTTCAGTAATCATTTTAGTTCTCAGCAAGACGTTTCTATAAAACCAGGAATGGTAGAGAGAATAATGTCATATCTGAAGTGAAAATGGAGATGACGACCAACCAGATTAAATCTACAACAGAGAGTCATATATAACCCTCTCACTGTCTTTATGGGTGACCCCGCGAGGAAAGTTGACCATTGAGCAGGATTGATGGTTTATCCCTTGAGGTCCACGTGGCAGGGGTGAGGTGGTGCTCACTCCTCACTCCTGCCACAACTATTCTGCCTAAAACTGGCAGTGTTGTGCCGTTGTCAGGTAAAAACTCTGCACTGTATTTTAATGTAAATCTACCACCGCTATTGGCTAAGAGGTATGCTATGATGTAAACTGGTACATTATGATGTCACAATGCTGTCGTGAGCCTGTGTGTGTGTGTGTGTGTGTATTTGTTAGCAGCTCCACCTTCTCGGTCTGCCAGGCAACAGCATTTGTTGCATTTTTCAAACATGAAGTGGGAGTGGAGTTAGACTCTGGTAGGGGTTGACTTGCTCTTTAAAGAGGGACTGCACACCATCAGAAAACTTAACTCCACCTCTAGTCAATATTTGAAAAATGCCATGAAAGTGGGCGTTGCCAGGAGGCACAGGCTGTGTCTCAATTCAGGGTCTGCATCCTACGTCGGCCGGATTCGTCGGCCGGTTACGTCACAGCGCCGCGACTAGGCCTGTCCCAATTGGAAGACTCCTTCAAATGCGGTCGACGAATGCGGCCTTCTTTTCGCCTGAATGAAGGATGGGTCGGGTGTATCCTTCAACAGGTAGCATTTCCCAAGATGCCTTGCGGGCCGGACGGCAGAACTTTTAAAAACAATGGCGGACAGTGAAGCGGGAGCTGTCGGAGAGGATTGTGCATATAAATGTCAGTATAAACTTGAAAACTGTTAGGTTAAGGGCTTTTTGTGATGCATGAACGTTATTTTAGTTAGAAATGTTACAGTAAAAGTGCTCGTATTGCGGTCTCGGCTCAGTATGTTCGGCCGCTCGGTGTCGTACTTCTCCCGCTACGTTTCCCCCTGATTTTAATAGAAGTTTGTATTTTAGGAACAAAAGAGAAAACCAGGGAATTTATTAAGCTCAGGGCGGAGATGGACCACATGATCACTGGAGCAAAGTATTCGGTGGCTGTGGCATGGAGGTACAATAACACTTCATATTTTAAATAACTCGTTTGAGTTTATTTTTTTCTGCAAAAACATGAAAGGAATAACCCGTTGTCCTCTTTTCTCTATCCGTTTTTTTTCTTACATGTTTGTTAAGACTATTCTGGAGAAAATGGGCATCCAGGGGAAGGTGCCAGCAATGACCAGTTTCTGGAGCTGATCAGAGAGGACATGAGGCTGCAGAGGGAGGCAGAGCAGCAGAGGGCCCAGGAGAGAAGGAAGAAAGTTGACAGCTTTTTACTTTGCTAGAAAAAATGGTTAAGGAAGATTAAACATGTACATAAAAAAGAAATATCTAAATAAAATCGGTTCTGCATTAAACTCTTGGATTTTATTTTTGTTTACAAATGAGAATTGTTTACTAGAGGGTATCCGCTGGGTCTTGAAAAGTCTTAAAAGGTGATAAATCGGTTTTGGTCAAATTAAGACCCTTAGAAAGTATTAAAAACTATTATCACATCTTTGCTCAGGCTCAGCTTGTCGAAAGTATTTTCTCTGAATTAGCTCTCCAACAGTCAAGGAAATGATTAACCCCCAAAGACCCACGGTTGTAATATTACAACATCAGATTTAAGTCTACAAGAATAAACCTTCCCCATTTTTTTTCCTTTTTAAAACCACATTTACATTGCTAATAGGTCCTATTGTTCGGTTCTTTAACACTATTGGCTGTTAAAATGTGTAAATAGGCCTGTTTATCTGGCCTCCTAGAACAACATGTGAAAGGTTAAAAAAAGATTTTGCAGTTGTTTTCTAAATTTGGGTCTCTGGGGGTTAAAAAGCTAAATAAAACGTTGAGCTCCATCGTTTAAAGTTCCTTCTCCCTTCTGCCCAGCGGTTCCACGGTTGCTAGGTGACGGAACGTTCGCGGAGGGAGTTCATGAAGGCTAGGCCTGTCCAAATTCACAGCCATTAACATCCGGTCTACCCGGCCGACGGAGGACGCAGCCCACGTCGGCCGGGTGGGCTGGGTCCTTCGAAGGATGCAGACCCTGAATTGAGACACAGCCACAGAGTGGCCAAGTGTGGGGAATTTCCATCCTGGGAGGGAGGGGGAGTGGGAGGAGACTGTACCGATGACGTGAAATTGTTCCAGCCCCAGTCAATCACAAGTTTAAAATGCAGTAGCTGCTGTTCTACCACAGGGGGCAGCAGTAAGACGTTTCTAGACCTAGATTCTAGATTTAATCAAGTTTACACAAACATGTCAAAAAATGCACAGAAACAGAAAGATTGCATTTGTAAAGACCCAATTATACAGTTAATTAGCAAAAAAAAAACAGTTATTTGGGGGGTTTTGTTACTCTTTAAAGGTTTAGAAAACTTGTTTAGTCAATACATTTGCAGTGGACCCTAGTAAAAATACCAGTTCACCATTTCCAGGAACTAGGCGTGATCCACATCACAGCTGAGCTTCAGATGGAGTCTTATTTTCTGATATTTGGACATCTCTCTCATCTGATTGGATAACTGCAACATGACTCTGCCACTGACTTGCGACGCTGATGTTTTTTCTCCACAAATAACTGAAGCCTGGAGGAGCTTCTGCCATGTGGTGAAGTTGCTAATGCTAACAGTTAGCTTCTACTAGTCTAAAAAATGTCTGCCGTTTCCTGGACGCTAAACCAACAACAGCCTTCCTCGTTGTGAGCCAAGACGGGTGAGTCCATGAACGTTAACTGACAGTGTGATGTAGATCTGTCAGGATTTTCCAACCCTATGTTTCACCAGAAGCTAATGCAGGAGATAGGTGTAGGAGACTATTTTCATGTTCAGCCTGCATGAAAACTCAGAGTGATTATAATCAGAAATAATCATTAAAAATGTGTTTGCACTGTTTTACAACTTTGAAGTTTTATTTTCAACTTTTTATTAAGTTTTCTCGCAACTGTTTGACGAACACAACCCAGTTCTTCCTGGAGCTTCTTTGGAAGGCAACATTTTCTTTTATTGTTAACATAAAAGCATTTATTGACCAGACCTTCAAGCTTTAAGACATGACTGGGAGACTTCATGGTTGAATTATATCTTCTTACTGAAATTAGAGCTTTTTTAAATTTATTTTTTGGTTGCAACTTCACATCTTTAGCACCAGCAGTTAAAATCATGAGGTTTGTCAGCAGCAGTGCAATCACAGGTGGAGTGGCATGTTGTGCGTGCACCAACTAGCTGCAACACGTGCAAATTCTGCCACCTGACATTCAAACCATTACCAATATGCTGGAAACGGCTTGTAATTAAAGATTGTTTGATTGTTTAATATGTGTATAGTACGCAGAGTAATGTGTGCACTGAGAGGAAATGTGTGCCTCTTCATGGGAACACCTATTTGAATGATAACAGCCACAATGGATGGAAATGATCTGAGGCAGCCACCTTATTATGTTCCTACTGCTAATGCTGAGACGACTAGCCACACACGTTGTGGCTCTTAACCCCCCTGCAGGCAAGTGGTGTATAAGCACAATACCTTTTTTCAGTTTTATCACCAGAACGCAGCATTGACTGATATGCTGCCAATGTTCTTTTTTGGTTGATTTCTGTAAACATTTATGGGAATAAAAGGAGATTTGCACAACTGTAAGGAAATGGATAAAATCTGCAAATCTGTATGCACCTAAACTACCAGTATTCCGAAAACCATGCGCTTCTATTTAAAGGGCCTGATTAGATTTGGATACATGAGTAGTTGCTGGATGTTTGAGATGAACATCAGGAGTTTTTAGAATAGTTTCAAAATACTTTTTAAATAAAAATAATTGTTTTTCTTCCTTTTATGCCTAATTTTAGCCCCCACTGTCTCTAAAAAAAATGTCACCCCTAGGTCACCCTTGAAAATGTCTGCAAAGAACAATCAGAGTGGAACGCAAAGGTGGAGGCGGCCTCCGAAGGAGCAGGAATTTTTCATGAAGTAACCTAAAATAAAACTTCATCACCTCTGCTTTTAGACCACTGCTTCATAGCCAGATGGATTATTTCACATCTTGCGTATTCATTCCAGTCTCTTCCTTGCCTGACTCCAGTAAAAATGTGTCGCTGGAAACGATGAGAAACCCTTTGAGATGATAGCTCCTCCCTAAGTGAGAAAAACTCTGATTCAAGGAAATGGCAAAATGGTAAATGGCCTGTATTTGATATAGCGCCTTCTAGAGTCATGGAACCCCCCAAGGCACTTTACAACACAATCAGTCATTCACCCATTCACACACACATTCACACACTGATGGTGATGAGCTACGATGTAGCCACAGCTGCCCTGGGGCGCACTGACAGAGGCGAGGCTGCCGAGCGCTGGCGCCACCGGTCCCTCCGACCACCACCAGCAGGCAACGTGGGTTAAGTGTCTTGCCCAAGGACACAACGACAGCGACAGACTGAGGGGGGCTCGAACCTGCAACCTTCCGATTACGGAGCGAGCACTTAACTCCTGTGCCACCGTCGCCCCAAAAGGAAACATGACCGAGTTTTACAAATCATCTCCTTTTCAGTTGTTTTAGTCAACAAAATCCTACTTCAGATTAGATTAGTATTACAGGAAGGAAATAAATGTTTGGGTTGATCTCAGAGCTGTCAGTTTTTACCCAACAGGTCCTGCTTTTTTCCTCATTGTTGAACCGCTACTACGGAAGCCTCAAAGGGACAATATCAACAGTGACTCTAGAATGGTAAATGCCGCATTTCAATGGGCTGTGCAACTGTTTGCACTTAATTCCCACTCCTGTGTTTGATATAGTACCTTCTAGAGTCCTAGAACCCCCCAAGGTGCTTTACAACACAATCTGTTCTTCACCTCACAATTACGCCCTTGTGGTGATGAGCTGCCCTCGGGCTCACTGACAGATGTAAATTTGTCGGACACAAGTTCCACAAGTCCCTCTGACCACCACCAGCAGGTGTGTTGCCCAAAGACATGACAGCAACAGATTCAGCGGCGCTTGAACCTGCAACCCTCCAGTTATGGGCTCGACACATGGGAGGCGACAAACGACCGCGATAAACGAAATTCGTCCCTGTCACTTTTATTACCTGACGACCAGCGGCAAAGCCGTCTACACGTTCTGTTCCATGGCGAAATCGAATCTTCTGTTGTTTTGATTGGCTGTGTGAGGTTGGAGGGAATTAAGGTTATTTAAGCGGTTCAGAGATTAAAAAAATGGTAGATATGATGTTTCACAAGGTGCTGCTAGAGTTATGTGAAATCTTACTTCTGATTTTACTACATAAAAGAACCCCGAGAATGGGTTCATCCCATATTACAAAGCAGGAGAGGGCTACTCTCCGTCTATCGGGACATGCTTCAATTTATCACACGGTTTGGACCTCACTAAGGTTGATTAAGATGAACACAGTCACAGAAGGAGAAACGGTCCATGTTTGCTTGGAGATGTACGGAGCATCCTGTCCGCTCATTGGTCAGTGAATGAAACCTCTGTTGATTGGTTCTTGTCCGAGCGACAGCGATGAAAAGTTGAAAATGTTTAACTTTCTGGGATCACGTCGCTGGGTCGCCTGTGCACGACACGTGCATGAGCGCAAAATTTCACCCGCACATTTTTCACGTTTCGCTTAGTAGGAGGGAGACCCACGATTATCGCTTTGTCGCGCCTGTCTCATTGAAAATGAATGGAAGAGAAGCAATGTCGCCTCCCGTGTGTGGAGCCCATTACAGGGCGGACGCTTAACTCCTCTGCCACCATCACTCATAATCTTTTGGTTCCTGGCATTTCTTGTTGTCTGCTGATTTTTACATTTTCCCAACATAATAAACAATAAATGAACGTTTACATCCAACACGTGGGAATCCCGTGAGTCAACAAAGGCATTGATCGTTGAGTGAACCGTTTGGTCATCATCATTTGATGAATAATTGTGAAGGATGCCACAATGTGAGCGGTTTAGGTCACCTGTCTCAGGATAGGAACTGTGGAGGAGAGAACTCCAAACCCATAATCTGAAATGAAAACAGCGTGCTGCCGAAGAGGTAGCATGTTTTAAATAAGTCCAGTTGTCTTTTTTACTCCACAACATTAAAACCAAAAAGCCTTACACGCCAAGCCAAGCCAACTTTATTTATAAAGCGCTTTAAAAACAGCCCTCGCTGACCAAAGTGCTGAACATAAAACAGAATAACATAGAATGCAGTATAAAATTAAAAGCACACTAAGACAAAAACACTAAAATCAAATAGAAATCCAAACTTTATAAGGTGTTAAAAGCCAAGCTAAAAAGGTGGGTCTTTAAGATGATTTGAAAGTTTCCAGTGAAGAGGCCTTTCTAACATGTGCCGGCAAAGAGTTCCACAGTCTGGGAGCAGCAACAGCGAAGGCCCTATCCCCTCTGAGCTTACGCTGTGTCCTTGGAACGACCAGGAGCAACTGATCAGATGACCTGAGCGACCGAGAGGAGGAGTGAACGTGCAATAGCTCAGAGAGGTAGGGCAGGGCAAGACCGTTTAAAGACTTAAAAACAAATAAAAGAAGTTTTAAATGAACCCTAAAATGGACAGGAAGCCAGTGCAGTGACGATAAAACAGGAGTGATGTGTTCACTCCTTCCTGTACCAGTTAAAAGTCGAGCAGCAGCATTTTGCACACGCTGAAGTCGAGACAGTGAGGACTGACTCATACCAAAATACAAAGAGTTACAGTAATCCAGACGAGTTGTTATAAAAGCATGGATTATAGTTTTAAAATCCTCTTTAGTCAAAATATGCCTTACCTTTGCCAACTGTCTCAAATGGAATAAGCTGGATTTGACAACTGCACTGATCTGGCTTTCCAACCTAAAATCATCATTACAAACATCGCCAAGCATCACCGCCAAGAGAAAAATGGTCTCACATGTTCCTTTTACACTGAACAGTGAAAGGGTTGGGGTTAATGTTTCCAAGTCCACCACTAGACGTCACTAAATCTCACAGGCACGAGCTTTCATTTTTAAACATTTCTTCTCAATAATATATCACTTTTTCAAAAATTATTTATTTAAACCCTTTTATGTGATTGGAGCTGATATGAGGCCAGCCCATGATTTATTAGACATACACGGATGTTTATGAGAACATTTAGAAAACACTGTTACAGCTGGATTAAATCTGGTGTGCAGCTCACCACCAAACAGGATTCCATTTCAAACCAACCTTGTGTTGGTGGTTTGGATGTTTCTGCTGCTCATCTTGTGATGTATGTGTGGAAGAATGAAAGTCAGGAAGTAAGAAGACCGCTGGTAGCTATTCTTGGCTCTGTCTTTTGTGTGCCATTCACATTCTCTAATTGTTTGAGTCAAAAGATGAACGGCAGTTCTTCACCCAGCGAGGCAAACAGCAGGCGCTGCACGCGTGCTTCACGTGGCGGAAGAGACCAGTTCATGCACTGACATTTATAACCTAATTAAAGAAGAGAAGGGAAATGATCCACACTTGGGGTCAGATGCTTTCTGCACACAAAATTGGACACAGGCTCATCAAAACATGACTGCATAACAGCAGTAACCATTCTCCGTGTGCTGCAGAGCCCGGCGAAGCTGTTTAATTAACCCCAGCATTCATTCTGAACACAAACTGTGAATAAAGCTGTTATTTGAGTGCTTTTCCACGTCGTTGCAGTATTTGTTCAGGAGCCTGCAGGAAACTCCCCAGGGCTGAGTGCTGTGCTGTCACATCCAGCTTGTCAAAAGTGGGCGTACCTCTAAGCCTCTTCTTTCACTTTTTCTCTCAAACTGGACATAAGCAGAGCTATTTTAGTGTTGAAGGACTTTTAAATGCAAATTGCGTCGAACCACTCATTTGACTTTTAAGTGTGCAACAGAGGGCATCCACTGAATTAGCTTCAGGGTCAATTCTTTTAATAATCTGGTGTCCAGGCTTTGGTCAGCCATGGTTCATGTCATGTCTGTTTTTTTCACTTATTTCAGTTCTTGTAGTTTTAAACAGATTTGCCACGCTCCTCAATGTTGTCCTCAAAGCAGCCCCCATGCAACTATTAGATTAATAAAGCATCAAGCTGCAAACTAAAGCCCTTCTAATAAAACAACAATAAAATATGCAGTAGCCCACGGTATTTGTACAGTATGTCAACGTTTCTATATGAATGACTAAATCTAATTGTAAAACAGTTTCAGTACACACCCTCCTGCACCATTCTAACACAACATCAATGACTGGGGGGCAGGGGTGGATTGGGACCAAAATTCGGCCCTGGCATTTTTACGAATCGTCGGCCCTCCCCACTGGGAGAGCGGTGGGGGGTGTTGCCGCCCGCGGACTCGTCTGTAGGCCGAATGTGAGCTCCATAATGGACTAGGACTGTTAAATTACAAGCAGGGCCAGACTGCTGCGAACGGGAGCCCTGGCCTTCCAGATCAACTCATTCTCCAAGGGTGGAGATCAGCGGGACATTAGCTACATGCTAAGGCAGTAAAACAACTCCTACGTCATCGCTCTACAGCGTTTTTCTTGCTAAAAACGCCTGGAAAAACTCTGTTAGCTTCGGGTTACCATTTAGCTAATGTTCTGCAGATCACCAACTGTGGAGTAGTGTCGGCCCAAGCTGGGCAACCAGCCCACTTGGCTAAGCGGCCCACCGGGACAGTGCCAGAATGCCAGATAGGCCAGTCTGTCATGACTCCCAGGATGACACCTTCCCCTGCGTACTTCTGCTTCTCCTCAGTTCATTGTTTTCACCTGTGCCCAATTTCCCACGCACCGGCCCCTTGTCTCCTATCAACTAGCTCCTGTGTATACAACCCTGTCTGTGTCTCTCTGTGTTGTCGGTCCATTGATGTTGTCAGCGTTGTTTTGTTACCCCCGCCTGGTCTCTAGTTTTCTGCTCATAGAGTGAGCTTTTGGTTTTGTTCTTTGCAGCGTCTTGATAATCGGTTTTGGCTTCCTGCCCTTTTGGATGTTTATTTGGTTTTTCATCCTTAATAAAGGATTTTACTTTTATCTTCACTCCTGCCTCTTGTCGTTCTGGGGTTCAGCATATTGGATCCAACCCTCCTGATCTCAACGTGACAGAATGGACTGACCAACCATGGACCCAGCAGAACTTTGGACTTCACCAACACCAAAGCACCCCGACAGGTACTATGGAGACTCAGACACCTGCAGACATTTCATCCAGGACTGCGCTTTGTTGCCTGGACCTGGGCTTCTCGGAAATAAACAAGTTCTCCTACATGGTGCTTTGTTTGGGTGGTAGTGCCCTGCGGTGGGCAACAGGTTATTTTGAGGAACATCCAATCAGATCTGTGTCGCTCCGGAATTTTGCTCAGAGACTCCATGATACCTTTGGCCTTGACTCACCTCCTGTTCATGCCTCCGACTCCACACCCCTGGAAAACCAAGTCATCTCCTCCATGTCTACTCCGTCTGCCCCAAGTCATCATTACCCTCCTGCTACCATCCAAACCATCAGAACCGGTTTCCTCTCCCTTTCCCCCATTCCTGTTGACGCCATCTCACCCTCCACATGACGACAATGTCGTAACCGTCCCAAGCAGCCCCCTGTGGTCAAAGCTGTGCTGTCAGCCCAGATGTTTCCTACTCAGCAACCTCAGTCTGAGCTTCACCTGCCATCACCACATCCAGGTCTGGCGGTGGTCCCAGAGGTCGCACCGCAACCAGTTCCAGCGGTGGTCCCAGAGGTCTCACTGCATCCACGTCCAGCGGTGGTCCCAGAGGTCACTCCGCATCCAGGTCCCGCGGTGGTCCCAGAGGTCGCTCTGCATCCAGTTCCAGAGGTGGTCCCAGAGGTCGCACTGCATCCATGTCCAGCGGTGGTTCCAGAGGATCCACCGCATCCACGTCCAGCGGTGGTCCCTGAGGATGCACCACATCTACATCCAGCAGTGGTCCCAGAGGATTCAGCGCATCCATGTCCAGCTGTGGTCCCGGGGGTTACACAACATCCAGGTCCAGTGGTGGTCCCAGCGCCGCCAGAGGCGCCGCCCTCAGTGGTTCCGCCTGTCCAAGAGGCTCCGGTACAGCCTGTCCAAGAGGCTCTGGTCCAGCCTGTCCAAGAGGCTCCGGTCCAGTATGCCCAAGAGGCTCCGCTCCCAGCAGCTCCACCTGCTCAAGAGGCTCCACCCCTGGTGGCTCCGCCTGTCCAAGAGGCTCTGCCCTCGGCAGCCTCTCCAGTCAAGTCAGCGCCACGTCCAGCATCTCCAGTCAAGTCGGCGCCACGTCCGGCATCTCCAGTCAAGTTGTCGCCACGTCTGGCGTCTCCAGACAAGTTGCCCCCTCATCCTCCAGAGACTACGTCCCCTCCCCCTCCAGAGTCTATGTCTCCTCCAGCTCCTTCGTCCGCTCCAGCTCCTTCGCCCCCTCTGCTTCCAGAGTCTTCTTCCCCTCTGCTTCCAGAGTCTTCGTCTGCTCCAGAGACTTCACCTCCAGTCAAGTCAGTGCCAGGTCCGGCACCTCCCGTCAAGTCTGCGGCTCTGCCTCCGGTCAAGTCAGCGCCAGGTCTGGCACCTCCGGTCAAGTCAGTGTCTCCGGTCACCGCCAGTCCTGTCCTCACCCATCGCCGCCAGCCTCCAAGGGCCCTCTGGCTACTGCCTCGTTGCCGCCGGCCTCCAAGGGCCCTCTAGCCACTGCCTCATCGCTGTCCCCCCCCCCCCCCCCCCCCCAGAGTATCCTGCCCACTGCCTCGTCATCGCCGGCCCCCCAGAGTCTCCTGGCCACTGCTTCGTCGTCGACGGGCCCCTCATAGTCTCCTGGCCACTGCCTTGTCGCCGCCGGCCCCTCAAAGTATCCTGGTCCCTGGTCCGCTGCCGGCGGCCCCCCAGAGTCTCCTGGTCCATCGCCGCTGGCCCCCCAGAGTCTCCTGGTCCCTGGTCCATCGTCACCAGCCCCCAAGGACCCTCCGGTTTCTGCCTTGTTCCCCAGCTCCCGAGACCCTGCTGGCTCCTGCATCTCCGTCTCTGGTCTCTGGTCCCAGGTCGTCTGCCTCTCAGACTCTTCTGGCCCTCCTTCCTGGTCCTTTTCCTCCCACTCTGCTCTGGTTTCCTGTGGGCGTCTGGGATCTGCCCTTGTGCGGGGTACTGTCATGACTCCCAGGATGACACCTTCCCCTGCGTATTTCTGCTTCTCCTCAGTTCATTGTTTTCACCTGTGCCCAATTCCCCACGCACCGGCCCCTCGTCTCCTATCAACTAGCTCCTGTGTATATAACCCTGTCCGTGTCTCTCTGTGTTGTCGGTCCATTGATGTTGTCAGCGTTGTTTTGTTCCCCTCGCCTGATCTCTAGTTCTCTGCTCATAGAGTGAGCTTTTGGTTTTGTTCTTTGCAGCGTCTTGATAATTGGTTTTGGCTTCCTGCCCTTTTGTATGCTCATTTGGTTTTTCATCCTTAATAAAGGATTTTACTTTTATCTCCACTCCTGCCTCTTGTTGTCCTGGGGTTCAGCATATTGGGTCCAACCCTCCTGATCTCAAAGTGACACCAGTCCACCCCTGCTGGGGGGGTAGGCTGGGAAGTAGGGTTTTCATAGGTTGTTTCAACTCTTCAGACAAAAGCAGGCAGCTCCCATCTGCATCTCCAAATGCACTCAGTCACCCATGCCCACGTGCATGCGTTGTGATAACTCAGACTCTGTTTGCAATCTTTTAAGGAAAATTTAAAATATCCAAAGAAGTGTTTCTGTGGTTTATAGTTACAGTATTCACCAATGTGACAATCTTATTACCTGTGTGTTCAACATTTATCTTATTGTGCAAAACATAATATTTGCCACAGTGTACTTCTTTTGAGCGTGTTAGTAATTCCCAACTGGTTTTCCAATTTCCAAAGGTAATTGCCTTATTTCCAAAGGTAATTGGCTATGCAGCTCATGAAACCAGAGACCTGCAGATGACAGCGGAAGGGCAAGACACTGCAATCACTGAAGCATATCAAGCATTTTTCTCTTCTTTCCTTCAATCAGTGCCCGTATCTCATTTACCCTTCTTCTTTTTTTTTTGTTTTTTGCATTACTTCTCCTCAAATGTACAATAATCCCACCAACCCATCCCTTCATATTTTTATGTGTACTTTCTGGACTACGTCAGTCTTTGCTGCTCTTTAATTTCCCTCCTTATTCTGACTCCCACTCAGCCCGAGAGAGTGTGCACCCATGTCTCGATTACACCTCTGGAAAAGCCCGTGCAATTTCCTGGAAGATTGTAGTGATGGATTTACACAATATCAATCAGAGCAAATGTGGGTCGGAATAGCCCTTCAACACGGGAAAAGATTATGCTTTTTTTAATTAAGTTCAAAAAAGCTCACTAGAAATGACTGTTTTCCATCTTTATTAAAGTTATTAATTCTATTTTATCACTTGAAGGGTTCATCTTTTGTTTGGTTTTAATTAGACGAAACCTGCAGGGTTTAAAGCAGAATCACCAACAGCCTGACAGCCGCCACTTCAGATAAAGACGAGCGATTCCCCTGTGACGCCAATTCAACTGGCGCCCCTTTAACAAGCGGATCAGGAAGAGGTCACATTCCTCTGACCTCGGGACATTATTACCCTGTAATCAGGTGTTGCTCTACATGGCTACATTTGTGATTCCTCTTTGACAGCCTAATGTTTGAAGAAAGCAATTTTACCTGATGGATGATCGTACGACCGGGGGAGGCTATATCAGCTTCATGCCTCACCGGTGAATTATGCACAACAAAATCTCAGAGATGCTAGAATCTGCTGCCCGCGCTACCTGCCCTCTGGAATAAACTATCGCTCTGTGTGCTCCACACGCCGGGTATAATTACCAGAGCCGTGGGGACTTCTCAGCTTGTCAGCGTGCACGTGAGGCTGATTCATTATCGTAGTATTTACTTGTCCTTTTAAATCAAACAGGTTGTCAGTTTCTATCATGACGCTATAAAAAATGTTGCCTTATTCTCAAGCAGCGCCGCTTGGATGAGTGGTTCGCGGGTCTCCGGCCATTCACGATTACAGAAATCAATCGGCGCTGCTCTTCTGGCCCGCGCTTTGTCTGTTGGCGGCAACAGGGATAACGTGTCAAAACGGGCCTCCTCAATCTTGTCACTTTAAATGCAATCGATGCTCTCGTCCCCACCAACCAAAGGCCTCTGAACACCACACACACACACACACACACACACACACACACACACACACACACACACTGTGGCTGAGTACTGTGATCGATATCTGACTTGAGGCCAAAAAGCATCTACAGAAGCAACAACAAAACATAAGTCAGAATTATTTACTGAAGACAACACCACATGGCATGACCGTGGGGTGTATCTGTGTGTGTGTGTGTGTGCGTGTGTGTGTGTGTGTGTGTGTGTGTGTGTGTGTGGGGGGGGGGGGGGGGGGGGGGGGGGGGGTCTGTAATTTAAGAATATCCCATTTAATTAAGTTTTCTTGGTTTTTATTATTGGTGGATGAAAAAGCCATTTGGGATGGATAAAAAATATTTCTAAAAGATGCCAAAAAAATGTGTCATTAGTTCTGAAAGTTAAGTAAAAAAAAAAAACTGGAAAAAAAATAATAAACGTTTCGCTAATATGTCCAAAAATGAACCTTCTGAAAAATAAGCAATAGAACAAGTTTGGATTTTAGGTTTATTTTAAATGAGATTTTTAGATAATTACAAAATAATCGTAACTATTTAAAAAGTCTCTCGGCTTCTCAAGTTTAAACTCTAAACCGAATTCCGCTGATTGGTTTCAGCTGTTTTAAATCTCCAAACAGGTTTCCTGCTGGGCTTTTAGCATTTTTGCACGTGTCGTCTTTGTCTTCCAAACATCAGTGAGAAGAATTCACAATGTAAGGCCGGCTGTCGGTTCGCAGACGGAGCCGATCTATAAGAAGCGAGCCTCGGGGCTGCACATCAGTAAAACAGTCCAGATAAAGAATTCAAGAGAGGCTTAATGTGCAGATCCTGGTGCATTGCTAAGAAAATGAGTATTAATTTCCTTGAGGATTAAAGACATTTCTAAGAGTGTAGTCAAGCCTTTTTATTCATTTATGAACTTAGCGACGTGTGGTGTGGAGCTGCATCTATACTGAACAGATGATGAGAGCGTGTGTGCAGCCAGCCTATCCCTCTGGATCTGTCGGAGCCGGAGGGTCTTCTCTTTTCTCTCGAGCCGCTCAGACTAAAACAATGTGACTGGTCAGCTTCTCATTTTGCCCCCGCAGGCTGGCGCTGCCCTCTTGTGTTGGTCATTATCAAGACCTCCACATAAAATGACCTGGAAGTCACTTAGACACACGCAACAAGTGACATTGAACTCCAGTGTCAATGACACACGTTCTCAGAAGGCACATACACATCCACGCATACCCACGCACACACGCACACTCACACATATGAAACTTCACTTCAAAGAGCAGTAGCACCATCCGAGAAATGATTCTGGACAGCATCAGTATGATGAAGAGGGAACACTTAACAGTGTTGTTGGTGGAGCAGCAGCATCAAACAGTGGCATGTGTGTGTGTGTGTGTGTGTGTGTGTGTGTGTGTGTGTGTGTGACCATTCAGCAGTTGCGGCATCTGTACACACACACACACACACACACACACACACACACACACACACACACACACACACACACACACACACACACACACACACACAGTCCTCAAGTGAGAAGTGAGCATGTTGATATGAAGCGTTCTTGTGTTCTTTTGCCACGACGGACCGACATCTGATCCGATGACTTTGGAAACATCTAAACTCGATCCACGATCACATTCAATCAACTCTGAAAATGTGTTTGGATGACGACACCTGACAAGGGGAGTCGGTCTCGGGAAGTTCCTTTTCTAAACTGTTTATTTTGTTGCAGATTGGTTGATTTCAGTCGGGTGCTTTAAGATTTCTAAGCCCGGTGACAGGGGTGTGCTTTGCGAGCTTCATCCTTCAACGACGCAGAAATCCAAATGAATGTGTTCCCTTTCTAAAGACAAAAACTTGCCTCACAGAGTGTCACGTTGCGGGTGTGGATGACGGCGGACCATGTGTGGTGGAGCAGATCAGGAGGCAGGAATGCAGGCACGGATGAAATGAAAGTAGTTTTAATGGCAGAGCGGGAACGACAGAACAAAAACAACGCTGACAACAAACAATGATCGGACAAAGACTCAAACAAGACGGGAGGTATAAATACACAGGGGAAAATCAGGAAACATGGGCGGATTAACAAGGGGCAGGTGAGAACAATAAAGACTAATTAAGGGCAGAGGAGAGACACAGTCAGGGAGGCAGGAGCAGATTGTGACACAGAGCTAAAACATTGTTTTGTGGTTTTCAGGCATGTGATCGATTCCTTAACCTGCTGTTCCATCTGAAGATGCTTCAATCAACCATCTACTGATTCAGATGGATCACAGATCAAGCAGAATACTGGCCTGATGTGCATATTTCATTTTTTTTGAGCAATTCAGATAAAAATAAAGTTTTAGAAAGGCATCGATGGGCTACGCTAATATGGGGGAAATGTGTTTTATTTAGATTATCAGCAAAACTAATAACTAATACAAATTTATCATTTTACTCTTTTTCTTTTTTGTATAAAGTGAGTAACCTTTATTGTATTTTTATTAATATTTGAGTCGTACTCAACAAGGATAATTTATTCTGGAAAAGGCCTCTGAGTATTAGCAGCTAGCTTCATGAGAAATCGCTTCTGATTCACTCTGACCTTTATCTACTTCAGGGAAGATGCTGACTACTCAGAACTACTCCACATGGACCCACCTCACGACCCAGAGCCACTGCAGACGTCCTTTACTAAACAGTCGCAGAAACGATCTTTTACTAACTCACCAGGCAGATTCAACCGGTTTCGACTTGTTTTACACAAATGAGTTTAAAAAAGACTTTTTATGTCCCGATGAACATAAACACAAGATTAATCATTCAGAAACTTTTTTTTGGGAGGGACTCGGAGTAGAGCCGCTGCTCCTCCGGATCAAAAGGAGTCAGTTGAGGTGGTTTGGGCATCTGGTCAGGATGCCTCCTGGACGCCTCCCTGGGGAGGTGTTTCGGGCATGTCCTGCCGGCAGGAGGCCCCCGGGTCGACCCAGGACACGTTGGAGAGGTTACATCTCCAATCTGGTCCGGGAACGCCTTGGGGTCCTGCCGGAGGAGCTGGTGGAGGTGGCCGGGGAGAGGACGGTCTGGAGCTCCCTAGTTGGGATGCTGCCCCCGCGACCCGGACCCGGATAAGCGGAGGAAGACGATGACGACGAGACGTTTTATTTTTTCTGGTGAGCACCAAATGTTTAGATAGATTCTAGTAAATTAGGACATTACTTACTGAAAATTATGAAACTAAACTGGAAGGGGAACTTGAACTCAGAGATTTGGTCTGACTGCATCACAAAGCGTATGTCAGGACTTCCAGTTTTCCTTTACATCTCACCATGAAGAGCTCATTTCCATCCACTGATGCGGGCCGAGCTCCTGTAACAGCTTTCAAGTGTTGGAAAAATGCCACACAGGCTTCAATAGCAGCTCCAGGAAGCCATCGAGCAGCTTCAGTGCACAAAAGTGCAGGTTTGAAAAAAAGAACCAAACGCCGTGCATGGCAGGCTGAACTACGTTTAACTGGTTACCTGGATTAATGCCTTAGATTTTACATAATTGATGCATAAATTAAGAGTACTTAGCGCCACCTGTGACTCTAAAATTGATTCAGCTCTAAAGGAGGAGGAAAATGTTGAGTGTTTGTGTGAAGATTTAAATATCACGTAAAATCCTGGTTCAGTTCAAACTTCCTGAAATTAAATACAGACAAAACAGAACTTCTTTTGGTTGGTACCAAGAACACCCTCTCAAAATTTGACAGTTTCTCTCTCACTGTTGATAATACTTCAGTTTCCCCCTCTCCCCAGGTCAAGAGTCTGGGTGTCATCCTAGACAGCACACTATCCTTCCAATCTTATATCAATAGCATCACACGGTCAGCTTATTTCCATCTTCGTAACATTAATCGTCTTCGCCCCTCCCTTGATGTCCACTCTACTTCTATTCTTGTCCATAGTCTGGTTACATCACGTATCGATTACTGCAACTCTCTTCTCTCAGGCCTCCCTCAGAAAACCCTCCGTAAGCTCCAGTTGGTTCAGAATGCAGCAGCACGCATCATTACTAAAACTCCCATCTCTCATCACATCACCCCCATCCTCAAACAACTCCATTGGCTACCAGTGCATACCAGGATTACCGTAAATCCTCTAATATTAGCCTGTATTCAATTAACGGCCGGGTATCATATTTTGGCCGGTGTCGGCGGAGGTGAATAATGGCCGGTATTTTATTGTGGCCGGGTGGAATGTGATAACAAGCAAGTGCCACAGGGAGGGCGGTTGTGTCATCATCTCACTTTTGATTTGGCAGCGATAGACCGCGAGGGTAACTTCAACCGTGCGGAGACGAAGAGGAGGTGAAAATTTGATATCAAGTTCAAAGAGAACGTGCTGATTATGCTGCAGAACACTGGGGAGCAATAGGGGTTGTATGAACTAGTCGACTTCACTATAGTGACTTTTTATGCCTGTCATCGACTAGTCGCTGTCACTTGATAATGACCGGCAAGATGCAGCCCTCGGAAAAGACAGCTGCCTGCTGTCAGCAGGTGACAAGCTCCTGCGCGTCGGGAGGCAACGCGCTGTGCCAGAGCGTCGGTACTGACACCCGCCGTAAAACGGACATTTAACCAAATTGTGACCTTTACCCTCTTGCAATTTAACCTTCCCCTCACCCCATCCTAACCTTAACCAGCTTGCGCATGCAAAGCTCTGATCGTTGACGCGCTCCAGACATCTGCGTCCTGAGCACGGCCACAGTAACATTATCAAATCAGGTGTCGCCACCTCAAAAACTAATTTAACACGCGATTGTTCATGTCGGCTCATTTCCTTTAACGTTTTCTGTCTTTTATTTGTGCCTGATGCGTTTCACTGCTGTGGATCACCTTGTCCTCAGGTGACGCACCGATCACTGATGCGGCCTGCAAGCAGCAAGCACTCCGCTGTTTTTGCGGTCGGTAGATCTTTTAGAACTGCAGTTAAAAGGTAACTCATAAGGTGAAGAAATAGAAATTGAGGCCTGTCTCTAATTCTGGCCCTCCTTCCAATAAAGGCCTGGAGCTTGATTAGCTTGAGTCAAATACAGGCCCGGGCCTGTATTAGAGGATTTACGGTAATTACAAGATTCTCCTTCTCACCTTCAAGGCCATCTATAACCTTGCCCCTCACTACCTCACAGATCTCGTTCACATCGTCACCTCGTCCCGTTCCCTCAGGTCCTCTGCCTCCATTCATCTCTCTGTGCCCTCCTTTCGTCTCAGCACCATGGGGAGCAGAGCCTTCAGCTGCACCGCTCCCAAACTCTGAAACTCCCTTCCCCCTTTCATCAAGAACATTAACTCATTCACAGAATTCAAAAAACAACTCAAAACTCACCTCTTCATAACCACTTATCAACTTTGAATTTTAGAGTGCCTTGTTTGTTGATGTTTACGTATGTTTACTTACTGAATGATTTGTGTTTTTATTCTGTACAGTGTCCTTGAGTGACCAGAAAGGCACTTTTAAATAAAAATTATTATTATTATTATTATTATTATTATTATTATTATTAAATTGACCCGCAGCAACAGAGAACGTTCATAAAAAAGGACATGAAAAAAACTAAATGTGTAAAGTGAGTTGGCCCAGGGAGTGTTTCTGATGCCCGTTTTAAAATATCTTGTATAATCTGGAAATGATTCGCTCGCATGGGATTGGACTTGATCTGAGTGTCAAGAGTAAACAGTCTGTTACTGTAAAGAGTCGATACTTACAGAGAGCATTAAGAAGTCCGCTGAGCTTTCTTGTGCTTCGTTGGCATATTCAGAGAGCGCGCACCGACTGCAGCACCAGAGAGACTTCTTTTTGATGGAAGGAAGCAAAGGGCAAGTCTGGCTCCAGCCTCATGGTTAGTAGCCATCTTCACTGCAAAAACACACATTAGAGATAAAGCAGGATGAGAAATGCACACGAGGACCAATGTACTGCCTTTATCAGCATCAGCCAAGCTGTAGATGAAAAGACTGATAATGCTCCTTTATCTATCTGAATATTAAACATCCAGGAGACGGTTTACTTTAGTTTATTGTAAACACACAAGATGTAACTCTGCAGGATGGACATGATGCTAAAGGAGAGAGGGTCACCACCACCCCATACGCTTCCCATCAGAGCCTTGTCCCCAGTGAAATACCTGAGCATCAAAAAGATGTACGTTTGCTAGCTCGTGGCAAAGAACCAGAAACCCAGAAAGACAAGAACCAAAACCAGTAATAACCCTACCATACATCAAAGGCATAACAGAAAAAATAAGAGCAACAATGAAAAAACACAACATAAACACACCAACAAAACCATACACAACAGTTAGAAACAGACTAGTGCACCCAGAAGACAAGATACCAGCTGGACTTAAATGTGGAGTCGTTTACGAAATCCCATGCAAACTCTGCAATAAAACATACATAGGAGAAACCGGACGCCAACTCAACACACGAACAATAGAACATAGAAAGGAGTGCGAGAAAGAGAAAAGTTGAAAACACACAAGAGCAGCAAAAGAAGAAGCAGAAGGCACAATAAAGAAGTCAGCCATAACAGATCACTGCATAAGAGAAAACCATATAATGGACTGGGACAACACAAGGATCATAAACACCGAACAACAGAAACATCAAAGATGGATAAAAGAAGCTATCGAGATAAGGAGACGTGGATGTGGGACCATGAACAGAGACGATGGAGTTTACACGTTGGACCGCGCATGGGACTGCATTGTCGGAGAGGGGAGAGCGGGCAGCAGAGGGCGACAATGTCCTCTGCTGCCCGCGGATAAACGGAGAAGGAAGTGATGCCACCATCAGCGTCAGCTCTGAGGAAGTCTGCAGCCGCAAACGAAACGTAGCGAGAAAACAGGTAACGAAACTGTTTCTGTGTTTTAAAAAGGACGACAGCATGGAATTAGCCATAAATCAGGTTCAATCATTTTGTTTAGAAATGTTATGTAAACCAAGAATCATTATATATTTTAATGGAGGGACATCATAAATTTTGTTATTATGGAAACAAAGATGTATGGTGATGGGGAAAAAAGGTAAAGTTGAGTTTAGGGGTTTTAGTTGTAGTCACTGACTGATATTAGAATATATAATATTTAACATTCACAGGACATCTATTCATACAGATTGATGAAAATATAAAAAATAAACACCTGGACTATTCAATTCCTCAATTTTCTTCTTTTTTTGTTTGCTTAATCATTTAAATTGTGAAAAATGTATGCCTGAATCACATGTATACAGTCTACCTTTTCCCCTTGTTATTTGTTATTTATTGATTTACTTTATTTATTTATTTAACTTATATTTTATGAAGATAAAAACCACTTGAGATGTGTCGTCTTATTTTCGAGCGGGTCCTCAGATTATGAACAAAATAGCAGATAAGACAGCAGAGTCCTTTACATAATCATATCACAATCACAAAAACAAACAAAACGCACACACACACACACACACACACACACAAAAGGGAAAAAAATTATGGCTCTCAAAAAATAATAGCTAGGGTCATCTTTAAAACGCATAATAATATAAGCAGACCCAGTGAGTAGGACCTGGCTGCAGACATCAGCTGGCGTTTCACCGGAAAGAACTTTCAAGTGAGAACAAGATGGCGGGTCATTACTTTAACCGGGAAATCGACGCGCGAAAGACCTCGGCCGGAAATTGGTCTTTTTTGGCGGCCGCTACATTGCTTTAGTGTTGTTGTTTCAACCACTCGGTGGATTTCAAAGAGGAAACGTAAGGATGAAATTAATGTTTGTAACCAGTGGCGGCTCCAGAAATGTTTTTCTGCAGGTGCTATGAAGGAGCTATTCTTTTTATTGAGGGTGCTATGAAGGAAGTGGTCATGCGTACCTATTGTTCTCTAAAACACCTTCAACACTAGAAGATACACATGCGTGCACAACACCTCAACAACACCTGAAACAATCATTAACATGAGTTCATAAACATATGAACAATCGCTGACTTTTTCATGAAATCATAAACACATACAGCCACACAGAAAACCATCTATAGTGTTGAAAGGTTAGCTAATGTTAGCGTTAGCATTTCCAGTGGCAAAAACCTCAACTGCTGCGGCGGTTGAGGGTTGGCCCTCTTCATCCAGATCCGTAGGTTTTTGTGGGTCTGAGATCACTTCCAAAGATTCATTCGTTCCTGACTGAACCCGTGGAAATTTGGGCAACAGAAACCAGTCCGTTTTACCACTAGCTCTACCTTTCACTCGTTCGCAGGTAGAAAATGAGGTCAAAGGTTAACATCAATTTCCTGTTTTGGTTTAAGTTTTTACTATCTACATGATAATTTACTGATTATTTTTGTTTTGTATGTTAAATATTATCACATCCACACGTTAAATTCAAATTAAATTGTAAAAAAAAATCTAATATTGACCATTTCTTATTGAATAAGTAAAATTAAAGTTTGGTGGGGAAGCCTCTGTGAGAACAGCAGGAGCATCTGAACTCAACCATGTTTCTGTCAAAAATACACATTTAAGGTGATTATCTAAAATTAGGTCGTTTATAATAAAAGTTTTGTTCAGCAGAGAGCGAACATTTAAAAGAGCCATATTGATAGTAGCTAAAGATGGAGTGACTTTGTGATTTACTGGGGGTGAGATTCTTGACAACGTTTAAGATTATTAAGATTAGACCGGTTAGTTTTACGTTTATGTGATCGCTCTCTGCTGATGACAGGTGTGTGAGAGGTGTGCAAGGGTCCAAGTCCGATATGTGAGTTACTGTTAAAATCATAACTGGCTTCATAGGTTCCTGGACCAGTGGGACATCATGATGTGGGGGCAGGAGGTTGGGGCGTGGGGGCAGCTGGGGGTGGTGTGGTGGGTAGAGGTGGTTGTGGGCAGCCCAGGCTTAGTTTAAGTGTGTGGGTTCCCTGTCTATTTAGATGGAGTCCGTCTGGCCCAAACAGATGCTTCCTGCCCCAAAGAATGTTAAAATTGTCAATAAAAGCAATGTTGTGCTGCACAGTGACTAAAGAAAGCCAGGTGTTCAAAGATAAAATGCGGCTAAAGCGTCCAGTTCCTCTATCAACGGTGGGGATGGGGCCAGAGATAAAAGCACACAGTTGTGATCATGCAAGAATGCACTGCTAAGCTTCAGCAAAAAATAGGAACGACAATCCAATAAAAATGCCCAAATGTGTTTGACCTTTTGACCCTAATGAACAAATGTTTCCAAAACAAGTTGTAAACTGATTAAGGCCCTGTCCACACGTAGCCGGGGATCTGCCAAAACGTAGATATTTTTCTACGTTTTGGCCTGTCATCCACACAAAAATGGAGTTTTTTCACACGAAAACGGATCTTTATAAAAACTCCGGCCAAAGTGAAGATCTGCGTTTTCTCCGTTTTGGTGCGTGTGGACAGACAAAACCGGAGTTTTAAGGTCCGCAACGTCACTTTCCGCGACAAAAAAAATGCTGACATCACGTGTGCGACCTGTGTTTACACTCGCCGACAGCATGGATGCCCTCAGAGCTGCGCTCGCTTTATCAATCGTCCAAGCGTTTTTTGCTTGTTTGTTTGTGCAAGAGGAATTACTGCTCCTTGCGGAAGACCACAGACGAAGGACGAGGTTAAGAACGAGGGAAGTACTGCCGCCTACAGGTCTGGCATGTCCTTAACAACGTATTTATCCGGGTACGTGTGGACAGAGTTTTTTTTTAAACGAGGTGGTGTGGATGCAAGTTTTTGGAGGGGCGGATATTCGTTTAAAAAAAAACCCCGGCTACGTGTGGACTAGGCCTAAATGCAAATCAAAAGTTGACTTATTCACCTATAACATCATTTTTTTTGTTTTATTTAAATGACTATGTAACTGTGCTAAACCCTTCAAAAGGCAAAGTGATTTATTTCTAAAAAAAAAAAAAACCTGCAAAGCTCATCAATGATTGAAAGGTAATGACTGGTTCATAGATTGAACAGCATTTTAAGATCGTTGTGACGAGAATGCAGACCTACTTTTTTGGTCATGTTAAGGTTGAAGCCATGTAGAAAACCCAATAACAATACGGTCTGAGTGATGTAACTGGAGAAGACTCGCGCTTACTGCACATGTACACCACCATCATTCCAACCAAATCTAATGTAGAAAAACAAAATATAAAGTTCCATTTGGGTCATGTGCTTGCTCTAAAAATGGCAAAATGACCGAAACCAGAACAGCATCAAGCAGTTTTTTCTTTTCCTAGCAGAAACTAAGAAATAACAGCGGAGGAAACGTCAACAGCAGGTGATAATGGGATAAATCCTGAGCCCCGAGGCCACACGGTGTTATACCGTACTAATCCAGTCTGTGCTGCAGAAGTGATGTTCTGTCACGATAACAACTCCCGGCATGTTGCTATTTTCTGCTGAACGTCAGTCACTTTTAGAACTAATCACAGAACAGAAACTGTGGAGAAATCAGAGATCCCCCCCGAAATACCCCTTAATGGGATGAAGGACGGGTGTCGCAGCCGAAATGCGATGAAAAGTCACTTGGGTAAGCTCGAGGGTGAAACTTTGTGAGAAAACATCACTTTGGTCCCACGTAGTTGGACAATACATTGTCCAAAAGATTTCCCCATGAAGACATTTGCCTAATGATCTCATCTCTGGTGCCCTAATTAATTTATTATGCTAAAATGGAAAGCTGCTAGTCTAATCAGACGCCCGGTAAACTTAAGTGTACTTCAGTGTTCTAATCATGTTGGAGGATGATTTGAAAGCTCCTAGCAATCCTTTTGCAAGATGATGAAAATTATTCATAAAATTCTCTGATGGTGATAAGGGCTTAATCTAATAAGTAGCTTCTTCTGCAACTGACTGTCAATTCCCTCGTGAACATGTCCGCTTTATACATTCACTCTTAATTCTCAGAAATGCTCCTCAAACTGATTGGCTGTTGGGTTGCATGACCTGAGATAAGTTTGCAGTGGATTTACTTTTTGAGTGTGATGGCAAAGAGGGGGGAAAGAATCAAGGTAATAAAAATTGGTTCTGGAAAGGCACAGCCTGGCCACAGCGTCCTTCTTTATCCACACTATCGCAATAATCTCCAAAGAGGAGAGCCTCCAGGGAGAGGAAATCTTATTTAATAAAGTGGCCCATTTACAGCAGCCTGTCGTCAGCGAGGAACACTAAAGGTTTGGTGTAGACCATGCTCACAAGAGTACTGCGATACTTTGTGCAATAACCTCATCAGGGAAACAATGCAGGGGTAGAACACAAAGTTCCCCAGTGGCTCTGCTGGGCTTAAAGGTGATTGATCATTTCTTGGAAATGAAAGCAAAAAGGAACTTGAAAGATGTTGGCTGCTGGAATTACCTGCTACGACATAAGCAGGATTGGGAATTGCAGGAAGTGTTGGTTTGCCGTCTTCCTGCTAGCTTGTTGTTCTAGTTCTGATTGACACACACATTTCCCCATAATGTCAAGTTGTTGGAAATAGAAAAAGTAGATTTGGATATTTTTAGAGCACACTATTAGCCTCTTTTCACATTGGCATTGTTAGCTCAATGTTAGCCTCTAGCTAATGGTGTGCCACAGCGTCTTAAAGTATGACAAATAACTTCTGGGTCACTCCTGTTTACTGGCTTCTTTAGAGCTTTTTGCCTGCTGGAGTGTCGAATTGCAAATGTCTGCGCTGCTGCGTTAGCTCACTGCGCTAGCTCACTGCAACATCACAAACTCATAGAGGAGTGTAAGCAGTGTCCTGCTTTTGTTTTATCTTGAAAAGAGAAAATCCAGCAGCCCCCTAGTAATACCTTCTCTCCAACATGACTGAGACATTAGACTGTTTTGTGATTATTACCATGTAGAATTCTTAGATATTGTTCCTCCAACTTAAATTAAGCACAAGATCTAGATGTGCTCATTTTTTATCCTCACTGTGCTATTCACAGTAAGTTTAGAAAGATGATTTTATTGTCGCTCTGCCAACATTTAGCATTTTTAACTAAACATATGAACCTATTTGGTGCACAAGCAGCACTTTGTTCTTTCTAGACCCTGAAATCACAACATGGAGATTAAATTTGCTCTTACTGTCAAAAAATAAATTTACATCTGACAAAAAAACACAAAAATACATTTGTGATTACGCACCAAGAATGTGTTAACTAGTGATTATTATTCCGCCTCTCACTGAAAAGCTTTCATGAATGACTGCTTGTCTCTGTTTTATTACTTTCTGTCAAATTCACTTAATACTCAGAGGTTTGGCAACTAGCAAGAGCGACATTTGGCAAGCGTCGTCTCAAGGCAAATCACATAGTAAACATTCCAATACAGGTCAGTTCATTAAGCCAATCAGAAAAAAGTTTCCTATATACAGTAAGGAACCCAGCAGGTTGCATAAACTTGGCAGCAATCCTCATACTAAGCAAGCATATAGCGACAGTGGAGAGGAAAACTCCTTTTTAACAGGAAGAAGCCTCCAGAGAATCCTGGCTCAGTTTAAGCAGCCATCTACCACGACTCACGGGGGATCGAGAAGACAGAGCACACACACACACACACACACACACACACACACACACACACACACACACACACACACGCACGCACGCACGCACGCACGCACACACACACCAAGTAGTGTTTCTATGGTTACACCGTGATTTCTTAGTAAATATTCTATTTGGTGAGAGATAAACTTTATTGTATTTATCCTAGTGAACCTATAATTAAACAGGTAAACTAGTAGTAGCACATTCAATGTCAAGAAAAGTAAAGTGTTATTTTCAGGAGAGGGAGAATGTTTAAGTGGTTAGCAGCAGTGTGCTAGACGATGGCCCCCTCCATGAGGCCACCACAGCTCAGCAGAACATCGTTGTAGCTTCTTCCGGGGAGAAAAACACTTAGAGAGAAAATAAAGTTAACAGCTGAAATAGCAGGAAGTAGTACAGTTAAAGAGCAGATAGTAGAAGAAAGTAGTAGAGTGTGAAAAGTGGTCAGTGTGTCCTCCAGCAGTCTAAGCCTATAGCAGCATAACTACAGAGATAACTCTGGATAACCTAGCCTTTTTAGATGGAGGCATGGTGGAGGCAGGCCAAGGGAGAGCCGTCTTTACCGACTGTATACTCCACCTCCCTGTAATCCCCCACTTGTCCAGATTTAGGCTAACATCAGATTTTAACCGTAGGCCCTATCAAATAAAAATGTTTTAAGCCGAGTCTTAAAAGTAGACAAGGTGTCTGCCTCACGGACTAAAGCTGGGAGCTGGTTCCATAATAATCTGTCACCTAACCTATTTTGTATTGCAAACATACCAACTACAGCCCCTTAAGCACCGGTTGAATTGATGTTTAAGGTGTTTTATTTGTCCCTTTTCTGACCCCGTCTGGCTCAGTCTGCCCGCCTGTACTCTGCATTAGAATCCTCTTTCACTGCCAATTATTGAACCCTCGTTTGACTTTCCTGTTCTGTCATGACCGACTTCATATTATCTCTGTTAGTAAATGCCAAAAGTCTGCACGGGTCGAGTCTAACAAGCTGGATTTACCTTGAACAACCAGAACAGACTGGAATTTATGGATTAAATGCAGATTTGATCAAACCTGCAAGTCTGCAAAATGAGGGTCAAATAATATGCTACAAATACTAATGTCAGAGTAGTTTTACTTTTTCTACTTGGTCAACTGACAGTCATTAAATTTGTGATGATCTGTTTTTAATAAATGCATTTTTAATAAATGCATTGTTTTACTTTCTGGATTTTCTTGACATTTTATTCGCTAAAGTTCCGTTTCCTGTTCTTTGATCATCGGTAGCTGTCTTCATCGTTAGTATTCTGATTTTCAGATGTCCCTTTATCTTCATTGAAATGTGGGTTTTGTAAACACAATAGGGCCTAATGACATAGACAACTTCTCAGAGGGTAGGAATGAGGGGTATTCAAAGGTAGTTTCAGCTCGTTAAGCAACAACAGTCAGCTCCCGTTCATAAGCGTGACTCTCCCCAAACAAGTCAGGTTTCCCTCATTTGAACCCTTTTGGATCAATTGAATTCAATTCAATTGAATTCAAAAATACTTTATTATTCCCAGAGGGAAATTGATTGCTGTAGTAGCTCAGAATAATAATAATAATCAAGTCATCAAAGAGTTGTTGTATATTACAATGGCTGTTGGCAGGAAGGATCTCCAGTAGCGGTCAGTGTTGCAGCCAAACTGAAGAAGCCTCTTGTAATAACTTTGACTGATGCTAAACTGTTAATATATCCATAACAGTGAAGACACCGAGAACCGCCGACATGTTCAGTCCACACGTTCCTTTATTAAACTCACTTCCGCCACACACACTCCATTTCCCCAACTCCCCACTAGGTGGCACCATGGTACTACCAAATATATAAACTGGGCCCGGCTGAACAGTACATTGTTTCATCCCTCTAATACCTAATATATATCACTATATTACACTCCTCCCCCTTTAACCATGAAGTTCCCCCTAATGCATCACACGTTTCAAATAACACTAACCGTAGCCAACTCCTGCCAAAAACACAAAGCCTAAACATACTCCATCACTGCTGCTAATGCCACAGATTTAACTTATACATTTTCATTTTATAACAGGAACTCTTTTTTTTTTTTTTTTTTTTTTTTTTTACATTTTCCAACAGGAACTCTTTTATTTATTTATTTTTTTCAATTGCTCAACCTTAATCATAAGTTCAGTCGTTTGGGAGGTGCCCTCTCCCTCTGAGGGTATCTGCGCTCCAACACCTCAGTGGACCTGGCTGCACTGTTGGCAGGTGTCACTGCCTTGTCAGCAGCCGCTGAAACCGGTAACGGTGTTACGGGCATGTCCTTAGCCTGCGTCTGTGGTAATGGTGTAGCTTCAGGTGAGTACGGGCTACCACCTACTGCTCCAGGTGTGCCTTTCCCCCCCACATCTGGCCCGACCACTGCAGGATAGTTATCTTGAACCCCCGTCTGCTGCTCCTGGAACTCCATTGTCTCTGGACTGGATGGCCGCTTATACAGCAGATGATCAATGTGCACTGACCGTCGATTTACTCCATTCCACACCCAGTAAGTGACTGGTCCCAGTCGCTTTTCCACGATTCCCTCAGTCCATCTCTCCCTTCCTCCGCGGAAATTTCGGATCAGAACTGAGTCCCCCTCTGACAGATGTCTCAACGTGGAGGCTGGTCGGTCATGGTAGTATTTTTGTTTCTGTTGTTTGCCGTCCACAACTTTAGCAAGATCTGGTTTCAGCAGGGAGAATCTGGTCCTAATCTGACGTTTTAGGAACAGTTCAGCGGGCGTACATCCTGTAACACTGTGTGGTGTACACCTGTAAGAAAATAGGAAGTTTGCAAGCCTGTGTTGCATTGTTATAGTGATATTTTGCTTCTTTTCATCCAGCACCTGCTTCTGCAACGATGCCTTCACGGTCTGGACAGCCCGTTCTGCAGCTCCATTCGAAGCGGGATGGTAAGCCGGTACCAAGGTTTGTTTGATGCCATTGTTCTGCAGAAAAGCCTTGTACTCCTGTGAGGTAAATTGTGGGCCGTTGTCTGAAACAATCTCCTCCGGGAGACCGTAGGAAGAAAAAATGTTTCGCAGCACCTCAATCGTTTTGGCTGCGGTGGTAGTTTTCATTTGGATCACCTCCAGCCATTTTGAATGACTGTCCACTAACACAAGGAAATTGTGCTGCTCTTTCTCTGCGAAGTCAATATGTATCCTCTGCCACACTCTGGTAGGCCACTGCCAGCAGTGTAGAGGTGCTGGTTCTGGAAGTTTCCTCACACTTTGACATGCGTTACATTGTTGTACTGCATGTTCTATGTCTTTATCCAGCTGAGGCCACCACAAGTAGCTCCTGGCCAAGTTTTTCATTTTGCTTCCTCCAGGGTGTCCTTGGTGTAGGTCGTGCAGTAGTTGTTCTCGGTGTGCTGGTGGAATGATAACTCGAATTCCCCATAGAATGCACCCTTGTTCCACTGACAGCTCATTCCTTCGGGTGAAATATGGTTTTAGTGTCTCATCTTTGATGTAGTTGGGCCAACCCATCCGAGTCAGCTCCAGTACTTTACGCAGGACGGAATCTTTGAGAGTGCTTTGCGCAATCTCAGTAGCCTGTACAGGAAGTTCATTTACTACTGAGAAATAGAAAATTTCGTTCTCCTCTGCAGTATTATCCCTTCCCTTTTTTGGAAGTCTAGACAATGCATCTGCATTTGCATTCTCTGCCGACGTCCTGTACTCTATACTGTAGTCATACGCCATCAGTCTCAACGCCCATCGCTGCATCCGCAATGCAGCTAAAGTGGGGATTTCGGACTTGGGTCCCAGGATGGCAAGGAGTGGTTTGTGGTCAGTTATTAAACTGAATTTTCTACCATACAGATACTTATGAAATTTGGTCACGCCGAATATAATGGCCAATGCCTCTTTCTCGATCTGACTGTATTTGCTTTCTGCCTCCGTCAAGGTACGTGATGCAAAAGCGATAGGTTTCTCGTCTCCATTTTCCATGATATGCGATATGACCGCCCCTAACCCATAAGGGGATGCGTCGCAAGCTAGCCTCAGGGGTTTCTTGGTGTCATAGTGAACCACTACTGAGCTCTTTACTAGTTGTTCTTTTGCATTATTAAATGCTGTTTTGCACTCTGGTGTCCATTCCCAGTGTACTTCTTTCTTTAAAAGTTGGTGCAGCGGTTGTAGAACGGTTGACAGGTCTTTCATGAACCGGCCATAGTAGTTTAACAGCCCTAAAAATGACCGTAGCTCTGTGACATTTGAGGGCTGGGGTGCATTTACTATGGCAGCTACCTTTGTCTCCGTTGGATGTAATCCTTCTCTGTCAATCAGGTGGCCCAGGTACTCCACTTTCTCCTGCATGAAAGTACATTTTTCTCTTTTCACTCTCACCCCATAGTTCTCTAAACGGCTCAGCACCTCCTTTAAGTTCCTCAGGTGTTCCTTTCTGGTTCTTCCCGTAATAAGTATGTCATCCAGGAAACAGGTCACATGCTCCAAGCCTTGTAGGATCTGGTCCATCACATTCTGGAACATAGAGGGTGCACTAGACACACCGTAGGATAGTCTATGATAAGCATATAGCCCCTTGTGAGTATTTATAACTAAATACTTCTCTGAGTTTTTCTCTAGCACCAGCTGTTGGTAGGCATGTGACAAGTCTAATTTGCTGAAAAGAGTGCCCCCAGCTAGAGTGGCAAAAAGGTCTTCAACCGTAGGTAACGGATAGCTCCCCTCTTCCACACTCTGATTTACTGTGACCTTATAGTCACCACAAATGCGGATGGACTTGTCCGATTTTGGCACCACTACTATTGGGGCAGCCCACTGGCTATGTTCTATCTTTGAGATAACACCGGCTTCTTCTAACCGGTTTAACTCCTTTTCGACTGCCTCCTTCAGTGCATATGGCACTGGTCTTGCCTTCCTGAAAACTGGTTTTGTATCAGGCTTTACTGTGATGCAGGCCTTAAACTTTCGGATAGTACCCGGCTCCTCTGAAAACACGGCGGCGTGTCTCTGTAACACTGTCTCTACATCTGTATCATTACTGCCCCCTACTGGTAACACTGAGAATATTCCTGCCCAGTCAAGTTTGAACTTTGTGAGCCAGTTACGGCCCAGGAGGGCCGGTCTGTCACCTTTCACTATCACCAGAGGGAAAACACCACTCTGGTTCTCATATTTAGCCTTAACAGTCACTGTACCCAGTAAGGGTATGTTCTCACCTGAAAAGGTTGACAGCCGCACTTTCGTTGCTTCCAGGGGCAGATGAGAAAGATGTTTCTTATACACTATCTCTGGAACCAGTGTTACTGCCGCTCCTGTGTCAACTTGCATGTCTATAGGGGTTTCTTCTAATTTCACAGTTACTTTAATGTCCTTTTCCCCCTTCCCCACTGTATAAGTGGAATACACCGTGTTCATGAACAGTTCCTCCTCAGCTTCACTTCTTGCCGTGTCCTTTGGACTGCTGGTCTCAGCCACATACTGTGTGTTTCCCAGCCATTTTTTTGTTTTGCACATCCTTGCTATGTGTCCCACCCTTGAACACTTCCGGCATGTCTCTGTTTTAAATCTGCATCCTTGTGCTGCATGATTGTTACCACCACATCGGTAACAGGGCTGGTGCGTTGTTCTCTGTGGAATGGAATGTTCACTTTTGACCCTACTTTTCCACCCGCTACCTGCTGGGTTAGTTTGCCATGCACTTTTAGTTTCTCTCTTTTTGTCTATCTTATTCACAGTTGAATGGCCTTTTAGGTTACTTGCAAACTCCATCGTATTCTTTGATGCCATTTCCATCGATAGAGCCAGTTCACATGCTTTTGCAAATGTCAAATCCTGTTCAGTGAGCAACTTTCTCTGAATAGCCTCCACCTTTAACCCACTGACGAATCTGTCACTCAGTGCTTCGTCCAAATGACGGCCAAAGTCACAATGTGTGGACAAGCGCTTTAATGATACTACATAATCCGACACCGACTCATTTTCTTGCTGGTTCCTTTTTTGGAATTTAAACCGTTCAGCTATAATTAGCGGCTTTGGCTTGTAATGAGCTGTTAATTTCCCGCTCAGTTCGTCATATGAGAGGCTACTAGGCTTATCTGGTATGCAGAGGTTCTTTAACAGTCCATAAGCTTCAGCACCAATCACGGACAGAAAAACGTTGGCCTGTTTGCCATCATCCACTTCATTTACAATCATCCATTGCTCAAACCTCTCCAGGTATGACTCAAAATCCTCTTGTCCTTCCTTGTATTCTCCAAGGTTCCCAATGAACGCTGCCATGCTGCACCGATGGCGTTAGCTTTGCTCCCGTTAGCTTAGCTTAGCCTAGCCTGCCAACCTCGTGTTCAGTTACCTTCGTGTAACCACTTCCAAAACGCTCCGTACCTGGGTCTTCCTTATTTATTTATTTCTTCTTTAAGGATATCCCATCCTCGTCGCCACTGTAATAACTTTGACTGATGCTAAACTGTTAATATATCCATAACAGTGAAGACACCGAGAACCGCCGACATGTTCAGTCCACACGTTCCTTTATTAAACTCACTTCCGCCACACACACTCCATTTCCCCAACTCCCCACTAGGTGGCACCATGGTACTACCAAATATATAAACTGGGCCCGGCTGAACAGTACATTGTTTCATCCCTCTAATACCTAATATATATCACTATATTACACCTCTGACTGAAGACACTCTTCCGTTGTCGGTCAGTCTTGTGAAGAGAAAGCTCAGGGTTGTCCATCATTTTCTTGATTCTCTGGAGAATCCTTCTTTGCATTATCTCCTCCAGCGGTTCGAAACTGCCGATACCCTGGCTGAGTCCTTGAAAGGGCTTGGAGTTCCTCCATCTTGTTGGTCAGTGATCTCACATTGCCCATTATGATCGATGGAAGAGATGGTTTGAATTTCCTCTTTCTCTGTCTCTGTTTTGCTCCCGCTCTGCACCCACGCTTCTTGCGTTTTAGCTCTTTTGGGATTTGTGGCTTCAGTTGAGGTATTATTTCAGCCTTTCCAATGTTAATCAGCTGCTCCCAATTGTAAACCAGCTTGTTGCCATGGTTACACATCATAACAAATGCGCAAAAAGTGAAAAAAGCTAAAAAATAGCAGTAAAAATCCTCCAAGCTTCACAGCACCAGAAACAGAAAAGTAAAGTGTCCAAAAAAAATACAGTTTTTCTTGTGAAACTAGAAGAAAAAATGCTCAAGAAAAGGCAAAACTTACATATAGTCAACAGAGCTACTCCAACATGCAGCCACCCAGAGCAGCGCAGTTCCAGAAAAGTCAAAGACAGAATTCTAATGATCTTGTTTTTGTTTGCAGATTATTGCAAACAAAAATCTTTTTTAGAGGAATAACAAGAGCTCTTAACGCTTTTGCTATAAAAAATCACTTTGAAAATGACCAACGGTGGGAAATAAATGCAGACAAATGTCAAATGACAGTAAAAATAAATAAAATGGAGAGCAGAAGGATATGTCACTCAAAGGGAAACGATGAACTGCCTTTGATATCCACAGAGATGAAACTTCACCTCAGAACACCCCTCCCTCAAGGAATTGCTGATTTATGTCTGACGACTTCTGCATCTCCAAAGGATCTCCTGAAGAGTGTCGTTTCAACCACCTAATAACAAAAACGTGTTCACGCAGCTACGGACTGTCGGATACGCTTTGGAGAGACCTCATCGAAAGCGTGAGCAATAACATGAGCCTTGAAGCATTTCCATTTTTAAAAACTCCAAAGGGATCATGTGTAATGCAGTTTTCTGGTACTTTGTGCCTTTCAACGGCAACTACTACAGTCCACCCCCATCCACGCATTAGGTGTGGGCTGCTGTTTTACTGCTACATCAGCGTTATGATGTGAGGAAGGAGAGCATGCTTATTCCAGTCTGAACCCGGTCATAGATCTCAGTGGACATCCCTCTGGCTCCTCATTATCTGCTCTCAACCGACATCCCAGCAGGGGAACATGAGTCTGGACCAAAAAAAAAAAAACTTCTTGATTATGTAACTGTCTGAAAGGCTGACTGTTAGCCTATTTACAAGGCAATGCATCAATGCTCTAGTGCCTCTGCATCTTTAGGGATATCTCAGACTTAGGGCTCCAGTATATGACGGATCTACAGGCATGCTCTGCTGCTATATATTTCCTCCTAACAAGAAATCCAAACAGCGAGCTGCTAAAACATGCATGGGCAAGTGCCAGCATTTATTAAATCCATATCTTGACGGATGTGTCTTGCACGCTCGTTTTCAGTGGGTTGATGTTTTTTACACTTGCTCGTTCAGCCGAATGTTTGAGCGGATGTGCTGGTCTGAGCGCCGGCCAGATTAATGCGAAACCAAAAGTGAACCAGAAGATCAGATCTTTTCACAAGAAGGATTCTGAAGTACAAACTCCGTCCTCTGCACAATATGTCCCGATAGTGTAACAGAGATTTTACGAAGCTAATTAGAACGCCTTTGTTGGTGCGCTGTGCCTTGACACAGTAATGCTGTGTACGCCAGTCGCCATTTGTAATCTGTAAAAATTACCTAACATTACCTTAAAGAGCAAGTCACCCCATACCAGATTCTTACTCAACTCCCACTTCCTGTTTGAAAAACGCAACAAATGCTGTTGCCTAGCAGACCGAGAGGGTGGAGCCGCTAACAAATACACACACTCACGACATTGTGACATCATAATGTACTATCTAACATCATAGTGTACCTCGTAGCCAATAGCGACAGCAGATTTAAATTCAAATGCAGTGCTGAGTTTTTACCTGACGACAATGCAACACTAACAGTTTTAGGCAGAATACTTAAATTATAACTAAGATGCACTAAAGTGCCGAATTATTGACTACATGTGTCTGCAGCATGATCAGACACTCATTTATATAGTTTATCAGCAAAAAACAATGTTGATTTGGAATGACTCACTCTTTACAGGACAATTCTTCACTTGTCACACTTGTCTTTTCTTGTTTTTCTGCATGAGAAGTTGAAAATATTCTTAACGTATATGAAGGATTGAAAGCATCAGCTTGAATAAACTCCCAGAGAGTCAAATGAAATGAAGGATTTAAGCTGAGCTCAGCTAAACTGTATTAAACTGTTTAGTGTGCATGTCTTCTAAATGTAGTTCGGTTCATGTGAGCATCGGTTTGATGCTGAAGGTATCTGAACAAGGTTGTTTGGCCGTTTCAAAAAGTTTATAAGGACAGAATTGAATGCATCTATATTCCAAACATCATTGCATGTATATCTACAATTGATCAAAGCAATTTAAAATGGATTTTGCATCAACTGTATTTAGCAAGCACAAAAAATGGGCATTAGCTTCACAAATACTGAGCTTAAAGTTCAACTTTACTCATATTTTAATACATTTGCATTGGTCTTTAGTAGGAATGAATGCCTTGTAAGTTGTGTTCTGGGAGAAAAAAAGCTCCAGTGCACCTGTTTGAGGACGTAGAAGTCAGCCAGAGAAGAAAGAAGCTTCAGACGACTGGATTTGGTGTTTTGTTTTCTGGTATTTGGACATCTCCCCTCTGATTGGCTAACAGCAACATGACTCAACCATTGATTATGTTTGTAATGTTGATGTTTTAACTCCCCAAAGAACACAAGCATGAAGGAGTTCTGCTGTGTGGTGGAGTTGCTAATGCTAACGGTTAGCTTCTACAAGTCGAGATGTTCTCTGCTGTTTCCTGGACGCTAAATGTTTTACCGTCTATTGTCAGGAGCTAATGCAGGAGATGGGTGTAGGAGACTATTTTCATGCTCTGCCTGCATTTTATACTGCGTGACTGATCATTTTCAAAAATAACAAATTAAAAATGTTTTTTCTGTGAATCTTCTCTTTTTGGGGGCGACGGTGGCACAGGAGTTAAGTGCTCGCCACGTAATCGGAAGGTTGCAGGTTCGAGCCCCGCTCAGTCTGTCGCTGTCGTTGTGTCCTTGGGCAAGACACTTAACCCACGTTGCCTGCTGGTGGTGGTCGGAGGGAGCGGTGGCGCCAGTGCTCGGCAGCCTCGCCTCTGTCAGTGTGCCCCAGGGCAGGTGTGGCTACACTGTAGCTCATCCCCACCAGTGTGTGAATGTGTGTGTGAATGGATGAATGACTGTTTGTGTTGTAAAGCGCCTTGGGGGGTTCCATGACTCTAGAAGGCGCTATATCAAACACAGGCCAGGCCATTTATAGTTGGTAGCATTTTATGAAGAGGCCCAAACTCTGAGACCTGTGGATTGCAAAAGGTCTTTGGATCAAACTTTGGTAATACATGTTGGAGTCAATCCCGTGTTCCCAAAGCTCTTACCTCATAAATCACATGATGAACTTGAATTTAACCAGTCACTGAATGCACACCTCTAACTTTTGATGCTGTATCAATTCAAGATGGCTGCCACAGCAAGCATGACAGATGTTGAATGAAATTGTGCACAACATGAGCAGAACTATAGCTTTGTTGTCTCTCAACATGAGATAAAAATAGTTTAAAACATTAATGGCAGCAGGTTATTCATTTGTTCGTTCGTTCGTTTGTTCATAAAGCATTAAGCTAGGCTATTTTTGAACTTTGCCTACGAAAAATTCAGTGAGTGGCGAGGATAAACCTCAGATTTTCAGCTGATCATCAAAATCAAAAACCAAACATGCATTTTTGTCCACTTTGAAAGAATTCCCGTCAGCTCCTCATATCTTCACCTGAGAGGAATGTGCCTTCACTTCTGGCCAAGGACAAAGTTTTGCAAAAGCATGAGAGGGACGTCGGGTGAGAGCGAAGGGCACATTCTCAAAGTAATCTCAAAGTGCTGTATGAACACAGAGAGAATAGAATTTAGAGGAGATGAGGATCAAAGAACAGCTTGCTTGAATAAAAAGGTTTGCAATAAAATGCCCCAAAGAAAGCAGGGATCAGATGCAAGTCCTCCGAGCTTTGATTCAACAATAATCTTCAAGACGACTGACAGAACCTTTTCACATGGTGCCTCGGGAGGTTTTAATCTTACGTGTTTGGAACCGTGTTTCACAACACAAGTAAAATAAAAAGATGTCACCGAGAGAACAGCAGCTGCCCGGGAGGCTTGCTTTCTTTTATCTCACAAGAACTCTGGGAAATAGTTTTGCGATAAAGCACCCAAATGTTACAACAAAACGTGTCGCTTGTTCACGTTTTTTCTGTGAACACCAGTTGTGACTCAGCTGGTCTTGCTTCTGTTATTGTAAGAATTGTACAGATTTTCTAATCATTTATCTGCTTTTAACGACTCGAAAGCACAAAGAAGGAACACCAACTTAAACTTGACACGAAGATTTGCTGCATCAACCTCATGCCCAGTGAAATAAAGGCTGTGCAGAATAACCAATAAATCCCTAAACAGTGAGGCTTTGCCGCTTCAACAGCTAATAACACTTGAGGGTTATGTGTATGGATTCTTCCAGAAAGAAGACTAAAAGTTGCTCTCAGACGATTCTGTAAAGACAAACGGATGTTAGAAAGGTGTTTTTATTTTTAGCATCCCTTGCCATTCATCTATTCTCTTCCGATTATCTGGGGTTGGGTCGTGGGGGCAGCAGCCAAAGCAGAGAGATCCAGACTTCCCTCTTCCCAGCCACTTGGGCCAGCTCCTCCGGGGAATCCCAAGGTGTTCCCTGGCCAGCCGAGAAACGTAATCCCTCCCGCATGTCCTGGGTCTCCCTTTAGGTCTCCTCCTGGACGTGCCCCAAAAAAAACATAATCCAGGAGGCATCCTAACCAGAGGCCCGAGCCAGTGGATCTACTCCGAGCCCCTCCCTGATGACTGAGCTTCTCACCCTATCTCTAAGGGAGAGCCCAGCCACCCTGCAGAGAAAACTCATTTCAGCCGCTTGTATCCACGATCTCGTTCTTTTGGTCACTACCCAAAGCTCGTGACCATAGGCGAGGGTAGATCAACCAATAAATCAAGAGCTTCACCTTCCAGCTCACCTCTCTTGTACCGATGTGTCTTCACCGATCGGCACAACGCCCGCATCACTGCAGACACAGCACCAATCTGCCTAACGATCTCACGCTCCATGGTCTCCCAGTGAACAAGAACTCGAGATACTTAAATTCCTTCACTTGGAACAGGACCTCCTATCTGACCTGGAGTAGGCATTTTACCCTTTTTCGACCCAAGACCATGGTCTCTGATTTATCCGTTGCCTTTTAGAGATGGCATAAATTAAATTACACGTGGGTTATGCTCATACAGCACTTTCAAGAGCAAGAGCATCTTTTAAATAAAACCAAAGAATAAGTAACTGATGCATTTTGTTTTCTATTGTTGTTCTTCAAACTCTTCAGCAAAGCCTTTTAATTCTTTGTGTGGCACAAATTAATTTATATAAGAAACAACAATTAGCAGTGTTAGTGGGTAAATATTCCCCTATGAACATTCCTGTAAAAAAGAAAACATGCAAGTGTTTTTTTTTTCTGTATTGCTTGATGACAGAGGTGCAGTGAGATATGAATATGTTGTGTGAGTTTACTGTAAAATAACCTTCAGTTCAAACCGTGATTTAAATATTTTTCTGTTTTAGGGGCGACGAGCTCCCTCTTGCTCTCTGCATTCCAGAAAACTAGGACACCCCCTAGCCTTTGGGGTGAACATGCAAAACCAAGAGATAGGGCTAAAGGGTGAGTGCAACGGGTGAGACGGGATTGGACCAAAGCTTCGGTGAGATGCAGCCACAGAATCTCACCAGTTCAAGCCAATTTCCGGAGAATGTTCCAACGACTCGCTCATTAGCACTTCTCTAATTTAGCCATGCATCTGGTTGCAACATAGACTACGTTTACATGCAACCAATATCCGGTTTATGATCGGGTTAAGGTCGGTATTCGGGTTTCTGAGTTGATCAGAATAACCCGTTTACAAGCATAAATACAAAGAGTTACCTCTAACTCGCATAACCCGATATAAATGCGGACGTTGGGGTAGCGTCAGGACGTATGGACTACATCAAGACGCAACATGCCTCATTTCCGGTTCTTCTTGTTCTGGTATCCGTGAAAACAACAACATGTTTCCCAGTTCGGAAGAGAAAGCGACAGCATTTGTTTGCGCTTTAGTTTCTTCGTCACTCCAAAAGTGTGGTGCTGCGCCGCGACTCACCATTTTGCTCCCAACTTGTTGTTTACTTCCGGTGTTCTGGCGCATACAAGACGTCTCGCTACTCAAAAGACCAAGATTATTTGCGAACAGAGCATGCGCAGAACACACGCTTTGATGGGGAAATCCCGATATGCGTTTACACGACCAAACATTCGGGTTAGAAAAGGGTTACCCCAGGTGTAGTAACCGGGTTTTTAAAAACCCGGTTATGAGCATATCCGGGTTTTTGGCGGTGTTTACATGGCCGTGCGGAACCGGGTTATTGTGAATATTCGGGTTTTAAAAGGGTTACTGGCTGCATGTAAACGCACTGATAGCCACATGTGTTGAGAATTCACACGTTCCAGAACGAAATGTGTGAATTTCTCTGATCAGGATAATTCTAAATAAACATATTTTTCATAATTTTCTTTTTACCGTCAGTTCTGATTTATAATTATGAACCAAGCTTCAAGATGAGTTTAACAAGTTTGACACAGAAAAGCTTTTGTAGAACACTGCTAAGTAACTTTTGTTGCAGGCTGTGAATCATCCCGTAAATCCCCTCGGTGGTGCCACTCCGGGGTCTGCTCCAGATTAATACCTCGGCATTTCTTTGGAATTGATTATTGAACTTTTTTTCTTTTTTTAGCATTACGTTTTATCTCAGTCCAGCAGAATGGCTGCGTGCTGTCAAAGAAGTCTTTGCCAGTGAACTGAAATCCTTCAGAGCAGGTATGGAAAGAGGAGCGATGAAGGGGCTTCTTTGCTCCTGCACTCCACTGATAACTTCAGCGTTTGACCATGCGTTGTGTTGAGGTGGCTGGTTTTGTGAAAACGCGCCACGACGCTTCCATCCGAACAGATATTTGTTCCTCCGTGACTTTTCAAAGGAAACCAGAAAGGAAAACAGATAGCCCAGAGGTTCAGGCGGACCTGATTAATGAGAATTTCTTATCAGCGATCTGCTTATTTGCTAGCTTCAGACAAATTCAAACTAAACAACAGTTCAACAAATCCCCAACAAGGCGTTCTCCTATTTGAACACGTTGGGAATTATTATTTTAGCTAGTCAGCAGATTCCTTTTCCCTCGTATTCGGCTTGTAACAATGGAGAGTTCAGCCACTAAAATGACTCTATAATGAATTAGTCATGCCTGGAAATGAAAATGTCTGCTGTCAGCTGGATGGCAGTCAGACCTGTTTGCGCCGCTCTGACTAAAAGAAAACGATGAAGTGCTTGCATGCTGATTTTGTGACTAGGTCACTCCTTCTTTTGCTTCCTGCTGTCTTTCCTTCAATTTCCTTTTCGTCCTCTCAGCCAGGAGTCAGCTAGTGTTTGCTGGGCACCTTTTCATTTTCCTGATAAAGAAACATTGCATTTATTTTTTATGTTTTGTCTCTGACCTTTATTGAACCAGAGAAGCGTTTCCTCACAGCAAACGCAGCCACAAGTTTCAGCTTTCTCACTGCAGCCATTTTCCAGAACGATCGCATGGAATAATGGCGCTAACAAATCATCCTCTGGGTAGCGAAGCCTGAGAAATTGATGTGTCTTCATTTCAAGACAATAGCGGTGCCTTATGATGAGCCTCATGATGTTATACCTTTAGGAGCTGACAGGCCGGGCAGGTGTGTTTTAGCTCCGGAGCGGGAACACGGCCAGTCGGCCCGGACAGCCTAATCAATCGTGTTATCAGGGCGGAGTGCGTTGCACGCGGCTCATTCATACCAAGAAAATAATTTTTACTTCTAAATGAAGGCTTTCTTTCCTCCACAGACTCGTGCAATCCTTTGCTTTATCTGTGGAAGCTGAGCATCACTTTGAAATATCCACTCCAATAAAAAGAGAGCCAACTTAAAGACGTTAAAGTAATGATTGCCTGGAAAACGCAAAGTATTACACCAGTGAGAGTTTTTTTTTTCATGTGAGAGATTGACTAATAAAATATTAACATGGGCATGTGTAAGGACACCATAAATCAGGTGGTTCTGAACTGTAACTGAGTAGGTTGGCCGTCGGTGGAGCTGCCACTAAGATTCCAACGTGAAGATTACATTATAATAAATCAACTGTGTTTTTTCTCTACTTTATGCATTTGACACTTTGCCTCTTTTAATTAATTCCTGCTGCACCAGCTGACATTTTACACTGAGGCATCACAGGTTAAGCACCCATCTCTTGTATGAGAAGCCAATTGAAAAGCCACTTGCTAAAAAGAATTATGGATGATCGAGGAGCTCGGCCTAATTGGAAATTGATTGACTTGGCCGTGTTACACCTGGCCTCATAACAATTCACATCCCTCATGCACAGGAAGTTTGCATTTTTCAGTAAGCAGCTCCACAGGAGCAGAACCTTTCCATACGAAGTGGCTTTTTGTGGAGAAAATTGCGTTTCTGAGGCCGCGTTGCCACAGCAGATCCGAGCCGTTACTTGAAAGAGACAGGGTGGGGATGATCGTTGCATGACCGATGCAGCTTTCTTGGCTCCATATGCAGTGGAACGACAAGCACCTCGTTTACAGGTTTCATGCTCCATCGCCCTACGACCGCCTCAAAAAATTACAGGGGGGTGGGGGTGGGGTGGGGGGGTGGGGTGCAGGGGCACAGCAAAAAATTAAAAAGCAAAAAATATAAAAAAAAAAGCTAAATTATACAAGGCTCAATAATACATATTAAACCAATCAATCAGTCAATACCTTATTAATCCGAGAGGGAAATTAGAGTTTCAGTACACACAATTCAGAGATCAGACATACATACATAGACACATGACAAGAATTGGTGACTGTGGTCATTCGCAACCCGAGTCGCGCTACCTTAATAGAGATAAGAGGGTTACATGAGGATTGGTTCAGGTGGAGGGAAAAAAAGGGCACTTCAGAGTTACCCTTCACCGGGAGGGCAGCTTTGCAAAGCAAAAAATATTTTAAAAAGGCTAAATTATAAAAGGCTCAATAATATATTTAAATTGGGGATGTCTAGTTCCCTCTTTCCCAGCTGATATTTACAGTTGTGGTCAGAAGTTTACATACACTTGTAAAAAATATAATATAATGGCTCTACTGAGTGTCCCGTTATTTCTAAAACTCTGATTTTTCTCTGATAGAGTGATTGGAACAGATACTTCTTTGTCACAAAAAACATTCATGAAGTTTGGTTCTTTAATGTCTTTATTATGGGTTAACAGAGAAAAGTGATCACAATTGCTCAGTCACAAATATACATACAGCAACATGATCTAGCAATTTTGGTGACTTAGAAACGTGTCAGTGAACTGAGCTTCATAGCATGGCCTCTTAACTTCTTGTGAGTGATTATGAGTGTCTACAGCTGGTGACTTCTCTTAGGCCAGGTAAATAGGGCTCATTGGATACAAACGCCCACAAACGCTACAATGGGAAAGTCAAAGGAGCTCAGCATGGATCTGAAAAAGCAAATTATTGACTTGAACAAGTCAGGAAAGTCACTTGGGGCCATTTCAAAGCAGCTGCAGGTCCCAAGAGCAACAGTGCAAACAATTGTAAGTATAAGGTGCATGGCACTGTTTCATCACTGCCAAGATCAGGAAGAAAACGCAAGCTATCACCTGCTGCTGAGAGAAAATTGGTCAGGAGGGTAAAGAGTGAACCAAGAATCACCAAAAAGCAGATCTGCCAAGAATTAGAAGCTGCTGGAACACAGGTGTCATTGTCCACAGTCAAACGTGTTTTGCATCTCCATGGACTGAGAGGCTGCCGTGCAAGAAGGAAGCCCTTGCTCCAAAAGCGGCACCTTAAGGCTCGACTGAAGTTTGCTGCTGATCACATGGACAAAGATAAGACCTTCTGGAGGAAAGTTCTGTGGTCAGACGAAACGAAAATCGAGCTTTTTGGTCACAATGCCCAGCAATATGTTTGGAGGAGAAAAGGTGAGGCCTTTAACCCCAAGAACACCATGCCTACAGTTAAGCATGGTGGTGGGAATATTATGCTGTGGGGCTGTTTTGCTGCCAATGGAACTGGTGCTTTACAGAGAGTAAATGGGATAATGAAGAAGGAGGATTACCTTCACATTCGTCAACATAACCTAAAATCATCAGCACGAAGGTTGGGTCTTGGGCGCAGTTGGGTGTTCCAACAGGACAATGACCCCAAACACACATCATGAGTGGTAAAGGAATGGCTAAATCAGGCTAGAATAAGGGTTTTAGAATGGCCTTCCCAAAGTCCTGACTTAAACCCCATTGAAAACATGTGGACAGTGCTGAAGAAACAAGTCCATGTCAGAAAGCCATCAAATTTAACTGAACTTCACCAATTCTGTCAAGAGGAGTGGTCAAAGATTCAACCAGAAGCTTGCCAGAAGCTTGTGGATGGCTACCAAAAGCGCCTAATTGAAGTGAAAATGGCTAGGGGACATGTAACCAAATATTAGGACTGCTGTATGTATATTTGTGACCCAGCAAATGTGATCACTTTTCTCTGTTAACCCATAATAAAGACATTAAAGAACCAAACTTCATGAATGTTTTTTGTGACAAAGAAGTATTTGTTCCAATCACTCTATCAGAGAAAAATCAGAGTTTTAGAAATAACGGGACACTCAGTAGAGCCATTATATTATATTTTTTACAAGTGTATGTAAACTTCTGACCCCAACTGTATAGTTAAAGGGGCATTATGGAAGTTTGACAGCCAAAACATGTATAGAAATAATAAATTTCTTCTTCATACATTCTCCTGCAATGCCCTGGTCCTGTAGAATGAGCCCTGGCATTTTTACTGTGATTGCCTGTTTTTCTGTAAAATCACAGAAAAAGAGAGCTGCTCGGGTCGAGCAGGCTGCTTCATGTGCGTTCACGCTCAGGCATAGCCCGTAACATTTGCTTTCCGTAGCTTTAGCAGCAGAGAGAGAGGCAGTGCCACTTTGTCGCTGTTCCTAACGCCTAGTGACAAAGCTAGCTACATTTCTGAGGACCCTTAGCTACTTTCTGTAGAACTTTCTTCTAGATATTTCCTGCAAATTAGCAACAAAATAGCCATTTTCGCTCTGAACCGTTCTTTGGTTTGACGTTGTTTCAGTTGTCATCAAGGATATAAATGTTACAGATACAAAGGACATCACTGGCACTTTTGCTCACCTAGTAAGACGTCTGACTCTCACGCAGAAGACCTGGGTTCAATTCTGGATGTGAACATAGTTTATTAACAGTTTCTTTTTTACATTAATGGTATATTTTTTTACAGTAAGATGCCCAAATTGTTATTTGAGACTCGCTGAACGGCATTGAATTCACAGATAAAAAAGATGTTGGTTCAACTTTCATTCTGGAACAATTTTTCAAGCAAGGGAAGGGAATGATCTGAGCATGCAGGAGGACTGACCCATCATAAACCTTTGTCGGCAGTGCTGAAGAGAAAGGTACAGAACCAAATTATTTAATTAATTAGCTGCGCGTTCTCCTGTCCTCCGCGATCACTGGACCTCAGGGACCTCCTGGGGGTGTAGGGACTAAGAAGATCACCAATGTAAGATGGTGCTTGTCCATGTAAGGCCCTATAGACCAGAACCAGGATCTTGAAATGAACCCTGAAGTTGACTGGCAGCCAGTGAAGCTGGAGGAGAAGCGGGGTGATGTGGGTGTGTTTGGAGGACTTGGTCAGAAGCCGAGCACAGGCATTCTGAACCACCTGTAGACAGTTCAGAGAGGTTCTGCTCAGACACGTGAAAAGAGAATTAAGCTTGGTTTATGCTTGACGCATTCACTTTCCGCTTGGTGATGCGGCTCGAGGATGGAACGCGCTTCACAACTTGCAGCGTTTATGGTTCCTGCGGCTTGTCTCTGCGGGTGAGCCAATATTCTCCCAAACTGTAGGGGGCAGCATGGAGCTCTACGGCATGCATCCAACACTACACCATAGTAGAAGTAGAAATTACTGTTTACAACAAGGCATTCCAGCATTTTTTAACAGCGTCCTCGACTTTTCCGACAGTGCGAGCTATTTCTCTCCAAGAATTATTAACAACATGTCGATCACGGTGATCTCTGAGACCTGAATCATACAAATGTCTGTAATTACGAACCTCTGTCATACTAGTTCTTGCCAGTCCGCCATGTTTTTCCACGTCCGACCGTCCAAGTGGTTAGAAAATTTCCTAGGTGCGCGTTGCGGAAAGTTTGGGCCGTGCAGAGGCGCGGTGGAGGGGCGTGGTTGTTAAAATGACGCAATTTTACCGCGTGGAGCCGTGCGAACCTCGCGGACGCGTCAAGCATGAACCAAGCTTTACAGTAGTTTACGCGTGAGGAGATGAAGGTGTGGATAACTGTCTCACGTTCAGAGCGGGACAGAATGGGACTCAGCTTAGCAACGTTCCTGAGATGGAAGAAGGAAGAGCGAACAAGACATGAGAAAAGAATAACCTAATAATATTAACTAAAGGGAGGAAATAATTCATCTTCATCTTAGGCTCCTGAACCCTCCACAGTGTCCCGAAAAGCAAGTGAACTGCTCAGAAAGTTTTCAGAAAAAGTGCATCAGTCTAACTTTTCCATCAATAAGATGACCTTCTATTCCTCAGTGGAGGTTCAAACACAGCTCCAGCTGGTTGGTGCATCACATCAGGATTTTTACACCAAATTTACAAAATGCCTTCATCTTCCTCCTGCTGATACCACTCCATCCTCTCACTGAGAATGTTAACTGGTTAACATTTTGTGCTTGACTTGTTCTTTAGGGACAACGAGGCTAACAGCTTTGTAGAAAAAAGGCTCCTAGCTGAGGAGCGTTTACAGATCTGCACACCACAGACATGTCCTGACGTCCAAGTGGCTTCATCTGTATCATTATTTACACAAATTAGAAGAACATACAAGCACTTTAAATGTAATGGTGTCGAAGCTGCTACGAGAGCCCTGTTGGGCTGGTAAAACCAGTAAAACACCAGTGATAAGCTATCATATTTATATTTAGTTGGACTGAATGGTTTTGGATTCAGTCCTGGAGGTCCTGTAACAGCAAAAGAAGGCAACATTTCTCATGAGCTCCTGCAGCCCTTCTCATGGAAAAACTTGCACACAAAACACCAAGAAACTGATCTTCATCAGAACAAATCCATGTACGACTGCAGGAAATAAAAAAAAACTGAGATCTGGGAGGACATCTCAGTGCATCAAGTCAGAGGGGTCACCCACCGACAGTTTGAGCTGTGCGTACTTCAGTGACTGTGTGGTTCTGTGTGATGTTAGCTCTGGTGTTTGGTGAGTCAGTGTGACTTCCCCAAAAGGCCATCAGGATGTGAAATTACTCCCCACTCTCCCCAGAAGTGGAGCTGCAAGCAGCCATTGTTACGTGTGCAGGCGGACGAGCCTAAACTCTTCAAAGTCTGAGAATGAACCTTCACCCCGCAGCCGCTGGCCGTCCGGCTCTCATCAGTAAAAGTAACGTCAGGACTTTCATCTGACAGCTTGACAGATATATCCTCCTTTAAAGTGTGCTGCTGGAAAATAAAGCTAGTTTCTTTTGGAATTTCATTTTTTGGGTTGCCAGGCACCAAACGGGTGTATCTTGTGGCGTCTTTCTCTTTTCAAACATGAATTTTGCACAGAACTGTGATCCCGGAGCTCTGCGTTAGGGTTTGCTATAGGAGCATCGCTTCAAACATCCCCTAATTCAGTTTCAAGGCACTTAAATTGATTACACAATTAGTTACAGGAACATGCGTGGGCAAAGCAGACAGACACTATGTGATGGAGGGAAGACATGCACGGCTGCACTTCAGACTCCAGAGAGACAACGGCTGGCAGCGGGAACGTGGGAACATCAGATAAAGGAAACTCCCCTCCTCTGCCTGTGTACGTCAGTCTGGGTCACGGGCACTGCGGTCCTCATGTGTAAACCCGGTGGAGCACAGTGGCAGACAGCACACACCTTTTGGTGATCAGAGCCCATCTCTGCCTGTCAAATCAGACCAAAGGGGTCACAGGAGGTCAGAGCTGCAGAGCACGAGCAGGCAGACAGCTTGTCAATGCCGCTGACAAGCAGACGGATGGTCCAATACTTCAGGGAGCTACATCTCTACTCTCCCCTTATCAACACATTGTTCTACTGCACTTGGGCATGCCCTAAAATGCTCTTCCTGGTTATGTACTTACATTAGCAGCTCTAACACAGACTACCTGATAATAAACTCTTTTTTTTTCACTACTAATCTGTCTGCAGAATATTTGACCTCCTGGTTCCCCATCAGCGTCATGCTTAAGCTGGCATGGTCAGCTGCCAGTGCCCTGGATCTCACAGCAGAATCTGAGTGCAGAGTCTACATTAACATGGCTTTTTCTGGGACTGGCAGCTTCATTATTCAGTCCCACCATGGTGGACCACACCATTACGACTCAGGAGATGGAGACCGAACATGTGGAGCGGAGGGGAGATGGGAAGATGAAAGCAGAGGGGATGCAGGATAAGCAGACTTGATAAAACAGGGAGAGGGAACGAGCAGCATGATGGCATGAGGGCTCCGGGAAAATGAGGTGACCAGATAAATCATCGGCCCACAGAAAATTGGGCGAGCTGCACTCAAGGGAGAGTTGCATGGAAAGTGACGCCGTGATTTGCAATTAACTGCAAAAGAGGGGACTGGGGATTTAGTTCCTTTTGGAATAGTTCCAGGAATTTGATATCTGACAAGACGGTTGCAGAAATGGATCTGTTGGGCTGCAGGGAACCGTGTCACCATTTAACTTATGCAATGGTTCTCATCTCTATGAACTAATTCCTTTAATTTAAGAAGCTGGCACTAGCAGAAAGCACCAAGAGGACAGCGCTGAGCCAATGCCCTGTCTGACCATTGCATGATCAACAAACACTGCAAGGCATTCCCTACCCTGGTGTTTGTCTCTGTTGAAGAATAAAAATAGTAGGTACAGATGGATAGCTAATGGCAAAACCAATTAACATTCATGGCTGCAGCAGGAGTGTTTTCAGAAGTTTGGTAATAATGACAATTGTCTGGCGTGCAGTTTCCAAAGAGAACAGCACTTCGCTTGTGTGTTGTTAGTACTTTCTCCCTTGCATGTCCTGTGGTGTTATAATACACAAAGGCAATGATGTCGAGAGTGAGACGGAGGTCTGCTCTGTTTTACAACCAGACTCTTACATGTTTGTTCGGTTATAGTATAGCAAAGACACCACTGTCTTTCCTTCGCATGTTCTCCCACATTTAAAACCAAAGCCTCCACAATCATGCTTTTATTAAGCATCAAATATCTAGTCAACCAATCAATCAGCCTTTATTACACACGTTAAGAGTGACCAGAGTGTTTTACTGGTACATAAAACAAACATAAGCAATAGAAAACAAACATTTACAACATAATAACTGTTAGTAAAAGCTAATTAAGGACAACGACAGCCTGTTTCCCCTCAACTGGACTTAAAAGCCAAGTTAAAGGTTGCTCTTCTAAAAGGACAAGCTATTAGGCTTCCTCTTAAGTTAGAGGAAAATGTTTCACAGCATCAGCTAGAAGTGGAAGACATATACTATTGATGAAAAATGACTACACTGTAGGATTTTTCACTTAAATGCATTTGACATTTTAGATTATGAATTACTTTTGGATAAATTGGAGGAGTATGATCAAAGAGAAATTAGTCACTCCTGATCAGAGATGTCAGTACATACAAATAAAGTGAATTCTGATTAAATGAACGCTACATCTGGGGTACCACAAGGTTCAGTATTAGGCCCCAAACTTTTTAAATTTTACTTTACATAAATAATACATGTACTGTATCTAAGTCATTAAATTCACTTTATTTGCTGATGAGACATTTTATTGCTCTGGGAAAAGTTCGATAAACTGATTGGTTAAAATATGTAGAAGCAAATCAACAAGTGTAGTTGTGTTCCTGAAACTGACCAAAAATAAAAATCGAATCTAATATGAACTTTGAAAACTACCAAAATCACAATAAAAATTCCTGACAGCAGAACAAATAAACAACACAAAGGACCAATAGCATTGCAGTAACTCAACATACGTTTTACAACACAAAAAGTTGAACATAGAGCAGGAATAAAAGAACTGTAGGTGTAAACATTATTCAACACCAAGCATCAGTCTACTAGGTGTCTTTTGTTGGGAAAAATGTTGATAATTTACATGGAATGTTGCTCCAAAGCTTTACTGCAGCCCACCGCCAGGGGGTGTTACAGTTTCTTTCGGCTAGTGAAGGTATGTCTATATGAGAAAGTTCCAGAAAGACAGTCTAGAACCATGAACTCTAAATTTGTATTATTCTTTTATTTATTCATTGTTTTATGTATTTTATTTTACTTTTTGAATCATATAAGATTTTACAATTCAGTAGCATTTTTTAAAATCTTTGTCATTCAAACTTTTAGAGCGTCTTTGGGAAGACCAACCCTAACCATTGGTATGTATTTATTTATTGTGGGATCCAATTTGTTATGTAGTCATTTTTGTTTGCTCTTTTTGTTTTTAATAATTTACAAATAATGTTAAGATAAAGCAGAAAAAAAGCTTTATTACTCTAATATTCTGTTCTAAATTAAAGGATATTTATCTTTTAATTTATTTTTCTCTATTTCCAGTTCTAATGAAATTCAGCAGATGTATAATTATTATAAGTTGGCATTGAGTAAATAATAGCAAAGTTTTAGTTTACCAATTTCACATCTGTTTTCTGAGAAAATGTTAAAATGGCCTAATGACTCATGTAAAGCTCTTAGAAGGCTCCCTGTAATTCCTGTAATGTGCACATTTATGTTTTATGCATTGGCACATCCCATGTTATTGATTTTACATTTCTATAAAACATGTTTTTATGATCTTAAACAAAGCGACAGATATATAAATGGTGATAAAAGTGCTGACATACACAAGTTAGAGTACAAGTGCAACTGAGAGCAAACCTGTCTTTTGTAAATTAAGCTAAAAAACATTAATAAAAATGATTTTGTGTTACTTTATTTATTTAAGAGATTATTTTATTTTAGAATATGAGTTATTGTTTTTATTCTGATTGTTTCATGATAAAAAGGTCTAAACTCCCCATCTGGAAAGTTGCTTTGCACTCAGATAAACAAACATCTCTATTCCTGTCCTTCTCTGAGGATTTAAAAAGGGTTAGGAATTCATTCTAGAGAGAATGTCCTTGTTCTGTTAAAAAGCGAAACAAGAGAAACCAGAGTCTGATGTTGGGTTTTTATGTTGGATTGTTTTCTATTAATTTTTCCAACGTGACACTCTTCATTGTTTCCCTGGGTCACTGTCCTATCTCACCTGCAATTCATCTAGTTAATTAGTCCATCAGCCTCTCCGTAATTAACCTCCCAGCAGTTAAATAGTCCTTTGTTCCACAATCTCATTTTCACATCCTTCTGTTGCTGGGTCACCACCTTCACGTTGCTCCTGAACTCCATGTTGCAGCTTTTTAAATTGCCATAAATATATATATATATATATATTGATATACATATTGATATAGAAATCCATTGTAGAGCCAAGACGAGATTTAAAGGCTCAACATAAAATTATGATGTGTTCAGCTTTTACCTAATTCCTTCAGAACAGATAAAATGTGAAAACTCTTGGCTGGTTTTCGTGAAACATCCAAAGATTTCCAGAGTGACCACAGAAGCCAAAGAAGTAAAAATGTCAATTTGGGAATGGGGATGTGGCTTTTAGATTGTCATTACCACAGCTGCCTGAATAAAACTGCGGTCAGAGCCCAAAGTGCAACATAATCATCTTAATAAAAGATTAGTGAAGTTCAAAATTAAGCTGACTAAACACATTTTCCACCACACAAAACAAAAAGGAAACTTTTAATTTAGAAATATTAAAAATTGGTAAAACACACAATCTATTTCAATATATGGTAAACCATAATAATAGTAAATTTAATTTCCATTCAAAAAAACTATTCAAATTAGGACCAAAACTAAATATTTGTTTTACTTTGCCATTCATTGTACTCTGTTAAAACAATACAGAAAAATACAAATATTCATGTGTTCTAATGTCCTTGAAAGCCAGAAACATTAGAAATCATCAATGAATCTTTTTATTTAATTGAGTTGTATAATAAGTTGTTATATTCTCTTACAAAAATATATGGTAATACAATAACAAAATTGGCACTTGATGGCTGTAGTACCTATTTTTCCCCACCAGAGATTTACATAGTGAGCAGGTTTCTTTGAGGAATTCACTAATACTAATAAAGAGATAGAAGCATTGTTTTTCTGATCTTGTCAACTCAACTCGACTCAATTTTTATTTATATAGTGCTTTCCAGGTACAAAGTACAAAGGTTAAAAATCACAATACTAATGGTAGGAAGGAGAGGCTAAGTCATGTAAAAATGTCTTCAGCCTAACTTTAAAGAGCAAGTCATCTCTACCAGATTCTTACTGAACTCCCACTTCCAGTTTGAAAAATGCAACAAATGCTGTTGCCTAGCAGACCGAGAGGGCGGAGCTGCTAGCAAATACACACACTCAAAACATTGTGACATCACAATTTACCATCTAACATCATAGTGTACATCTTAGCCAATAGCGACTGCAGATTAAATTCAAATGTAGTGCAGAGTTTTTACCTGACGACGGTGCATCGCTGACAGCTTTAGGCAGAATATTTAAATTTTAACTAAGATGCACTAAAGCGTTGAATTATTGACTACATTTGTCTACAGCACAATCAGACACTCATTTATATAGTTTATCAGCAAGAAAATGTTGATTTGGAGTAACTTGCTCTTTAAAAACCGCCACTGAGGTGGAAGCCCTCACAGAGGCAGGCATCTCATTCCTGAGCTTAGAGCCTGCCACAGAAAATGACCGGTCACCTCGCATCTTAAAAGATGTTCTGGGCACAGAGAGCAGGAGACAGTTCCCTGAACAAAGTGCCTGTACCGGGGTATATTGCTGTAACAGAGGCTGTAAATGAGACAGAGCTAAACCATTCAATGATTTAAAAACCAAACTCTAAAGTCCACCAGCAGCCAATGCAGTTCATCCAGGACTGGAGTAACATGGTCAAACTTCCTTTGACCCACTAGAAATTTAGCAGCCGCGTTTTGCACAAGTTGTAACCTTGATAAGGTGCTCTGCTTCACTGCATATAAAACCGAGTTACAATAATCAATGCAGGATGTAATAAAAGAATGAACTACTGCCCCCAGATCTTGACATGTCAGGAATGAATTTAATCACTTAAATACAATACATATATTTTTCATTTTTGCAAAACGTTCTGAATAATTAAAAGAGGAGGCGACAACTCCATTTATTTGTGCATCACATCCCAACGCAGTATCAAATTTTACCCCAAGGTTAACAACTGATGTCTTTACCTGGGAATTAAACGGTCCACAGTTAAGTGAAGTGGCGTCACTACGGCCACTTGGCCCACATGCTTCCTCATTGAGGCACAAAATATTTCCCAGCATCCACCTCTTTACCTCAGACAAACAATCTACCAAAATGTTAGCAGCAGAATTATTTCCTGAATTCAAGGGTAGGTAAAGCTGACAATCATCAGCAAAAAAATGAAAGATGATGCCAAACCTATGAAAAACGTTCCCCATAAAAAGCATATAAATCAAAAACAGTAAAGGTCTAAGCGCAGAACCCTGCGGGACACCTCAGGGAAGACCGGAGGAGGCAGATGAGAAACCCTCCATCCTAACACTAATCGTTCTGTTGGCTAAGTACGATCCAAACCATTGCAAAGCCCAGCCAGAAATCCCCACATGTTGACTAAGGTGGTCAAGCAGCACTTCATGATCCACAGTGTCAAATGCAGCAGTAAGATCGAACAAAACAAGCTGGACAACTTTGCCATGATCAATAGCAAGTAAAATGTCTCTCACCAGTGCTGTCTGAGTACTATGTAGCGCCTTTAAACCAGATTTCTTGTCTAATACACACAGTAGCAAAATTGAATTTTTACCTTATTTTGCTGACAGTTTTGGCTCCTTACAGTCGCCTTCGTCAGAGCTTCACCGACATTGATGTGTCACTTTCGTTTCTGTTTATCTCTGGGCGGTGGAGGACGATGTCACCGTCTACTGCCCGCACCTTCTTTATCGATCCCCATGTGCCACGAATGATCCAGTGTGTAAACTCCTTCAACCATATCCATGGTCTAGGTCTACGTCTCTTCATCCATCTTTTGTACTTTTGATGTTCTATTTTTATATTTGTGTGCTTTCTCAGTCCATCATGTGATTTTTCTCTTGTGCAGTGGTCAGGCATGTCCGATTTCTTTTATTATCTGCTTCTAGTTTGGTTGCTCTTGTGTGTCTTCGACTTGTTTCTTTTTCACACTCCTTTCCATTTTCCATTTTTCATGTGTTAAGCTGGTGTCTTGTTTCTCTTATGTATGTTTTACAGCAGATAATTTCATCATATGACTCCACATTTACGTTGTGTGTTTTGGGTGTACTAGAGGGAGACATCGACCTCTATTGTCCGCAGATAAACGGCAACGAAAGTAACAACATCAACATCGGTGGAACTCTGGCGTAAGGAGACAAAACTGTCGGTAAAATAAGGTAAAAATAAAATTTTGCTACTCTGTGCAAGACAAGAACAGAACAACAATGGGACTAGAGAAGAAACGCAGGAAGAGCATATCAAGAAGTTTTAAAAGGTAGAAGGCTTAGAAATCGGTGCAAAAAATCAGTTTTATGTAACAAGAATATGTTGAAACTGTTCACTTTATTGTTTGGAGCATCAGAAATCTAAATTTCCTTTCATCTCAAGAGGTATGAGTTAGGGATGTCCCGATCCGATCACATGATCGGAAATCGGCCCCGATCACGTGGTTTCAGACTGATCGGGACTGGGCTTTACTTCCCGATCCGGACTCGGATACTGGGTTCAAATTACAGGAGAGCAACTTGGTTCTCCTTAAAGGTTGTCAGGCTCCCCTGATGCCCTTAACTTACACACCCAGAAGGAGCACAAAAGAGATCCAGTTTCTACCTTTATTATATTATTTATATGGGCTCAGCGTAGTGGGGATTCTTTTGAGCAGAGCAGCAGGCAGACCGCTGATTATTCATGAACTCCAGCTGCGTTCTGCACACGGCCACAGTAACATTTACTAAGTTTCTAAGTGGCGCCACCAAAAATATCTAACACACAGTCATGCGTGTCCGTTCATTTTCTCTCTGGTAAGTTCTGTCTGTATTTGAGCATGACGTGTGGACGCACTCGCGCTGCAGCGCTCGTAACTGGCGCAGCCGGGCAGCACACACTCCACTTTTTTTGCAGTCAATAGATCAGTTTGATCTGCTGGTTAAAAAGTTACTTGTGAGGTGAAAAAGAAGGAAGCAGGCAGGAGTTTTTCTGGAGGACTGGGAGATGCAGGAAGATCAGAGACAGACAGGACAGGAAGACAGGAAAATAAAAACCAAGAAAACAAAACAAACTTCTTAAAAAAATAAAATGTAGGTAGATTGATCCCACTACACGTTTGTACCTGTATAAAGCAATCATTTATCAGCATGTAGTATTTATATAGTTGATACAATTCAGATCATCTTCAAAACTCCGCCCCATGCCCAGGGGCGTATTGTGATGGACAGGAGACGGAAGCTGCCGAGCTCTGAGGGTGTGGTGATTGGACACCGACTGGTCCTCGTTAGGGATAACGAGGCTGGGGAGGATAAAAGGGTGACAGGTCTACGGAGATGTGTGCGTGGTCGACCTGTAGGGATGAGTACCGAATTCGGTACTTTTTAAGGTACCGACCGAATTCCATAGTACCGACCGAACACCGATTCACGTCATTTCAAACGGTGCCTCGTTTCGGTACTGCCAAGACAGCTGCGCATGCGCAAGAGCGTTATGTCGCCGGTCCCTGCGAGCCCGTTGTAAACAGAGCAGCATGGTAGAAAGAACGCACGCTAAAGCTTGGGTCCACTTCACTAAATGTGATGGGTAACTGGGTGATGAAACTAGCGACAGACAACGATCTAAGTGAGACATCCTCATCTTAATCTGCTCCAGTAGGTAAATAAAATGTTTAAGATAACGTTAGCTTGATATGTTAGCTTCCGTTTCGCTATGGTGCGTTCGCTTTCTCCTCGGAACTCCGAATTTCCGACTAGAAGAACATGAACGCGCTCTAAAGTTTGGCTTTACTTTACTAAATGCGACGGGTGAATGGGTGAAGGTAAAACCAGCGACAACGATCTAAGTTTGAGGCATCATCGTTTTAATCTGCTCCAGCAGCTAAATAAACTGTTAAAGATAACGTTAACTTGATATGTTAGCTTCCATTGCCACCGTTGTTACCAGCTAATGGTGCGTTCGCTTTCTCCTCGGAAATTCTAACTTCCCAGTAGGAAAAATCAAATGAAAAAGGACGGCAAAAGGAATGAAGATACACAGTAAATTTAGTTCACAGTAAAGATGTTTGCTTCAGTTTAATTATCAGCTTATAAAACTACAAGGACGATGTTAAAATACAAACTTGTATGTTATTTATCGTGATATTTATCATATATGGTTATATATTGAGAAAAATATATATTTAATTATAAAAGAGAATTAAAATAATAAACACTCAAAAGTATCGAAAATTGGTACCGTTAAGTACCGGTATCGACTCGTAGGTACCGGGAATTAGTACCGGATCGATTCAAATGTCAAAGGTACCCATCCCTATCGACCTGTCACTGTGGCATCGGACTTTGGGGGGTGGGGTCGTTTGCAGTCGGTTAGGGCTGCCGGCAACGAAGACAGCTAAATAGGTGTTCAGCATTCCACCGTCAGGAGGGAAGGCTTGTCGCCTTCTTTAGATAGCGAGGGCTGGGCATAGTGGATGCCGAGACCACGCCGATATCTGCCGCCCCGGACTCTGGCAGTTGGATATATGCTGTGGACTTACCCGCCGTCCTCGCAAGCTGCACCCCGGGGCGTTGGACGGTGTTGGAAGCTCAGACCCCGGGGAGGGGGGTCACAGCATCTGAGACAGCTAAGTACCACTGCTTATGTTACTCAGGCTGGACAGTGGTGTTTTGTGATTGCTTGTGCAATAAAGTGTATCTCTTTATAAGTCGTTGCCTACTGGTGGTGTTTTCGGGTTCTGTCTGGAGGGCAAGATATTCTGCCCGTGCGCCCACGGAAGCTTACATTACAGTATCTTAGTATTTTGGGGGCCGAGGATCAATAGACCCCTGCCAGGTATTTTAAGTTGAAGTGCTATCTGTTTTTTTATTAGACTTTTTATATTTACAATAAAGTCCAGAAGTGAAGAAGTTGTTAGTTATTACTTGATTGTTCAAGCTGCCTCACAGAAGTGATCTGTTGTTAAAAAATAAAATAAAAAGGTAATTAAATAAAAAATAAGGAATATTCTGGAACTGTTTCTTCCTTTTCTTTCTTTTTTTTATGTATCGAAAGTATCGGATCGGGACTCTGTATCGGCAGATTCTCAAAATCAAATGAGTCTGACTTGGACTCGAGGGTAAAAAAAACCTGATCGGGACATCCCTAGTTTGAGTGCACTTACACACCTTTATTTGTTTCATGCATGTGTCATTCAGCTAAAAACCATCTGCATGAATGAGCGGTTTAGAATGTAGTTCTTTGAGAAATGTAAGCAAGGCCAAAAGAGGGTGAAAGAAACCTAACAATGTATGTGTACAAAGCTTGGAGTGAAATAATTTAACTTCCTGCAGGGAATCACTGAGTTGTCAAGAGGGAAGAAAACAGGAAATAAACATCTAATGCAAATTAGAAGCCTGCGTAGATGTTTATTGCTAAAATTCTAGTTTCTCATAGTTGTGAAACAACCAGAAGCCAAAGATACAAAAAATAAATGTGGAAATTGTTTCTTATTTCACAGCCGCTGAGTAGTTTCATGTGATCAAACGTGTCTCTGCTTTTCCTTTTTGTTTGTGAGAGCGCTGTCAGGAAAGGCCATCAGAGAGTGTGAACATGGGGGCGGCGGGGGCCTCACACAGTCTGTTTGTGTTCCACTGATACAGCGTAGTCTCTGGACTCTGTCAGCAGTCCTGTTCCTGTCAAGTCAAATAACAGCATTTCTCGCTCTGACACAGCGAGCCAGCTCAACAGAGGACCGGAGAGGTCCAGGCAACATAAAACAACAAAAGCAGGGGTTGTAAAATGAGCCAAACCAGAGCTTTGTGTCCACTGTAGAATGCAAACAAGAAGCTGTATGAGTTCCCCGAACACGCAGCTAAGCGCAAGCTGAAACAACCTAAAAAGTGCCCACTTTTCTTCTCTCTGGCATTTCTTCCAAATGTCAGATCATTCACCTGGAAAGAGTTACACAGACTTTCGGGGGTTGTGTTTGAGAATGTCAAACCAAACAACGTCTATGTGCAAAGCTAGGGATGGAATAAAAAAACGGACTTCTCACAGTGAAACCTGAGGGAAGGTGGTCTCGGATGACTCAGTCTGGCTGCACTCAGCCTAGCGTGCATGCAATCGCAGGCCACGTTTCATCTCCTGAACAACCAAGTCGTGTTTATGCTGCAAACAGCCCATGAACCTTTTTTCTGAATAATACCGTATGTTTGCGTACTCCAAAGATTTAAACGCGGGACAAGTGTCTTTTTTTTTTTTTTTTGGTTAGAGGATAAAAGGCAGACGTCCAAAAAATTCCTTCAAACAGGTCTGTGGTGTTTACAGCCATCATCTGGGTTTAGTCTCAAGTTTGCTTTGAAAAAAGACCGTTGTGACAGAGTCAATAAAAGCTGAACTGGCTGAACACGTAGAAGGTTTAAACACTGGAGGAAGAAGGTTACACCTGACGTAAAACAAGAGGTGGAGCGGAATGCATGAACACATCAGAGGCAATGATTATCATCCAAGGAAAAATGCACTTAGTCCTCCAGCAGACGCCCAAACGTGTGCTCCAGAGTCTCACGAGGAGAAGAATGTTTACCCTTTGATTTAATCCAGTGTCCAGGGTCAGAGCCCATGATAATCTGTCGAGCTTGTACACACTACTGAGCTTTGTGTCAAGCCCTCTGTCTCAAAGTGAGGCTCTAATTCAGCTTTGAATTCACACATGCTCTTTTGACTGCACTGGGAACGTCAAAAGCCTGGCAGTTTCACAGTTTTAGGCAATTTACCCAAACATGTTTATGTTTATGTGCTTAGCAGACGCTTTCACCCAAAGCGACTTAAATTTTTTTTAACCTATAGGGCACGTTGTGATCTGTGGGGGAAACCAGAGTACCCGGAGAAAACCCACGCATGCATGGGGAGAACATGCAACTCCACACAGAAAGGCCGCAGCCGAGTTTCGAACCTGCGACCTTCGTGTTGCGAGGCAACAGTGCTAACAACCGCGCCACCATGCAGCCAAAACATAACACAGCATGCCACCCAGCTCCTGGTGCAATCTACTGTCATCTCCCGCCTCGATTACTGCAACGCCCTTCTAACTGGTCTTCCAGGCTGTACTGTGAAACCTCTTCAAATGGTCCAGAACGCAGCGGCGCGTCTGGTCTTCAATCGGCCAAAAAGAGCACACGTCACCCCTCTGTTCATTGAGCTCCACTGGCTAACGCTAGCAGCACGCATAAAATTCAAATTGCTAACACTAGCATACAAAGTCCGAGATGGTACGGCTCCCATCTACCTGAATCCTCTTGCAAAGGCTTACGTCTCGGCCCGGCTGCTCCGGTCATCACAGGATTGTCGGCTAGCAGTGCCTACACCACGCTCAGGACAATCCAGACTCTTCTCATGCATCGTTCCACAAATGTGGAATGACCTACCAAGCACTACCAGAACAGGGGCTTCCTTTTCAAATTTCAAGAAACTCCTGAAGACCCTGCTCTTCAGAGAGCATCTTCTAAACTAGCACCCTCCCTGCACCCGTCCCCCTCTCTACTGTCCACTCCTTGTTCCCTCCTCTCCATGACTGATGTCAAGTTGTTGTTATTGTTGTTGTTAGCCTCAAGGGCAACATGCCGATTATCACTTGTAAGTCGCTTTGGACAAAAGCGTCGGCTAAATACATAAACATAATTTTTACACTGCTTTGATGTTTTCTTCATCTTTTACTCTTTTCCTTCAAACATTAGACCAATTAAATGCTTTGAAGAAATGCATGACAAAGCCAGAGTAAACTAAGATGATTTTATCATTGGGTGTGGATGGGGAAGAAAAATAGGAGATCTGATGCACTCTGATTATTTGATGTTGAGAAATTATTGAGTTTTAGCTGGTTTTGGTCAAATTCACTGGCTGATAGTTATGTTTTGTGTTATCTAGTGCAGTGGTTCCCAAACTTTATCCCCCCAAGACAAGTCAGGACCCTCCACTCCAACGCCTATGAAAACACACATTCAGTGTGATCATTTACAAACTTTATACAGCCATACAGAGTTAAACTTTTATATGAAGTTTTCATTTTACCATAGTGTGTGTTTAGGGGATTTTATAAATGTAATTTTTACAAATAAATGCTAACCACAACCTCTGCACAGACAAAATATTGGGGACCACTGCAATCGTGTGGGGACATCAGGTTGGGAACCGCCGATCTAGTGTCGGCTGGCTGTGCTGGTCTCTTCGTACCAGATTTAGCACACACCTTAATCTGCTGCAGTTGTATATCTGATTATGATGTTTGAAGATTCAATAAAAACCATTGAGTGGATTGTTTGGGTCGTTTGCTAAAAACAAGGCAGACTCAGATATTTGCAATAATAAAAAATAATAAGAATCATCAAACTTATGTAGCGCTTGTTTAGGACACTCAAAGACGCTTTCATGCACTCTCACATTCACACACTGTTAGTGATGGTAAGCTACTTTGTAGCCACGGCCACCCTGGAGCAGTCTGACAAAGGCGAGGTTGCCATTTGGTGCCGTCGGCCCCTCTGACCACCACAAACACAGGCAAATTGGGTGAAGTGTCTTGCCCAAGGACACAACAGCAGAATACCCCTGGTGGGAGCTGGAATCGAACCCATGACCCTCCGATCATAAGGTAACCCGCTCCACCACCTGAGCTACTGCTGCCCAAACTTAGGATTTAGTGTGTTGTGCTTTAAACAGGATGTTGAATTTAAGCTTAATACTGTAGTTTTCTGTAGCCATTTTTTACTTATTATTTTAGAATATTTGTACTTCTTGGTGCATTTTAAACACAGAAAAGAAAAGTTTTCCTTTACCTTATTAGTTAACGTTTCGGCTACTTCCTGTAGCCATCCTCAGAGCTGTGACGATGTTGGAACCATGAACAGAGACGAGGCAGTCCACACGTTAGATCACGCATGGGACTGTCATCGGCGAGGAGGGCGCGGCCAGCAGAGGGCGATACCATCCTCTGCTGCTTGCAGATCGACGGAAAAGGAAGTGACGCCGCCAACATTGTCACAGCTCTGAGGATGACTACAGGAAATAGGATTCGGGAGAACTACTGCTGCCAACACGTCTGGCATGCCTATGATTGAGCTTAACAATGCACTTATGTGGTTACGTATGGATGGAGTTTTTACTTAATAAGAGGTGGTGTGGACGCCTCCATCAGTGCGCCCCAGGGCAGCTGTGGCTACATTGTAGCTCATCACCATCAGTGTGTGTGAAAGGCGCTATACAAGTGCGGATCATTTATCATTTATGTTTTGGGAGGGCAGATATTCTTTAAAAAAGAAATGGCTACGTGTGGACACGGCCTAACCATCAACGTTACAAAACAGCCAGTGGTAGAGTTGCATTGCTGTTAGCCAATCAGAGGCGAGATGTCCAAATATCATTAAATAGGACTCCAAATCTTGCTGTCTGCTGGTATTTTCTCCTCCAGCTGACTTCTGTGTCCTCAAGCAGGATCACCTGAAAGTTTTTCTGACTTACATGACAATCGTTTCTACTAGAAACTGCTGCAAATGTATTTAAAATACGAGTAAAGGTGCCCTTTCAGCAATGATCTTATCATTCAGCTCTCGGAAAATGTTTTGGAGATGACTGTTACCCATTATCATGCCATATATCACAAAACATGTAAAAGCGATCCCATCATTTCCACTTTTGTGTTCAGTGTTGATGATTTGCATCGGCAGCCATCTTGAATCAAGCTGACTCGTTAACATTAAGTGGCTGTCGATGCACATCTAATGATTAGTCTGTGGAATTTTAATTAAAATCTATTCAGTTGTTCATGAGACATTTTCTAACACTACAGACAGAAGCGTGCGCACGCACACACACACACACACACACACACACACACACACACACACACACACCTAAACACATTGTATTCTTCTGACTTTTGTGGTGGATAATACCCAACATTTTACTAAATCAGGGATAATTCAGGCACCAAGATAGAACAAGCACATTTGCTTTAAAGTAGATTGCACATTATTAACCTGTTTTTGATTTGAAAGGATATATTTAAATATAAATTGAACTGATGGGCAATCTGACGCTCTGTTGTTCAAGGACTTGATTGGGTAACAATGTGCTAATTTCTACATTTGTTAGGTAATACAATACAATAAGCAATTCTGCCTTAATGCACTTGCAGAGAGAAAATGTCTAATTGTATTGTGCAACATGAAGGATAATTGCGACTTAAAGTGTAGATTCTGAGTGGATCTGGTTTGCCAAGTGTGAGTCGATAATAAAGGAGACCCCTCAGGCTAAGTCTGAACTTTGGGAAACCTTCCAAGAGTTTGTAGAAGGATATTACAAAGAGTGGGCTTTTTTGTACTGACATTTCTTCAGGCTTCTGTGAGGTGGTTGGATGTTAATATTGAATAATATTATATGATAGTTGTCTTTCTGATCAGTATTTATTTAACTATAAATTGTCTTTTTGATTGGATTTTGGAGCAGTAAAGTATAAAATATGAATATATCTTGGATTTCAGACTAAATTTGGATCGTGCTTTCAAAATGAGTAAAACCAGGAGGCCGGTGTGTCCTGTGACTTCGTCGTAATTGAGTCAAAACCTGTAAAGCAGCGGGATTCAATTAGCGTCCCGCGGGCCCTCTTTGTGACCCCCGAACCCCGCGCACACACCCCACCCCCACCCCGACAGCAGACCGAGAGGTGTAGGAGAGAGCTGAGGAAAATAATCAATGCATGAGATGCAGACATAAACGATTCTGCATCATAGAAGAGTAACCATAATCAATTATAGTGGAATGTAGTTTTGTTATTTTAATGGCGGCACCAGCGCAGCATCCACATCCGTCAGAGCGGGATGTGTTCTCCACATTTACCGGGTAGGAAACTTTGCTCTGCCTTTATGAGGTACTGCAGGGCTGAGTGATGGAGTTGTAACCTGAGACCGAACAGAATCAGCCCAATCGGTTCTGTTGGATTTGGGCAGTGAATTATGTTAATTGAGCGGGTTGTCACGCGGTGCGCTCCGCTCGCTCGAACAGCAACAGAGAGAGAGAGAGAGAATTCAGGACATTCTTCCAACACCCATTATTATTTTCATAATTTCATTATTATTTCTCGAAGCGCTCAGTCAGACCGAGTGTTGTGATGCCAGGAGGTCCGGTCTTGAGGAGGGAGCGGGGTCAGTGACGGCGGCTGCAGCGTAATCATCTCTCTTTTATTTAGGGACACGGAGAAGTTAAAAGGAGCGAAATAGATAGAAGTTTTTGTTCCACTTTATTCTTTTGCTTCATGATGATGAACTGATGTTAAATTCAGCTTAAATAGAAACTGGGAGGAAGCTTTGGTTCATTTTAAGTTACAGGAGATCTTGTTTCCTATCTGCTCCTCAGGAGACAGCATGGGCATGAGGGTTACATGGTGAGAGTCACACAGGACAGGTCAGTGCAGCCACACAACCGAGCTGGAGGGGGACAGGTGTGGTCCTTCTTAATATTGCAAGCTTGTGTGTTATGTGCATTACATCCAGCGATCCAACAGCAACTTGGTTCACATGGCAGGATTTTTAAATAGTCGGCTAATTTTCAAAGCATGATGAACCCCACACGCAGTGAAAAAACACCACAGACACACCAGTTTGGGTCTTACAGTGTGTGGTGTGCTGCAACTCAGCAAATCCTCACAAACCGCCTTCTCTCACAGGCCTTCTCCACTCAGAAGGGAAATGCCGCGAGATAAAATGTGACTTCAAAGTAAACAAACATGATGGAGGAGAAGCATGCTGAGTGCTTCCATCACCCTGCTGATTGGAGATGTTCTTTTGAGCATACCAAAGTGCTCATGACACACCACAAAAGGTAGGATAATCTGATAAGATTATTTTTACAGTCTTCTTGGTAATCATGCACAACCTTAAGACTGTCAGAAAGGGAGGCGCTGGTCAAAAATTGGCCTTATTATTTTGATTACCCGTTGCGTCACCAACAACTACCGTGTTTTTAGCATTGAGTTGATTGTTTGGTAATGCCATTAAAAAGCCAAGAGGACTTCTCAGGAAGATTACTTTTGCAACTGACATCAGCTTCACGCTTTCTTTTTGGGGAATTGAACTTTAAGTTTCTTGCAGAAATGCTAAATCTCCAAGAAAGGAAAAAAAAGAAAGACATCTGTGAAAAAATAGGTTTTAAAATGAGTAAAACGCTGATTGGTTGTAATGCGGCAGCATTCGTAATCTCCACGTTACTCAGTCCTGAAGTCAGAGCTACCTCATAGCTCCTTAACTAACTTGAGCCCCAGCGATGTCTCGTGATTTTCCCATCGACATATAAATATTGGACAATGGGTTTCCATAGGCTCCAATAACACATTTTTGAAGATAAATGGGAGGTGGCCACCACCGCCATTTTGACCCTGTCACAGGTTCCGTCAAGCCCAGACAATTCCACAAAAGGGAAGAGGTGGAGCTGAGCATGGGGCTGTAAGGCTGAGATCAACTGACGACACCCGGTCAAGCTAACCTGAAGCTAACCCAAAGCTAACGCGGAGGTGGGAGCTAAGCTAACGGAGGTAGCAACCTAGCTACAGCCGGAGTTAACTGTGCACAACACCAGAGCTTCTGAGTCAGACATACGCCGGGCTGACTGCTGGGTAAAACCGGGTGGAACACAGAGGTCTCCCGAAAGCTGCTGAAAGCCGGCAGCCCGCGCAGCAGACAGAAGCCGCGATCAGACAGAGATGCGCCGAGCTGCGGGGAGGGGAGAAACGGGTGGAAAACATCGGTCTCCCGAGAGCTCCACAAGCCGATAGTCGGAACCCAGCTCCACCAACATGTTATATTTCAACCCATTTTCTAAAGTGCAGCATTATGTTAAATGCAATGGGTTTTACCCTATTACATTTAAATTTCATGGTTAAACAGTACATGTTAAAATCTAAGCTCAGCTCAGCAGTGACCTAAAATACATAAATATAATTTTACTTACCAAATAAATGAAGTGGAGACTCCTTGGATGCTCTATTAGTGCAATTAATGCCACAGCAAGTCATTTTGTCCAACAATTGCACAAATAATATCCAAAAAAGAATACACAAACACAGAGACTCAAAATCCCGGAACAGTTTCCAAGCCAGACTGAGGCTCTACTGAGGCCTTTCCACGGAGCTAGCTCTGTGGTCACGTCAATCAATCCATCAATCCATCAATCAATCAAAGCTTTATTTATAAAGCGCCTTCCGCAACCCTCTCAGGAAGCCCAAAGTGCTGAACATGGTTCAGTTGAAGGTAAATATATTGAATAAATAAAAAATTAAAGCAATTCAAATGACAAAATACAAATTACAAAATAGGTGAAACATTCTGGTACAGGACAAATGTGTAAAACACAATTGGATTGAGTGAACCAATGAAAACTGTGAAATAAATTCAACATAAAAGAGGGCCAAATTCAAACATGTTCTGGAAACGCCAAGCGGAGGAGGTGTGTTTTTAGGTGACTCTTAAAGACTGGCAGAGATGGGGACAGCCTAACTGAGGGTGGCAACTGGTTCCAGAGTGACGGTGCTAGGACTGAGAAAGCCCGGTCCCCGCGAGTACGACACCTAGAACGAGGGACAGCGAGCAGGTCTTGGTCAGAGGAGCGCAGAGCGTGTGATGGGGATTGTCTGTTCAGGAGCGTGGCTAGATAGGGGGACCACCACCCTGGAAGAAATTGTAAACAAAGACGAGGAGTTTAAAGTGTGAACAATAACAGACCGGAAGCCAGTGCAGGGAGGCCAGAACCGGACTGATGTGGTCCCGTTTCCTGGTCCCAGTCAGGAACCAGGCTGCTCTGATCTGCACAACCTGTAGGCGACGCACGTGGGTCTGATGCTCATTAATTATACAGAATTTTAGGCTTTTAATACACTTAAACAGAAGAGTGTGAAAAAAATTCACCCCCCTCAGAGTTGTCATGAGTGTAAACTAGATAATTTAAACCAAAAACAAGTTCTGGTACCAGGCTGTAAACATGTTTATTTCTGCTGTGAAATTGGTATTTTTAACATGGGAGTCAATGAGGATTTGCTCGCTTCTGACACCAGCCCCCAGTGGATGAGGGTGGAACTGCAATTTTTGGTACTTCCGGGATGGGCTCAAAATTTTGAGCCGCATTATGGGGGCTTGGATTTTCCTAACAGTCGGTAAGAAGAATCCATGACTTAAAGCATCGGGTCCAGACAGAACAGGAGAATCTCAGTGAGAAGAACACATCAAGTGCATGTGGCCTTCATTTGGCAGCTGTTTGAGTTCATCAGCTCCTGCCAGGCTAATAATTAGGACAGCAATACATCCAGCAGGACTTTGACTGTTATTGCCTATTAAAAAGAAATAGACTTGGCAATTTATTGACTTGCACTTAAAAGTGAACTGATTAATCCCTGAATGCATCACAGCTGTATTTTCAGTAATCGGGGTTAAATTTAACAAAACTCTTTAGGAGAAGAAAATAAAGACACCGAGTCCTGATGTTAGATCGGTTTTTCCTCATGCTTACTGGCTGGAAATAGGTTTTTTTTGTACTTTTTGTTCCTGTTTTTATTTAAAAAAATTTATTCCCAGAACAATCAAACCTCCAAAGTAAAACAAAGACCAGTTCTACCCTGAAACACCAAGCGCTCTTCCTGTTGGCTAATTGCTCGTTAGCGCTCCTGGCCAAACCAGAAGCGAAAGTCACACAGGGCTACTTCAAACACACCCACACAAGCAGCATCTGCAGCAGCTCAGTCAGATATTAAGGCTCTCCGTCATGTTTGTGCCATTTATGGAACAAGAGCTTCCAACATCAGCTGGAGCTCAGATTTCAAAGCACTTCTTCCCTTTTCTTTCCCTTGGTTTTGTCTGTCACCAAACCTCTTGTTGAAATGATTTAAACGAACCAGCTTCGTGTGAATGAGAGAAGCTTTTTTCTTTCTACGCTTCATCAAAAGTCTATTTTGTTTGTTGGCCTTTCCACGGCCTCTCTGTGTGCAGCCCAGGCGATTGTATATCAGCTGATCCCCGGCCGAATCGGGACGTTAGGTGGAACAAATAATAATAATGACCGAGCCAGAGATCGAAGTGGCAGACTGGAATTATCTGGCACCAAGGCTTTGAGTAATTAGGAGCAGGGAAGCTGGCGGCCCAGCATTAATACTGGATGAGAGGCAAGTGTGAGGAGCACCTGAGGCTGTTGGAGTGTGCAACACATTCAGAGGAATCTCAAGAGATCTTCAGGACGACACAACAATGGCTGCTGTTGTAATTCGGCTACTGTTCAGCTTTTGTGGAGACAAACAAACCTCGAGTGAGTCGACCATCCAATACTGCAAAAGAACTTCGTCAAGGACGATCAGCATCTGGTTTGATTAAGAAGAAAACACTGCTCTGTGATATGAATAATAACGGGTGAGCAGATGAGTGTTTTCAAGGTCTTGAGAGTTATTTTGTATCAAGTTCCTGTAAACTATAAGCAAGTCTTTATTGCAGTGCAGTGCAGTGTCGCTATAGACACGGTTTAGATTAAAGTCAGGGGCTTGCAGCCCACCTGAGGAGTCATTTAGCCATCACCAGGTCTGCAGCATGAGTTAATGCTGTATTGCACATAAAAAAATGCATGCAGATTGCACAAAAGCATCACGTCTGTATGTGCAGCAAAGTAATGTAACAGGAAGTCACCATGCTGCAACATTCGGTGCCATCAGCTGAATCCAAACTTTATGTAAGAAACAATTACCTGAGAGTGTCACAAGCTTCCAGCGTTAATAGAGAAGAGCATTACAGGCCCATTCCAGAAATCCAAACAGTTTGTGTGAGATGTTTAAACAAGGATTAAGCAGTCACTGAAGTGTTTGAATTCCAGCTTGGATCCTAATCCTCACGTGTGTAAACATTTACTTGTGAAAGACCAATCTTGCTTTCATTTCTTTTTATTATTATTATTTTTATAATTGAACCACAGAGTTTAAAACATATTTAAAAATTACATGAATAGACAAAGTAAATAAACTACCTGCCACAGACATGATACAATTTAGTGAATGAAACAAAAATACTCAATCTCGTGCACTAAACACACTATCCTGTGCACAAAATATACAAGCTGGTGCACAAAAAATATTGTGTGCACAAAAAATCCTATTTTTGGCAATAAATTCACTATTTGGGTACAACATATAAAAATGATGTAGCCATGTCCATTACTGGGGTTTTTCTTTGCTATATAATCTTTTCATAAAGTTTAAATAAACAGCATTATTACTCATCGGTTCTTATTTTTTTGTACAATTCAAGTTAAACATTTGCATTTAATCACAACCTTGAAGCACGTGATATTTATATTAGAGGTGATGAGTTGGGCAATTTTTCAAAACCTTTGCGTACTTGGGAGTTTTTATTATTTTTTATTTTTAGATTATTCATAGTTTTGTTTTTATTTGTTTTCTGATTGGGTGTTAGAAACATCACAGTGGTGAAGTGGTTAGCATTGTTGCCTTGCAGCACGAGGGATCTAAATAAATCTGCAGATCTGACCTCCATTCTGACTGCAGATATTCCTGAAAGACATCTTCATGCCTATCCCCATCTAATTTCCAGAAAGGAAAGGTCTACTTCCACATGCGGCCATGTACGTGCTTAGCCAAGTTTTTGTAAAACAGAAAATCCTCCCCAGCCCATCTAGGAAAACATGGGTACACACCACCTTGTTTTCTGCAAAAACGTTCACGCTGATGACAGGCCAACCATAGGGATACCCTGCTACATTTGTAGGGATACCCGGCTACGTTTGTAGGGATACCCGACTACATTTTCTGGGACACCCAGCTACGTTTGTAGGGATACCCGACTACATTTTCTGGGACACCCAACTACGTTTTTAGGGACACCCGGCTACATTTGTAGGGATATCCGGCTACGTTTTTAGGGATATCCGGCTACGTTTGTAGGGATATCCGGCTACGTTTGTAGGGATATCCGGCTACTTGTGTAGGGATACCCCATTATGTGTGAAGTTTTACACAGCTACGTGTGTAGGGAAACCTGGCTACGTGTGTAGGGAAACCTGGCTACGTGTGTAGGGAAACCTGGCTACGTGTGTAGGGAAACCTGGCTACGTGTGTAGGGATACCTGGATAGGCATGTAGGGTTACCCGGCTATGTGTGAAATTATACACAGCTACGTGTGTAGGGATACCCGGCTACGTATTTAGGGGTACCCGGGTTACGTGTGTACATGCTCTGCAAGCAAAGGCAGAATGGCCAACTAAGGAGATGATACACATGCCTTACCAGGATGCCCACTGTCATTTTGTTATCTACAAGCAAAATTCCATTTTGTCCATAAAGCCCCTCGGCTTAAACTCTCGGCATTATTTCACCAGAGTGCAGAAACTCTTTCAACTATGCTTTTGGTCTTAAACCCTCAAGGGAAGCACACTGAAGGCCTTCACAAAGCCAGGCCACTGGGATGCAGAGAAGCGGAACAGGTGGTAAATATACTGAAAAAGAACAACCAAATATTGGCTTTCCATGCAAAACGCCACATTTACAGCAAAATTAAACAATACTCGATCTCTCAAAGCATGTTGTGGCTAGAATTCATGATGATAAAGGTTTATGATGGTAAAGAAGGAAAAATCAGTAAAACAACATTTATGCAGTCAATCCAGTCCATCATCCGTCTCCAGCTGGAACCAACCAATCAATACATAAATCAATCAATCAAAGCTTTATTCATAAAGCACCTTCCGCAACCCTGTCAGGAAGCCCAAAGCGCTGAACATGGTACAGTAGAAGGTAAATATATTGAATAAATCAAAAATAAAAGCAATTCAAATTACAAAATACAAATTACAAAATAGGTGAAACATTCTGGTACAGGACAAATGTGTAAAATGGAACCAAACACTATCGGGCTTTCAAGTGCAGATCGTGACAGCATCAAAGGATGTGTCCCATCCTACAGTTTGGTAAGAAGAGATTTGTTATAGAGGGTGTGTAACATCCACATCTGACATTTTCTGTAATGTAATAAAATGTTGGGAAAAAGTGAAAAAGTTTGCTGTAAGAGTTCTAATTATAGTTCTAATATGACTTCTCATAAGAACATTGGTTCAGGCTTCATAATACATTTAAGCATTTAGCATCACAAAAGCCTTTGAACAAAAGAAATGAAGAAATGCAGACAGAGGTGTGGCTGTATGAGGGCCAAAGTGGGCAAAGGCACACTATTTTTGTAATCCCCCATGCCAGATAACATTATATCCATGTTTTAACTTTAATTTGAGAGGAGTATTTATTTTACTTGTTTATTTCAGTTTACTTGAATCGTCCTTCATAGCCCAATACAGGTTTTTTTTTGTCTTTTACAATTAAGCTCACATCAGAGGTGATTTCACTTACATTTAGCTGTAGTTTTAAACAATTCAACACCAATGAACAAAAAATCTGTTACATTACCCCCCCCCCCCCCCCCCCCCCACCCCACCCCCAGCTTTCTAGTGGCCCGCATTTACCAATTCCGTGAGTCTGGATACGCCCCTGAACATAAGTTGAATTCATGACATTTCCAACAGCTTTTCTCCTACGTCAGCTGAGTACACAGGGATCCTTTTTGCTAACAAGTTTTTGAACTCCAAAGGTTATAAATGGTCTTTGTGTTTACAGCTTGCTTCTGCTGCTCCCAAGTGGAAGACCAATCTTCTAATGCAGGCTTGAATTAATGTCAGAGTATCGATTTATTAGCCCTGAATGTGAATAGCTCCTGAACCATGAGTGTAAGTGCCATCAGACAACGGTGATTGCTTTTATAACAGCGCATTAGCTCCTCTCGGACTGCCGGTGGACCAAATCTCAGCACCGCTGCAGCATAATTATGTCCTAAATTTATCAAATTCTTTCAGCTTTAATTTTTTTATTTTTCTTTTTAGATGTGGTCTCAGTCTGATTAAATAAATCCACACGGACAAACTTCAAGAAGCTGATTAACTATTTTCATACAACAGATTTTATTAGCTGTTTCAGCCACTAAAATGATGAAATATGCTGAATGAGAGCTTGAAGTACTTCTTGCTCCACTAGTTCCATGTCTTTTCTTACAAATGCAATTACTCTGGTTTGTTTCATCCAACTTTCTCCGTTAGATAATGACCTTAAGGAGGAATCACCCTCCTCCCATCCTTTCCAATCAATGCCACTTCATGCAGAGGTTTAGTGGCACCTCATATTGTAAAGCTCTGCAATCACTTGGCATCTGATAGAGGACATGGGGGGAATGAGTATAACGTCTGTTTCTACATGCTTTAAAGACCACATGCACACTGAAGCCTGAATAGAGATCCATGTGCGTCAGAAACCTCCTCGCCCTGCCTGTCTGTAATGGCACAGGGCTCCTAACATGCGTACGTCACATTTGCTATTATGTAAAACCCTCTCTCGTTTCATCTCCCCCACAACATTTCCATTCTTTTGTCAAGCTCTGCTAAATGAAACCTTCATTCAACACCCAGCCGATGCTGAGTGCACACTCCGGCATGGCAAAAAAATAACATTTGAATTATGTAAAAAAATAAAATAAATAAGGGTGCGATGACAAGAAAAGAAAACGAATAGAGCAGGAGCTGAAATGGTGAAACTTGCTGCGGTTGAGAGCGTAATAATTAGACATTCCTTTCTGTCTGTGCCAGATACAAAGACTTGCTAATGTGCAGCCTCTCTGCAACCAAGACACACATGTCTGCAGTCAGATCCTTAATGTGTAAATTTAACTTATATGTTTTACTAAAGCAACCTTGTGTTAAACTGTTCTTCCACTGATGCCAAAAACACTGATTTAGGTGTGTTCAGCATGCAGCTTCGGCACAAAACTTCTCTTTAAATCTACATTTCTGCAAATGTGCCCAAGTAAACTGGTAAATGTGCCTTTATAAACTTCGAAGCGAATGATACTTGCCAATGTGTATTTGACCACAGGGGGCAGCATGCATCACGTTTATACACAATTCTTCATAAAAAGAAAACAATGTTGTTGTTTTTTGCAGAGATAAATAACGCCATGTTTGCCAATTTACTTTCATCTGCACTGATCAACATGCCGGCATTTCTGCACAGTGAACCCGTGCATGTGGCTGAAATCACATTACTGGCTCGGTAATGCAATATGAGTTAGGAGGGGAGGTTTGAATGAGGATGAGCTACAGAGCTGTCCTCAGAAAGACTAAGTGGGTTCGTGGAACCAATAAAGAAAAAAGAACAAAAAACAAGTTAAACAGATCTACAGACGCAAAGCATGCCGCCGTCATCCACCAGCAAGAGGACGTGAGACAGGATGATAAGTGGAGAGAGACGGCAACGAGTCCAGGACACCTGTCTGAAGTTAGACAGCAGCTAAGTCAGGACAGCAGGAGTTTATGCCCGATTTTTATTTTGATACATTTTTTTCTATTAAACGGTCATCAATCCATCACTGTGTATAAACAAATTTAAGTTAAGCTAATAATACTACTACTACTACTACTAATAATAATAATAATACTAATAATAATAATAATAATAATAATAATAATAATGGTAATAATAATAATAATAATAATAATGGTAATAATGGTGGTGGTAATAGTAATAATAATAATAATAATAATAATAATATAATAATGGTAATAATAATAATAATAATAATGCTATATTAGGACCTACATGGTTGCTTTTGGATCAAAATTTGCTGCATTTTTTATTTTCAAAGTTAAAAGGTTGTGTTTCACCAAGATAACTCTAATTTGGGAAAAAATATATTTAATAACTAATGTTAATAACTGTTTATTGTGTAAATTTACAACAAGTCAACAGTAAAACACAAGCACGCCCTTGTCATATGCAATAACTAGTTTCGCCACTAGAGGGCAGGAGACATGTTTAGTTTCCATACACCAGAATTTTGATGAAAGCTCAAATCCTGTTGCAGAGATTGAGGCAGCACACCTATAAATAAATGCTGGGTTAAAAGCACAACAATCCGTTATTATGTAATTTGTATTAATAAACATTCATTTGTTTCAGACATGTTCATCTAAATAAGAAGGATTTGAAGCCTATAATCCGTGTATTTGGATGCCAGACAAAGGTTTTCCATTTGGTACCCAGAAGAAACTTTGAACTGTGGTAAAAAGATTTGAGAATGAAACATTTCAGTATTTCCATCCATCTTCCAGAGGCACACGCCTCTTTCTTTCAGGCTGAAATAAAGGCAACACTAAATCTGATTTATGATGACGGAACCAGCATCAGCCTTTGGAGTTGGGGGTTATTCTGCATCAGTAGCACTAATGCAACGCGGCTGTTCTGCGTATTCATGCTCGGTCCTTTCGATAAAGCTTGAAATCGACCTGAAAGTCCTCACAGTGGGTGATGGAAGACACAGGAGAGATCTCATGTGGTTTGAAATTCTAAGTCGGAATTTCGACAAAACATTCTCAGTTCAGCAAAAAAAAAAAAAAAAAGATAAATCTGAATTCTACGCGTCAAGTCCAACTTCTGTTTGATCAACAATGTATTATTTATCAAAATCCTGGAGTGGCAACATGCAGACTACTCTGCTGCGTGTCGCTTTCGTTTGTTGAAAGGAGAAAACGCGTTTCCAGGCCAAAACAAAATTATTTGTGGTGATTAACAGATAAACAAGTCCAATTTACCTCGGGATACATCATCATCTGGGTTGGCTAGCTTGTCGTTCGGTGAACTGGAAGATCCAATCATGTGCTAGAAGAAAAATCTCACTAAGACCAGCAGCAGTCAGGCACACATCGCCTCAGATCTGCTCCGTTGCGCTTTTACGCACGTCTGCTTGGCGCGGCTGCGACGCGGAACCATCTCTCACTGCTTGGAGTTTAGATTCTTGCTGTAAACACCAAAGAATCGATGGAAGACGCGCAAAGAATCGATGGAAGACGCGCAACTCACTGTCTCCGCCGTGTTGCACAGATTCACGCTCAAAGACGCAGCACGTAGATCACTACGGATAAACTGGAGATATTGGAGGTTCCCAAACGAAGCATCAGTTTGTCTCCCAAAAAATCCTATTTTGGACTCCAAGGCAAATCAGTGTCCCACGAGCACATTATGGATATCTTGTGAAACACGATGCATTTTTTATGTATTTTTAACTAAACAACCCGTTTAAAATTTCATTTATGGAAAAATAAGGGTATTCGGATGAAGAGCTGCACAGCTTGTTTACACGCATATTTAGTGAAAGAACGTGCACATTTGGTGCTGATCGATCATATATTCGATTAAAATTATGCACTTAATTAAAAACGCGATTTCAAAGACTTGAGCATGCTTTTGATCACAAGAAATTCAACACATCCATCACATTTGTCCCCCAGACGCACGCGCGCGCTGCGTCCTATTAAATGTGTTATGAAACAAGGATCAGACATGGAATATTGTCTTCAGAATGCAAAAATGCCCAAACGCCAAAAGGCTTTTATTTTGTTGACCTATCTTCCCAACTAAACAGTAACATTTAAAACAACCCTTCTGCACTTTCTGTCCCATTTGCAGAACAAGAACTTTACATTTTCTAAAAACTCACTCAGAGCAAAGATTGGCGATTGTAACGGTTTTAAAAAAATATATACCACTATTTAGCATTTTACGCAGAATTATTGAAAATAATGTAAAAAAAAAAAAACAAAGAAAGAAAGTCCAACAATAAGTCTGAGGTTTGACTCCTGACAGCCAGTATACCTTCTTTCGGAATGCCCTCGAGCAAAACCAGTCCAACAAACCCACTCTCAGTGACAGCAAAAGCGTTTTTGTGAGCGACTGATTTAGATGAATTTGGAATCACGGAGAAGGGGAAATATGCAGGAAGGAGCTTACCTGCACAGATGCTGCGCTGACGGCGTCTTTTGGTCCGCTTCATTGCACCGTTGCTGCATGTCTGAGGACATGCTTGTGGAGACGGGCTTTGGAGACGAGGAGCGCGTCGGTAGCGCCGGTAAGGGGGGGGGGGGGTGAAGAGAGACAGAGGGAGAGAGGGAGAGGGAAAGAGAGGGAGAGAGAGGGAGAGGGAAAGAGAGAGAGGGGGAGAGAGAGGGAGAGGGAAAGAGAGAGAGGGAGAGAGAGGGGGGGGGGGAGAGAGAGGGAGAGAGATTTAAAACAAGCAAAAGCAGATTTTTGCAGAACATCAGCGTTTTGACATTAAGCAAGCATAAACTTAGCAGTGGTCACACTTCATAGTGTGACCACTGCAAATTAATTATGACCAATAAAGTGTGATTATCCCATATAAATATGAAATATCAACCTGATTGATCTTTGAATGTTTAATCAGAAGATTCTAGGGTTCTTTGCTTGTTCAGGGACCATAAACACACTTAGTATTAATTCAGACAGAGTCAAGTATATAGTTAAAAAGGAATTTAATTATTTTCTAAACTAATGATTATACATGACATGTGATGTGTAGGTGGTGTGATGTAAGCTAGATGTTTATCAGAATCTTTGTATCTGAAAGAAATTGTGAAATCTGGGTGTGAAAGAATTTGTTGTCTGCTATAAACTAGAGAGTTGATTATTAATAAAACAGCATCCAACGCGATCTGTTGTGTCTACAAACCCTGGCAGAGGCCCCCCCGACAGATCCGGATTGTCAGAAGTCGGGTGGACTTTACGGCATCTGAAGCCAGTAGATTAACTTTAATACAACCCGTCCAGTCTTAAGATGTCTCCAGGTCACAACAGTAGCTGGAATGCTTGTCTGCGTCCAACGTGGATATGGCTCTTAAGTAGCCGTCTGGCTGTGTCAGCTTGCAGCGTGCATACAGGTTGACTTCCTCCAGCTGGTGGAACCTTGACTTTCCAGCTCTGGCATGCATGAAAGGTTACTGTGTCAATTCGATGGTGAAAATTGACCTTTTTTATTCATTACAACTTCAAATGTAGTAAGGTGAGCTTTCTTTCTTGTTCTGGAGAATTTTCAACTCCAGAAAGGTACAACGACACAACGGTGATCACAATAAAAGCTGGTTTAAGAAAATGATGTCACCACTATCAAAGAAAATGTGGCCAAACTTACTGTTTTCTTATATTCCAACAGCAGTCAAATTACTCTCATTTACTCTTCAACTTCAGACCCATCTCTAAACTTCCGTTCATCTCCAAGATCTTGGAAAAGGTTGTGGCTAAACAGCTCACAGCTGCTCTTGATGAACATAACATCTATGATAGTTTTCAGTCAGGTTCTTGTACCGCTCATTCCACTGGAACAGCTCTTCTCGGGGTCTCTAATGACCTTCTGACCCCATGAGATGCACGGGACTGTTCTGTTCTGGTCCTGCTGGACCTGACTGCAGCCTTTGACACTTTTGACCATCACCTGCTACTGGAGAGGCTGAGAGACTGACCCCGGCTTTCCACAGGAGCCGTCAGCAGCACGTTACTGCAGCAGCACGTCATAGCTGCTGATAGGAACCGCTGTGGTCAACAGAACCTTTTCCACCGGAGCCGTCAGCAGCCGTCAGCAGCGCGAGTCGGCCGCGTCTCAGGAGCAGCATGTCGCGGCCTTTACGCGCCGGTTCTATTTTCTACGCGCGACGCCTCTGAAACGGGTCAAGTTCGACATTTTTGGGGAAGGAAAGACAGGAAATCGGACGCGGAAATGGAGAGAAGCTTTCGAGATTTTCAGAATAAAGAACGTACTGCCTTCCGGTTGCTTTACTTTTAAAAAACAGTTACTAAATGTGCGGCCCCGTGAGAAGTTATCACCTAGCTAGCGGTCTCCTTTGTTTTTCAGGTCCGTATTGGCGATTATAAAACGGACAGAACATAAAAAACAAACCATGTTGTAATTTTCTCCTGCTTGCTGTTGTGTTTACTGACAGTCACTCGTGTGACTGCTCCCCTGCTGCTTCGCGTCTCGTGGGAAGGGACAAGCAGCAGCTTACGCGAGCAAGACGTGCTGCTGCAGTAATGTGCTGCTGACAGCTCCGGTGGAAACCCGGGGTGAGTAGGCCTATCAGGAACTGCTCTGGGGTGGCTCTCCTCTGTCTGAGCATTCCTTCTCTGTGGCCGTCTCCAAGTTTAGGTCCCCTACCATCTCCCTCACCCATGGTGTCCCACAGGGTTCTGTGCTGGGGCATCTGCTCTTCCTCCTCTATCTGCTTCCTCTTCAGCACATCCTGAGCTCCTTCAAAGGAATCTCCTACCATCTTTATGCAGATGACATCCAACTGTACATCTCCTTTAAGCCCCATGAGATGTCTAAGCTGCAGCTGTTACACACCTGCTTAGACTCTATCAAAACCTGGATGGCTGGGAGCTTTCTTCAGCTGAATGAAGATAAGACTGAGATCCTCATCTGTGCCCCAGACAAGCTGGTTCCCAAAGTCAGAGACTCTCTTGGTCAGCTTACTACTCACACCAAACGTTTGACCCAGCTCTCACCCTGGATTCTCATGTCAGTTCTCTTGTTCACTCTTCCTTCTTCCATCTCAGGAACATTGCTAAGCTGAGTCCCATTCTGTCCCGCTCTGAACTTGAGAAAGTTCTCCACACCTTCATCTCCTCACGCTTAGACTACTGTAACTCTCTTTTCACGTGTCTGAGCAGAACCTGCCTGAACCGTCTACAGGTGGTTCAGAATGCCTGTGCTCGGCTTCTGACCAAGTCCTCCAAACAGACCCACATCACCCCGCTTCAAGGAGACACAGGAGGAACCCAAGGAGACATATAAAAGACATATAAAAGGGAACCTAGAGAGGGCAGGAGAACACAAGGAGACACAAGAGGGGGACGCAGGACGCAGAACATGACAGACTCACCTGTTCGGGCTGGCTTGGTGTGACCTTCATCACCACTCTCTCCTTATTCTGCTCTTACCTATTCCGCCTTTCCCGGGATCCACTGATTTCCCTCATTCCCATTCATTTTCTCTCTCCCTTTCCTTATATTTCAATCACATTCTTTTTCTCATTTTAAACATACTTTTCTTTGATAATTTTTAAGATCTTTTTTATATTTTAATTTTGTTTCTGTGAAGCTCCTCCTGATTTTTATCTAGAGAGGTGCTAGATAAAATACAATTTTCTTTCTTCTTTGATCATGAACTAAACTCTGCAGGGACTCGGTGGATTATCCGACCACGTGACCATAAATATCTGCTGTTGTCATGTCGTGCATCAGCTGCAGAAGGACTCGTTTTACCCAAACCAGCAGATTACTAACTGACTTCTGACTGAAAACAAGGAGTTTTCACTGAGGCCTCATTTTATCATGATTACCATTTACTTAACAAGAAAATCGAAAGTTCTACTGACATCTACTGGGGAAGCAAACTTGCTGCTCTTTCTGCATTTTTATGTGGACTTTTTCAACAGGTAAACAGGAAGTTGCTTGCCCTCACCTGCTGTGACACATAACTTTTGCCTCTCTTGAACAATGAAACTGATGGAAAATAAATTTTCATTTAAATGTTTTGAATTGAAAATAAATCTCTGACTGTGTTTGACAATGGCTTTAATACAGTATCTAAAATGTCAGTCCACTAATTTAAATGCAGCAGTCACACACCAGCAGGATCTGGGGCAAAATTAGCTAAATAATGAAGCTTAACAAAAATAAATAACTAAAGTATATTCTGAAGACAAAGTTATCTGAATGATTGAGTCTGGGGGAAAAGCACTATTTCTTATACTATACTTTCATGGGGTTCAGCATCTTTCGTAAGAACGCTTCTGCAACTGCAACCCGATGATGATGATGATGATGATGATGATGATGATGATGATGATGATGATGATGATGATGATGATGATGATGTAAAATAAGTATTCCAATGTCAAAATTCATAACAAGACAAGTGTGGAAAAAAACTGTGACCACAAAAAGACATCAGTTGAGGCATGATGAGTAGTGAATATGTGGTGATGTCATAACATGACACTGATGATGGCGATGAATATAAAGAATAATGATTACAGTAATGACAGCAAACTCTATCCAAACACCATGTTTTCCAATATTTTGGATGAATTTTTCCCCCTTTTGTTTTGCTTTCTTCTGTTAAAGGTGTGGAACACTGATTATTTCTGATTATAATCGATCTCTCTGAGTTTTCACGCAGGCTGAACATGAAAATAGTCTGCTACACCTATCTCCCGCATCAGCGTCTGATTGAAAGTAGACGGTGAAACTCTAGGATTAGAAAAGCCTGACAGATCTATGTCAAGCAGTCGCTTGGACTCACCCATGCTGGCTCACAACGGGGAAGGTTGTTGTTGGTTTAGCGTCCAGAATCAGCAAAGAGCATCTCGGCTAGTAGACGCTAACTGTTAGCATTAGCAGCGCTAACACACGACAGAAGCTCCTCCAGGCATGTGTAATCTGTGTTGTTAAAACTCCCTCCGTGTGCAACACGAGTCACGGCGAAGACACACACAATGTTCACTACTCATATGAGAGGTGTGTGTGTGTGTCATGGATAGATCATGTGTTGCACACACCCACCTGTGTTATGCTGATGAACAGCCTCAAAGGCCTGCTTGAGTGCACTGCAATTAGTTACAGAAAATCACAGTTTTAATGGACTCGCTTTTGCCAAATTAAGGGAGACAAAGAGTCATCTAATGCTCTATGATGGAAATTGAAAAATACATCAGATATGTGCATATGTAAAATCCAGTGCTAATGTACTTTTCTTTTTATGGCAACATAGAAGTGTCTGGGTGGAAACACCTGCAATGGATCGTTCAGTTTTCTCACATTTAGATGTTTGCACTTTAGATCCTCTGCTGATGTTTGGTGATACGGTAACTGGTAACTGGCCTGTTTTTGTATAGCGCCTTCCCCAAGGTGCCTTGCAACACAATCAGTCATTCAGCCATTCACAGACACATTCACACACTAATAATCTGAACATTCAGTTAACCTGAGTTTAAAAAAAAAAGCAGTAAATGGCTAAATTTAACATTATGAATAGTGTTAGGGTTTTTCTAATTCTAACAAATGAAACTGCACCTTAAGAACGTTTAAGCATTAATTATAAACAACTTTTATCAATGAAAATCAACAATTTTTGGAAAAGCACAAACTTTTTAAACTAAAATCTAAAATATTATAATTGTATTTTATTTACATTTTATGTCATTTGTTCACTTTAGTTCATATTTAAGTGGATTTGTTAGAATAATCCATCTAACCAACTATTAAATTTTATATATCTGTTGAATTAATTTTTTCACTTGTAAATTACTACAAAAAGGCAGATTTTAATGTTTAATGTTTTTCTGATTTAGTATTTTTATGGTATTTTATTGTAAATTTATGAATAAATAATACAACATTTGTTTGAATGACATGAACCAGTACTGATTATCTGTTTGTCTATTATGGGTATTTTGGGGATACAGAAACACATTTATGCAATTCTGCATTCTTTAGATTAATCACACGCTTTCTATTTTATCTGATGCAGAAACAAATAAAACATTTAATTTCACGTGAAACTTATGATATGTGGATATGAGTAACTTAACACTTTTTGTTTGAGGCACAATTATTTGAAAAACCAATCTAATTCTGATGTTCAGAAAATTCTCCAAACCTCTGAAGACACACACTTACATAATTACATATTTCAAAAATGTCCCCACTTAATAATAATAATAATAATAATAATAATAATAATAATAATACATTATAATATGTGCTCTATAAAATAAATAGTGGAAAATTGCTAATTAACACAATGCTGTATCTAAAAGTACATTTTAAGCAACACTGAGCAGTTTTTTGCTCCTCTACCCTACTGGTTGAAAGGGGAATTACAGCTGTCGTAAACAATCTTGCCCCAGTCTGCTATAACTAGCACTAACAACGAGCTAACACTAAAATGAACCAGCTAATGCTAAAATGTAAAGAAAAGTAAAATAAAATAAAAACGAAGTAAAAAGTTCCACACTGTTGGATGAAAATAATCTTATTTACAAGTCCAGTGGCAACAAAGCCAGGTCACCATTAGTCTGTGATTTTGTAGCTTCCTTTAGTTCCCTCAAACTAGTGTTCACTCGGGTTTTAGCTCTTTGTTTCACCTCCAAAGACATTAGTGTTTTACTTTTACGTCCAGTCTTCGCTATGATGCCAACAGAAAAAGCAAAGGCCTACTCGTTCTACAAAACTGTCAAGTGCAGTTTTTGATCAGAAAACCCCCTTTTTGTACATAAGTGACGAAAAAGGGCCCTTTTGGCGTCAGGGGTGTGACGCGGAGGGTGGCTGACCAAGCGTTTGTTTTTGATGAGCTGGGAGTGAGAATGTGTTGAAACCCCCAACAGTCACTGAGATCGACGTTAAAGCTCTAGCTTAAAGTTTGAAAAACTATTTAGTGTTACTTTAATAAGTTAACACTGTTTTGACAGTGACTGGTATTTGGAAATAATACTATATTTCCCGGAAACCTTTTCTTTGACCTGACACTGAGTGTGTGTGTTCGCAGCTAAGCTGCTACAGATCAAATTTGCATTAACGTCACAGTTCTCTGGGTTTAACTACTTCAGCTGCAGTTAAACGCTGCTGTCAGTCAGCAGGAGTGTTCCAGGCCGTTTATTGATTACTGGGCTGTCCGTCAATCTGAGCCGCTGCCAAGGGGACTCCAGCGTTCTTCTTTTGAAAAACCTAAAATGCTACTTTATTAGTCAGAATCCATCCTGTCTGTGTCTCAGCAGCTTCCTTAATCCACATCTCCAGGCTTGGGTTGCAGAAAAGTTCCTGAATGCAAAGAAACAACTCCTGAGATTTTGTTCTGTTGCAGAACACCGTGCATCCATGACCCCTGACAGGATGTGTTGTAACATCGTGATAAACGTGATGCAGGGGAGAGCTCGTCTCATTCAGCTTCGGCAAGGTGCTGACAAGCTGCTCCTTCAATCCTCCCAGGAGCTGTGGAAGAAAGAGGAACAAGCAGGAGAGAAAGGAGGCAGCAGGAGACGAAACACAATAAACACAAATCAATAGCGAGAATGGGAGAGCCAATCCAAACAGCTGTCACAACAATTTGATGTGCAGGCTAATTAATGACTCTCCTGAATCAGCAGAAGGAAGACAAAGTCTTCGTTTCTTCTGTCACTGTTTTCTTTTGAAAATGACACATTCTTCTTCTGTGTACCGTATCTCCTGGTTCTGTTTACAGTGTGCAGCAGAACAAAGCGAGAGTTTCAGTGCGTCAGCCATTTTGAAATGTGTTTTACGGGAGGCTGGTGACCTGTCTGCTACCAACTATGTTCTGCTGAGCCGTTTGGCAGAACCATTACCAGTAACAAATATACCCCTTCAGCAGTATGTGACATCCCAGGTACAACCCAACAATCCAAAAAATGTTTTGGGTTGCAGATAGTTCTTTATTTTTATATTTTATTTTACTCATTTTATTCTTTTGCACAGAAAAGGTGTAAAACATGACTTCATTTACATTTAAAAGGATATCATTCATAACCTTTTGTACTACATTTCACAAATATTTTCTGAATTCTTTGCTTTTTCGAGACAAAATATGCAACATGTCTTTACGAAAAAGATGCAAACGCTGACTATGGCTGAAATGGAAGTCTCTTTCATTGCTGATTGCTACTAATAAAAGAAAAACATCACAGGTGTAGAACGTGCAAAAAGATGAAAATTTAGTCCAATTTTGTCAGATGCACAAAAGCAGAAACATTAAAATGTGTTTAATTTACTTTTCTCTCTACCACAGAGAAATGTCATGTTCCAATACAACGTTCTCAGGCATAACTTTTCATTTTTAAGAAAATAATGTTTTTTTTTTACAAAAAACACTTGTTGTAAGGTAACAATTTAGTGAATTTCTGCTTAAAATAAAATGCAATAGTAAGGACTGTAAGTCTTGCAAGCATTTTTGTCACTTTGCTTGCATTGCACCAGATTACATAATTTCTGCATAGAACTTAAACCTAAATTTAAGCCTGAAATTGTCTTGTTTTGAACCTAACCTCAGATACCGTTCTGAGAAAGAAGTTGAATCATGATGCAACTTTTCTGGGTTGTTTACAGCAACAGGTAGGATGCTGTATCAGCCCTGGACACCTAAACCAACCCATTTCCTCTCCTTCCTCCAAATGTTTGCTAGCTATCTTTGCTTGTGTGTCATCTTTGCTTTCCCAACCACCTGGGATAACACACAAACCCCAAAATTCCACTATCTCCGCTCCGCCCACGCTTTCCGCTGCCGCTCGCTTCCGAACTCAAATTATACTGTACCCGCTCTACAATGGCTCCGCCCCGGTGCGGAGACCTGAGGTGCACAAACAGGCATGCGTGGGATTTTCGAGATCTTGCGATACAGTCCGAGCAATAAATGCGGAAGTTAGACCCAAACACCCGTTGTGTGGGAGAAGCATCAACATGAACTGTTTAATCTGCCCATCATTTGTGTTGAGAGGTCAGCAGTGTGTGGATCAACAAAGGGTGAGTACTTTGATAGTAGACACTGTATTTATGGCTTTTTTTGTGCATTTAAAGTTCAACCGCTATTGATAGTTGTTAAAAGTTGTTCAACTTGTGCATATGAAACAAAAAAATGTTTTTTGTTTATCGATTTATTGTGAAATAACGGATGTTGTGCTTGCTCCCTTTCCTGTTGGGCGGTTGTGATTTCTGTCCATTGACTGCGGAGGTGCTCCGGCATCCGGCAAAAATAGAATCGATCCTATTTTTGCCGGATGGCGGAACGGCGGGTGGCGCACTGCGCCGCACGGCCGCAGTAGTGGAACAGCTCTGACTGACTACAACGGGACCGTTTTTGCTGCGGAGTTTGTGCCGGAGCGGAGCGGAGAAAGTGGAATTTTGGGGTGAGTGTCAGGCACTGGTCACTAAAATGCCTTCTCATTGGCAATAAATTACTTCAATAATCTAAGTTGAACATGTGGTGTCTGCTTGTCTGCTTTAAACAACTTATCTGTAGTCATCATATCATATCATATCATATCATATCATATCATACAATGTTGTTATAACTGCAGCGCCTCAACAAAGAAACCCCCTTAGAGGCCATGGCGTGACAGCTGGGACTGTTGTCAAGAAGTCATAAATAACAAGTCGACTTGGTGGAGACTCCATTCTCCTACAGTAGTATTTTGCTATTAAAAGCAGGTTTAGGAGTGTGTCTTTACCAAATTAGGAGTTTTTATGAATGCTGTTGTAGAGTTATAAGCAGTAGACAGATGCCAGAGAACCAGAACCACTTTTAGGCTGCATGGTTCTCCCATCCGTGTACCGATGCTTGTACTAACGTGGACTGGATTGTAATAAACCTGTTATCTTTTTAAACTTAAACTTTGTCATCACTGAGTCATGCCACTTCAAGATACAGGACCAGCTCAGCATGAAAATTAACCACCAACATCTCCTATTGTCACGATCTGCCCCTGCCCTCCTGACTGTGTCTCTCTCCTGCCCTGATTAGTCCATATTGTTCTCACCTGTCCCTCGTTAACCTGCCCATGTTTTCCTAATTAGCCTTGTGTATTTATCCACCTGTTTTGCTCCTGTCCTTTGTCGGATCATTGTATGTGCATGTCTCGTTTTGTCCTGTCGCTCCCGTTGTTATTAAACCCATTTTTACTTTATCCGTGCCTGCTCTTCTGCCTCCTGAACCCCCCACCACACTTGGTCCACCATCTCCACCCTCAATTCATGACAGAATGATCCGACCAATCTGGACTTGTGGTGAGCTTAACGTCTGTTCTGGAGGATTATTGTTTTTTCTCTCCCGCTTCAGCTGAGGGAGATTCTGGCCTGGAGTTGTGTTTCTCGGCGCACCCTACCTGTTCTCGGGGTGGTCGAGCCCTCTGAGGTGATCCTGGCGCATCCTACCAGTTTCCGGGGTGGTCAAGGTCTTTTCTCCTCTCCTGCTGTTTTGCCCCGTCCTGTTCTTCACAGAAGCTGCGGATCCTGGAGTTTTGATGGAGGTGAAACCCCCTGTGCATGCCAGCGTTCTTCGGAGTGGCAGAGCTGGTCTTCCTGCTCCTTTCCTGCTTTCCTTCACCCGAGCCTCCGCCGATGGACCCAGCTGATCATGATGTGCACCTGCTCCGACCATATGTCGAGTACCTGCCGCCGATCGCTCCTGCTGTTTCGTCCCACTTCCTGGTCCACGCCTGCAGGGTCTATGTCTGCAGACCCTTCACGCTGCAGTTCCTGCTGGGTCCTATGCCTACTGCTGCAGTTCCTCCTGGGTCCCACGCCTGCTGCTGCAGTTTGTTTCCTGTCCAGTCAAGTCTTCGTGTTCCAGTCAAGTCTTCGTGTTCCAGTCAAGTCTTCGTGTTCCAGTCAAGTCTTCGAGTCTCTGTCCCCAGTCAAGTCTTCGAGTCTCTGTCCCCAGTCAAGTCTTTGAGTCTCTGTCCCCAGTCAAGTCTTCGAGTCTCTGTCCCCAGTCAAGTCTTCGAGTCTCTGTCCCCAGTCAAGTCTTCGAGTCTCTGTCCCCAGTCAAGTCTTCGAGTCTCTGTCCCCAGTCAAGTCTTTGAGTCTCTGTCCCCAGTCAAGTCTTTGAGTCTCTGTCCCCAGTCAAGTCTTCGAGTCTCTGTCCCCAGTCAAGTCTTCGAGTCTCTGTCCCCAGTCAAGTCTTCGAGTCTCTGTCCCCAGTCAAGTCTTCGAGTCTCTGTCCCCAGTCAAGTCTTTGAGTCTCTGTCCCCAGTCAAGTCTTTGAGTCTCTGTCCCCAGTCAAGTCTTTGAGTCTCTGTCCCCAGTCAAGTCTTTGAGTCTCTGTCCCCAGTCAAGTCTTTGAGTCTCTGTCCCCAGTCAAGTCTTCGAGTCTCTGTCCCCAGTCAAGTTTTCCCAGTCCTGTCCCGAGTCCAGTCAAGTGTTCCCAGTCTCCTGTGTTGTGTGGCCTTCTGGGCGTCTGGTATCCGTCCCTTGGGTGGGGGGTGGGGTGGGGTACTGACACTCAAAATCCTCCACTTGAGGCAGGACCTCATCCCTGGCCTGGAGGAGGCCTTCTACCCTTTTTCGACTCAAGACCATGGTCTCGGATTTGGAGGTGCTGATCTTCATCTTACCTGCTTCACACTCAGCTGTGAACCGCTCCAGTGAAAGCTCAACATTAGGTCACCCAAATCTATCCTGTCAACAGAAATTAATGGACTCCAAAAAATAATTAGCATTTGTAATTGTATTGGTTATTATTAAAGCTTGAAAAAAACACCCAAGCACCTCAAGGTGTTGCTCAAGTTGCCGGCGGAGGGAGAGAAAAAATAAACTTCGCTTCACTGTAGTTTGTGTTTTTCAACACGGTTCTGTCTAACAGGACAGAGAACCCACATGTTTCTACAAAACCTAATGATCCAAAACCTGAACTCAAACCAAAATTGAAGCTCACAAAGTGTCCATGTCTAAAATGAAGAAATCCATGTGTTTGTGGGAGTTGTTTTAAAAATCAGTTATTCAACAAAGGAAAAGCTTCTAGCGTACTGTTAAAAATCAGGAAGCAAAAAATGTTGCATGGGATCACTTAAGCACCCTCATTATAACACAATGACTTTTTAATAGTTTGTTGAGAATTGGTTTCTTTCAAATGCTGCAGTGGGATGCATTTGTTTTCATTATAGCCTAGCTAAACAGGAGTAACGTTTACCATGAACGGGTAACTTTCTTCCACACTCACATCCATTTCCAGGTCTGATGAGCATGTGAAATCACCAATTAACCTAACATGCATGTTTTTGAACTGTTACAGGAAATCCAAAGATAACTCAACCATGCCAAGGGAAAACGTTCAAACTCTGATTCAGAATTTAACTTTTTGGATCCACACAACTGTATGGTCAATAATCCAAAGGGTTCAAATGAAAGCAACTGGACTCCATTGGATTATTGAAGATGTTTTGCTTCTCACTGGAAAATTGAAGGGTCCAGCTTATAAACTATAGCTGTCACTTGTTGTTTAATGAGCTGAAATTACCTAGGAATACTCCTGCTCCCTACCTGCTGATGAGTCATTGGTACCATTAGGGTTACCCCAAAATTCCACTACCTCCGCTCCGCCCCCGCTTTCCGCTGCCGCTCGCTTCCGAACTCAAATTATACTTTACCCGCTCTACAACGGCTCCGCTCTGGTGCAGAGACCTGAGGTGCGCAAACAGATATGCACGGGATTTTCGAGATCTTGCGATACAGTCCGAGCAATAAACGCGGAAGTTAGATCCAAACACCTGTTGTGTGGGAGAAGCATCGAAATGAACTGTTTAATCTGCCCATCATTTGTGTTGAGAGATCAGCAGTGTTTGGATCAACAAAGGGTGACTACTTTGATAGTAGAAACTGTATTTATGGCTTATTTTTGTGCATTTAAAGTTCAACCGCCATTGATGGTTGTTAAAAGTTGTTGAACCTGTGCATATGAAACAAATAACACTTTTTGTTTATCGATTTATTGTGAAATAACGGAAGTTGTGTTTGCTCCCCTTCCTGTTGGGCTGTTGTGATTTCTGTCCATTGACTGCGGAGGTGCTCTGGCGTCCGGCAAAAATAGAATCGATCCTATTTTTGCCGGATGGCGGCACGGCCGCAGTAGTGGAACAGCTCTGACTGACTACAACGGGACCGTTTTTGCTGCGGAGTTCGTGCCGGAGCGGAGTTAGTGGAATTTTGGGGTTAGGGTGACCTACACTGAAATTGTTTTGAAATTAGGTTTAGAAGAGGAGGCCTCAGGTTTTACCATTCCAGCACTTGCAATGCCACTCTAAACATAATTCCAAAACAGTTTCAATCTATAGGTCTTGCCTCCTGTACAAACTCATCGAGGGTAGAGAAGAGGGGTATTCCTTGGTAGTTTCAGCTCAATAAGCAACAACAGACAGCTACAGCTTTTAAGCTTGCCTCTCCCATATAGCAGTCAGAATTAACAAAGCAAAGTGAGACATCTTCAAGAAACCAAAGACATCCATTTGCCCTCATTTGAACTCTTCGGATGACCATGATCTTCATGACTGAGAACCTTCACCAGTATTTATTGTCGGTGGAGCATATTTTCTTATTATTGATCAGGTTTCAGTGTTTTGCGGGATGTATTTTCTCTCTAAATGTCCTTTACTCCCCCATTCTGATAAAGAAAGGGTCTAAAGGAGAGAAGAGGCTTATCTAAAATGCCTGGGGTAAATTGCGCTCAGTACAGGATCTGCTTTTGAATGTTTCCACGTCTCCAAATGAGTTCATTAGCAATTCTTTACAATTCTTTTATAGTGTCTTAATTGAGGGTAATTAAGTGAAGTGATGGCATTAGTGGTTTGGTGAACAAAGCATCAAAACCTTTGCTAGGGGTGTAGCATACATGAATATGTCATTAATGGTGACACTCAAGAAAAAAAACACAACCTCCCTTTGTGCTAAGGCTTCAGATGGGCACTGTGCATTTGCCTGAAACGCTTTTTGTTATTTAGATAAGTGGGATAATTGCGGTGAGGATGAATGCTGTACCAGAGTGCAGATGTGCAATAAAGCTGCATCAAAAGTGTGCAAACCAGCAGGATTTGACTCTCCGTGTCACGTCTCAAAAACCCCATCGTGTCCCCAGTGAGGCAGCTTTTTTCCCAGGGAGGTGTGTGGCTCATCGAGAGTGAAAGATGGATGTTAAATGAAAATTTAAGAATTACCAAGGGAAAAGTGTTAAGGGTCAAAGTCCTGTCACTTGTTTTCTTTTATTTCTAAAACACAAGACATTAAAGTTGTTAGTATAACTGGCAAAAGGTGCAAAGAAAATGAACACAGATTACGTAAAAACAGGGTGAATGTATTGTATTACTCGTACAGGTTTGGATTTTTCCTTCAGACAAGATCCTGATTTATTTGCTAAAATAAATAAGTAAAGTAAAACACAGCCTCTCTCGTCTAAAGCTGTGGTTCCCAACCCAAGCCCCCCCCCCCCCCCCCCCCCCCCGCAACTCCTACCCGCATGCACACGATTAAAACTGATTAATTACAAAACTTCATAGAGAAAAAATGAGTCATAACTCTTACTACAGACTTTAATTATAGTACTGGGTGTGTTTTGAGGTTTTATAAATGTAATTATTGCAAAAATAAACTTGGTAACCTCAACGTCAACACAGAGAAAATTGTGGGGACCCCCTGCCATCTTGTAAAAGCCCCCATGGATGGAGGTCATAGACCTGAGGTTGGGAACCACTGGTCTAGAGGACATATACACCAGCAAATGCAGAACAAGAGCTGAGAACAAATACTCCATCTACCCATCCCAGAAACTATTTGTTCTATTTCGTCTAGTCTTAGCCCTTAAGCTAGCTGCTATTGGAAGGATGATCTCCGCATCAGCCAATCATGAAGAGCTAAAATGTACGCCCACCAATAGTGGGCCCCCTCGTGGTATATAACCGCAGTGACCCCACTGCTCACCTCCTTTTTCTCTTCATGCCACGCTTGAGAGCTTTATTAAAGAGCAAATATTATCCTAAAAGAGCAAAATTATCCAAAGACGACTTACCAGCCATGTCCAGCGACGCCAGACCCTGCCTGACCTGCCAGACGGGCTCCATTTCCAGCGGCGACCTGCACGCTAAGTGTGAGGTCTGTCTCGGGGCTCACCACGCTGGCCTGGCCTTGACCCCGCAGGCCTCGTGCCCATTCTGTGCCGCTCTGCCCGTGGCGGAGAAGATTCGCCGGGTCGAGTACTTCACTCCCGCCGCCGACGAAGAATTTCCGGTCGCTGACTTGTACCCGCTGGACAAGGCTTTGGATTTCTTCGACGCCGGTCAGGAGCCGGCTGGCTTCAACCGGCTGGATGACGTCACCAACAGCGAGAACTACAATGAGGCGGCATCCCTCCTAGACATAACGGAGGTCGACGAGCTTCGCTCAGCGGGTCCTTCTGCCCCAGTGGCTTCTCGCTCCTCCCTGCCGGCAGTAAGAGCACTGCTCCAGGAGCTGCCCGCCATCATTTCTGCGGCAGCAGCCCGCAAGAGGCTAGCTGTGCCAGAACCGGTCCCGCCTGAAGCGGATGATTTGGCGGGAATTTTCGGGGCGACTCAGACACGCTGTCCAGACCCTATCTGGCCGCGCTTCCCCGCTGCTATGAGCTGCTGGTCTGCCGCCTTCTCCGAGCCTGCCAAGCTCAAGGCGCCAGTCTCCACGTATGCGCCCATCACCAAGGTCGAGGGGTTTTCCGACCAAGGCTGGCCGTCCGTTCCTCCGCTAGAGCCGGACTTGGCCTCGCTGTTCGGCGCCAAGAACCACCTCGCTGGCCCGCGAGCTGTTCCCACTTCAAAACATGACCAGCTGCTGACGCGGCTCACCGACCGCTCACATCAGTGTGCCTTTCAGACCGGCGCTGCAGGGAATAACATCGCCCTTCTTGCCTTCGGCATCTCAAAAATGATGGAGGAGCTGGAAGCTCCCGAGGAGTCGAAAGCCGTCATTACTAAGACTGCTGATGCTATCCTCAATCTGTGTGCTGCTGTGCTCACCGGTTCTGCTCGCATCGCTGCCTGGCAGACCCTCATCCAGCGAGCGATCTGGCTGAAGGCCCTGCCCTCCATTCCGGAACATCTGCAAAGGGAGATGCTGGACGGCCCCATCACCACCGATGTTCTGTTTGGTCCCCATCTTAGGGGCATCATTGAGCGGGCTCAGAAGACGGCCGAACTATCGGCTACGGTGCGAGACCTGGTCCACCCTTGGTCGGCTTCGCACTCCGGCCGTTCAGCCAGAGGATGGGACGAACGGCGCGGAAGCTTCAGACGTCCAGCTGCACCGTCCGCTCCACGGAGCCGGCCTACCGCTTCGGCTCCACATCAGCGGGACCAGCGAGATGGCGGACAACGGTTCCGGCGGGGCCAGCAGACGCCATCTTGGCAGTCCCAAGTGCAGGAGCCTCGCCGAAAGCAGCTACGGAAGTGACTCTTTGGGGGGAATGTGTGTATTACTGATTGTTCTGATGTTGTTGGTTTTGAAATAAAACCCAAAAAACGTCACTCAAAGAGCACAATCCTACAGTCCTCCACAGAATCCTCTGCCGAGTTCTCACACATGTTCCCCACACCAAGCACTGCTGCACGCACACATGTTCCTGCAGGTACAGGTAGTCATAATACACGGCCAGCCGTAAGGGTGTGCTCCATTTGCGCTCCGGCCCCAGCATCCGGCCAGGCCCAACTCTTCCCGCTCTCCTCACACCGTTGGGCGGGGCGGGATGTCAGGTCGCTGTCTCGACCACGCGCGGCGGCACAGTGCGCGGCTCCATCCGCTGGCACTCTGTCGCCCCCGTGCACGGGCCCGGCTCCCTTCTCGTCCTTCACTCTCGGACTCCACGCTCCGCGGTGTGGACCAGCCTGTTCCAGCTGTTTCGCACTCGCCCTTTCGAGCGCAGCCCTCCATGGGTTGCCCCCAGTTCTCTGGTACGGGCGACGGCGGTAAGGGCGCATGCACAACCCTCAGACGTTGTTCACGTGACCGCGCACACGCGTCCACTGTCGGAACGCGCGCACGAGTGGCGCCGCCTTTGCATCATGAGCAAATGGATTTCGGACACCATTCATTGCGGTCACACACTTCATTTTCAGGCCACTCCACCTCCCTTCAACGGGATCGTGGAGACGACGTTCACATCACAAGTACAGTCTCTGGCCCTAGAGCTGGAGCTGCGGGAACTTCTGTCCAAGGACGCTATTTCCCGAGTCCCTCGCGGACAAGAACTCTCGGGCTTCTACTCCCGCTACTTCGTAGTACCGAAGAAGTCGGGAGGAATGAGGCCGATTCTCGACCTGTCCCTGTTCAACTGCTCCATAGCAGTAATGCATTTCCGCATGTTAACGATGAGACAAGTCCTGGAATACGTGCGCCCCGGGGATTGGTTCACGTCAATCGACCTGAAAGACGCATACTTCCACATACCAGTAGTTCCAAACCACCGGAAGTTTCTGCGTTTTGCGTTCAAGGGAGTTCAATATCAGTTCTGCTGTGCCTCTTTCAGCACCGGTAATTCAGCCAGAAGAGCTTCAGATGAAAAAAATTGGAGTCCTATTTTCTGATATTTGGACATCTCACCTCTGGTTGGATAACCTCTTCTTCCAGCTATTGGAGAGTGCAGACACTTTTTTCTCCTCTCCCTCCCTCCTCCTCCCAAGGCTCTCTGTCCTGTGTGCCTGTGCTCTGCGCTTTCTGCATTTTTTCTGGAAACTGGAAATTATTAAACATGGATCTGGTCAGTTGGTCTCTCAACGCGATTGACAACATTTTTTCAACGATGAGAACGGGAGAAGGGGCTCCCAGATGCCCCTCTGGGACAGAGCCAGCTGGGTATATCATGGACTCCTGGAAACAGTGGAACCTGATGTGCCTCTCTCAACTGTCTGTAGAGGATTCTGAAGATGTCTGGATATTCATGGTTTTGGTCTCGGGATTCCTGCTGTTTGGCCTGAGCGGTTACCTGGCTTACGGAAAATTAACGAGCTTTCGAGGAATATTGGCTCAGTCCCGGAGCTCAGGGGTGGAATGCATTGTGATGTGAATTCACAAACTCCTATAATTGTCGAGATGAGTCGTAAGCTTGGAACTTTGGCTGAGATTCAGACTCTGGCACAGAAGGTGGATACCATCAAGGACAGAGTTGACGGATCAGCACGGATCGGTATAGATTGATAACGCCATTATTGGACCTGGATGGGTTGAAGACCAACAGAACACTAAGGCAGAGAGGAAATTATCTCTGTCTGTACTCAAAACAATCCTTATCTGAATCTGGTGCCCTTGGAGCCTGTGAGGCTGAAGTGAAAATTCCCCCCTCAGAAGAAATGTGGAATGCTGCCGTTGCTATGGAAACCCTTTCTCCCTATCCCAGCCTGGGTGGGACTGTGACCGGTGAAGGACGTGGACCCGTATCTAGGAGTCACTGTGCCCTCAAACCCATTATCTCCCTCCCCTGTCCAAACAGAGGTGATTAGCGCTGCTCTTGCGGCTGCACGCACTGAAGTGAGGAGAGTCCCAACCCTAACTCCCCACCTAGTGGACACTTATGTTGTGTATCGTCTGAAGTCTGTGTGCATATATGTCTGAGGTGTTTTTTTGCATAGCAAAGCTGCCCTCTCTGTTGAGGGTAACTCTAAAGTAATAAAGTATTTTTGAATTTGAATTGAATTGAATTGAATTCTGCTATGTGGTGGTGCTGCTAATCCTAATGGTTAGCTACTGCTGGTCGAGACATTCTCTGCTGTTTCACGGAAGACAACATTCCAGCCCGTCGTGAGTCAAGATGAGTGAGTCCGTGAAGTTAAGTGACAAGATTTTAAATCCTGGAGTTTCACTTTCTATCAGAAGCTTATGCAGGAGATAGGTGTAGGAGACCCAGAAACACTCAGAGTTACCAATCAAACATGTGGGCATTAAACATCAGTGCTGCATCCATTTTTACCTCCACATTGGAGATAACATTCTTCTCATGACCTTCCAGTCAGTGAAATTCCTCACCAATCTGGTTATCTGTCTCACCAAACCGCTGCACTTCCGCATTTACCTGGGTCCTCCACTCATTCACTCTCACGTATTTAGCAACAGAACACCACCGGTGTGAGAAGTTCTCCGCTCAGTAGAATCAGAGAAGGAGAAACAGCCGGCTGCTACCACTACAACTTTAGGACAAACTGCCAGACTCCCAAAAAGTAAAACACCATATGAAGTCACAGACAACAAAAGACGTTTGGACCTAGAAACAGCGACAGGTGATTAGCGCTATTTCGTTTACCGCAGCAATGCAGATTCCGGTATCAGGAGGACATGGCCTGGATATGACAGTCAACGGGCGGGGTGAACGCTCTGTGACCGTGTTTGGATTTTAAAGTTAGCTTGTATTACAGATTTACTATTGTAGCTTTAACTCCTTTAGATTTGAGGATGGATATATAGCTCAAAACTTTCATAATTTTTTTAGAGTGGAAGAGAGCATTCTTCTCAATAAATATATGTTTTATATTGGTTTGCTCACTTTTGTTTTCCTGATCCACCTTGAGGATTAAAATATCGCACAAACAGAATAACCTATTAAAATGGGTTTATTTATCATGTGTTTGTTGTGAAATCACCCTTTAAAGCTAGAATTAGCACCAGACTCGACCGAACTAAAGTGGCAAACCACCAAAATAATTCTCGCCAGACAAATTGCCTCCGTTGTAACGTTGACAAGTTTTTGTGGGAAGCAAATTAACATAATTTTACGACCATTTAATGCCTGAAGTATGCGTGGCTTTGATCTGTAACCTTTGAGCTCCAAAGGCGGCTTCATATGAATGGATGTGGTCAGTCATCCCCATCTTGGATCTGGGCCAAAGCTCTCCTTGTTATGACAATAAAAGCGGAGAAAAGACGAGGCGTACTTGTCTTGGCTGAACAGACCGCTGTTCTGGCCCTGGTCCAGGTCTGGGCTGTTGAAGATACTTGAGTCCTTTTTCATGGCGCTTCCACCTGTGACTGCTACAAAGGTTACGTGAGAGGACCTTGGTTTTTTGTTTCTGCTGAGGTTACTGTAGCCTCCAAATACTTGCAAGAAAAGCTCAATCTGGCAAAGACTCAACTTTGATTTTATTTTATTTTATTTTTTTACTGAAATTGGGCTCCTTGTTACCTGGAGCTAAAGTACAAATACTCAAGTTAAAGTTTAAATGTGTATATTGTAGCTGGTGATGTGGATGAAATGGAAATATTGAGTCTGAGAACAGGGACAGTTAGATTTATCTGAGGCCACATTAAAAAAATAACTTTTATCATTTCTTTTGATTAAATCTGTCTGTGCTGTTTAAGGTAGACACTACTGAGAATTAAAACCCACACAGATCACATATAATTATAACTTCTCTTGCTTCATTTAAAAGTGTTGATCACTTTAAAAAATTTAATTGTTATTTCTAATTATAATCGGTCACTCTGAGTTTTCTCACAACCTGAATATGAAAATAGTCTCCTACACATATCTCCTGCATTAGCTGCTGATATAAAATAGATGATGAAACTCTAGGATTAGAAAAGCCTGAGAGATCTACATCACAATGTCACTAACATTTATGGACTTGCCCATCTTGACTCACAACGAGGAAGGCTGATGTTGGTTTGGCATCTAGGAAACATCGGAGAAGGTAGTAGTAGAAGTAGAAGCTAACTGTTAGCATTATCAACTCCACCACACAGCAGAACTCCTCCAGGCTTGTGTTGTTAGTGAAGTTAAAACATCAATGTTGCAGAGCAAACTGAGTCAGTGATGTGATTGTCCTGCCACCTGAAGCTAGTTTCTCCTCCAGCTGACTTGGTTCCAATCCCAATCCTCGCACTGCGCCCTACGGTCTTCTGTAAAGTGCATTTGGAGGAAGTGCGCAGCACGGGTGTGTTTGCGTAGAACACAAGTGGGCCGAATTGGGATAAGGAGCATTGTGTCATCGACCACGATGCATGCTGGCCTGCTAGTCGCTGTTTGTGCTACTTTTTGAAAAATAATCTTTTTTAACAACTTTCAAACAAATAAACAAACATACCAACAAAAAAATATCTGACAAAATTTGCATTCATTGCTGTCCAGATTTAATCTTAGTCTAAAACGTTCAGAGCATGAATAAACATCATTAATCATCCTAAAATGAACTTCTTTCATTTGAAAATACATATTTTCAGAAAAGGCACTTGAACCATGCTCCACCTTCTTCTCAGTATTACCACACAGCAAGGAATTGTGGGTAAATACACTTGTGCGGATAAAGTATGTAAAAGGTCAACTTCCGCACCTGGGAATCAGGACACCCTACGCACTCGCAATTGTAGCGACATGGATGGCCTCATTTTGTGACCCAAAGGTCACACTTCCCCAGCTAGGTCACGCTGTCCTGGCTGAAGTTTTGTCAACAGATTATACATCACAGGAGACGTACAGTCTGCTAAAACCATCTTTTGTCTGTCTGCTGTTCCTCCGCAAGATGAAGGACACTTCAAATAATAATTTTTAATAAACTCTTTTTACTGTTTATTACAAGATTTATAAATAATCATCATAAATAATCATCATGGTTCATTATAAATGTATTTAATTACTGAAATGACATATTATTCTTTGGTTAATAATAATTATTGTTTAGTAATGTTTAACAGTGTGAAGAAGGTCATTTGCACTTGTACATCCCATGCAGAGTTGACAGACCAGGGTAAAGGTAACTCGATCTCACGTGTCTTTGCTCCATAACAACAAGCTTTCTGTCTCTGAGAGGGCGTGTCCTGAGGTTTTAATAAAACCAAAAACTCCTCAGTTCAAATCAGTTCTTGAACCAACCAGATACTCTCCGTGGTGACGAGAGTCATCCTGACGATAAGGTTCGGCCGCCTTGAAGCCTCCACCCAAGCTGTTCTGTCACGCCGATAGAATTGCTCCGAATAAACGCCACCTGCACCAGCTGACGCAAAACTCCTTCAGAGTTATTGATATTTTTTTTTTGAGATGCAACCAGTTCATCAGTCGTTGTGACCCGGAGACATCTCAGGACCGATTTGGTCGCACCAAGGTCCTTCTACCAACCTCGTGCTTGGGGGTTCACCATCTCCACCTGACATCTTGGATCCAGAAGAGGGTCTCCTGACTGGGTGAGGTAGACACTTCCGACAGATGGCGTCTGTATGCTGTTATCTCTAAGAATCAACTTAGTTAGCTGCAAAACAACTTTTCCAACCAGAACGCGTTTCTCTCTCTGAAAGAAATCTTCTGAATTCCATCCACGCATCCAAACCCACGCATTCCACTTTAGTTTCCATTCAGACACAGGTTTGCTTTTTAATACCAAGTTTTAATATGAAAGCTGTTATAAATTGTCATTTTTAAATTGTCATCTTTACATTGTTAGTAATAAATTCTTAACTTTTTAAACCTGACTCTTCTTTGAAATGAAACAGAGAATGGTGTATATTTGGTTATTGAATAAGCAAAGATTCCATTAAGTCTTCTGTTTAATAAATAAACTTTTGCTATTATTTAAATTTCTTAAATTAAATATTAATCATTGGATTAACTATAGACCAAGACAGTTGGTGTATGAACTTCTATCAATTGTATAAATATCCTGGATATTTATGCATGATATAAGTTCATATGCTAATTTGTCTGATCTTTCTCAGAATCTAACAAAGCTGATAGCAAACAGCATTAAATCCTAGTGTGTAGATTGTCAACGCTACATAATTGGTGAACCAGCCAGTCTTTTTCAGATCAAAATGCGCTATTTCTGTGTTTCGTTTTAAATATTTTCTAAAAATGGGAGCTGTGTCTCTTTAATTTTTTTTCCTCTGGAACTTCCGGGTGGGATGCTTTTTACTGTAACACCAACACGTGGACGGGAAACGTGCAAGGGTGGTAGTGTGAGTGTTGGGATTGGGCCTTGTACTTCCAAAAACATCTGAGCTTTATTTTCCCCCAGAGTACACTAACAAATGCATTGATTATGTGAGTGATCCACCTTTTTAATAGATGATTAGAGGAACAAAGCAGAAGTGTTTGAAGAGGTTTTGTTGACACAAAACATTTGCATGCTGCAGCTCTAGCTTTTTTGCAAACTCAAATGCTACTAGAAGCATGTCTGTGCTTTTATTTTGAAAAAAAATTCTAATAAAAAATGCAAACACTTTTTAGAGAGTTATCCATCTTTATAACAAGAAACCTGATCCTGCACAAGGAAAATGCCAAACAGTTGAGAACACACTCATCCTCTCATTCTCCTAATCAAATCCAACCAGTGATCATGAGCACCGTCAGCCAAGGATGAGGAGGAGAGCAAGGAAGGCCGGAGGAGGATGAGAGGGTGGTCCATTTAGCAGTGCAAATTATGAAGGAGTGTGCAGTAAACTGGTGCTAGATCAAAGATTCTCAGCCGAGCGTGGATCCCTTTGTCTATAAATAATAAAAAATTGAAATTGATTATGCCAAGTGGAGCAAGACAGCACTAAGGAAATTGGAAATTATTGCAAGTGAATGGGGGGAGAAACTGAGTGGAATAATGGAGGTATGCTCTTAGTCTTTAGTGTTTTCAGACAATCGTAGGGAAGTCTGAGGACTTTGAAGGAAGCATCTGTCTAAATGGTCTGGATGTGTTTGTAAAAGCTCTGATGTTAAAAAAAAGATTAAGTAACTCATCATTTAGTCCCTGCTTACTTCTGATTAAACACATTTATGATCTTTTCCGTCATTGAGACTTTTCTGTCCTTCACAAGCAGATTTTTGTAAGTAACTTAAATTCCGGCTGATCATTTCCGTGAGATGTTTTGCACCTTTCAAAGTTTCATCTTTTTAAAATTTTGGCAAATATTTTTTGTTTTCGATTAAAGGAAAAAAAATTTAAAAAAGAAAGAAAATACTTTTTTGACCCCACAAACTCAAAAGTCCCCAAAATGTTGCTATATAGATTTTGACTTCATTGAAAGTTTCAGTCTTTTAAAAGCAACGGCGTCCGATGTAAAGTATCTTTATATTAGTATTAGTTAATAGTGGCTGCCCCGAGTGCCTTGATGACCATGGGCACCACCCATGTCCTCACTCTCCAGGGTGTCTCAAATTCAATGAAAAAAATAAATATATAATTTATTTTAACAATCCCATGGGTGGTCTCATCCTTCCAAACTCGGGTCCTCTGCCAGAGGCCCATTTATGTAACTGCAGGCAGCTTAAAAGAGGAAATATTAAAACATTGTCAACTCATTTTTAATATTGGAACTTATTTTATTCTGTTTTTTTTTGTGAGATAAAACTGTCAGTATTCTGTTCAATAATCACTAGCTAAACCCTCTGCTCATTATCAACAAAGACAACATGACTGCAGATAACGACCCTTTTCAAAACAACTTACTGTAATGACAGCCAGTCAGTTAATGTAATCAGAGACACAAAACAAAAAGAAAATCCCTGTTTACTAATTAGCTTCTTTTTTCATGTAATCTGCCAATAACAAACACAACATACAGCTAAACACTCCAAAGAATTACATGTATTTTATTTATTTATTTATTTATTTATTTATTTATTTATTTATTTATTTAACTTAGCTGTCGGTGAATTAATAAAAAAATTGCATAAGCAATTTAAACAAAAATAAGTGACCAGATCGATTGACCATTGAACGAAGCATGTTTAAAATATAGAACAAATAAAAAATTGCTGAACTTTCAAGAACATAAAGGGCACTTAAAAATAAAAATATAATATAATGTTACGTTACGTTATATTATATTATAGTGTATTATATTATATGATGTTATGTTATATTATATTATATTTTGTTACATTATGTTATGTTATGTTATATTGTATTATGTTATGTTGTGTTATGTTATGTTGTATTATATTATATTATGTTATATTATTTTGTATTGTATTATATTATGTTATGTTATATTATATTATGCAATGTTATGTTGTGTTGTGTTATTTTGTATTGTATTATGTCATGTTATTTTATATTGTACTATGTTATGTTGTATTATATTATGTTATGTTATGTTAAATTATATTACATAACATTATGTTATATTGTAATATGTTATGTTATGTTATGTTGTATTATATTATGTTATGTTATGTTAAATTATATTACATAACATTATGTTATATTGTAATATGTTATGTTATGTTATGTTGTATTATGTTATGTTATGCTATGTTGTATTATATTATGTTATTGTCACGTTGAACGAGGTGGAGACGGCGGACCATGTGTGGATGAGCTGACCAGGAGGTAAAAAATGCAGGCTTCGGATAAAGTAAAAATGGTTTTAATGGCAGAGTGGGAGTACCAGGACAAAACAACGATGACTACTAACAATGATCTGACAAAGGACAGGAGCAAAACAGGTGGTATAAATACAGAAGGCTAATTAGGGAAACATGGGCAGGTTAATGAGGGACAGGTGAGAACAATACGGACTAATCAGGGCAGGAGAGAAACACAGTCAGGAGGGCAGGGGCAGAACGTGACAGTTATGTTACGTTGTATTATATTACGATATGTTATGTTGTATTATATTATGTTATGTTATGGTATTTCATAATATGTAACATTATGTTGTGTTGTGTTGTGTTGTTTTGTATTGTATTATGTTATGTTATGTTATGTAATGTTATGTGACGTTATATTATGTTATATTATATTGTGTTATGTTAAATTATATTACGTAATGTTATTTTGTATTGTATTGTATTGTTATGTTATGTTATATTATATTATGTAACGTTATGCTATGTTGTGTTGTGTTATTTTGTATTGTATTATGTTATGTTATATTATATTATGTTATGTTATGTTATGCTGTATTATATTCTGTTATGTTATGTTAAATTATATTATGTAACGTGATGTTATATTGTTATATTATATTATGTTATGGTATTTCATAATATGTAACATTATGTTGTGTTGTGTTGTGTTGTTTTGTATTGTATTGTTATGTTATATTATGTTATATTATATTATGTAACGTTATGCTATGTTGTGTTGTGTTATTTTGTATTGAATTATGTTATGTTATATTATATTATGTTATGTTATGTTATGCTGTATTATATTATGTTATGTTATGTTAAATTATATTATGTAACGTGATGTTATATTGTTATATTATATTATGTTATGTTATGTAATGTTATATTATATTATGTAAAGTTATGTTATGTTGTGTTGTGTTGTGTTGTGATATTTTGTATTGTATTATGTTATGTTATAATATATTATGTAATGTTATGTTGTGTTGTGTTGTGTTGTTTTGTATTGTATTATGTTATGTTATGTTAAATTATATTATGTAACGTTATGTTATATTGTAATATGTTATATTATATTATGTAACGTTATGTTATATTGTAATATGTTATGTTATGTTGTATTATTATGTTATGTTATGTTATTTTATCTTATGTTGTATTGTATTGTGTTACGTAATGTTATATTATATGATGTTATGATACATTGTATTATATTATGTTATGTTTTATTATATTATGTGGTATTTTATTATGTTATGTTAGTTTATGTTATGTTATATTATATTATATTAGGTTATGTTATGTTGTATTTTATTATTTTATATTATATTATGTTATGTTATATTATATTACGTAATGTTGTGTTATATGGTAATATGTTATGTTATATTATGTTATGTTATGTTGTATTATATTATGTTATGTTGTATTATATTATGTTATGTTGTATTATATTATGTTATGTTATGCAATGTTTTGTTGTATTATGTTACGTTATGTTGTATTATATTATGTTGTATTATGTTATGTTATGTTGTATTATATTATGTTGTATTATGTTATGTTATGTTGTATTATATTATGTTGTATTATGTTATGTTATGTTGTATTATATTATGTTGTATTATGTTATGTTATGTTGTATTATATTATGTTGTATTATGTTATGTTGGGTTATATTATATTATGTTATGTTATTTTGTATTAAATTATCTTATGTTATGTTATGCTATATTATATTACTTAACGTTATGTTATATTGTAATGTATTATAGTTTAGGTTATGTTATGCTATGCTTTGCTATGTTACGCTATAGTGTATTATATTATAATTATTAGAGATGTACAATATTGTGTGTGTGTGTGTGTGTGTGTGTGTGTGTGTGTGTTTCAGTAATAGGGTTTACTTATGCATTTTACAGAGGAAAAGGACTCAAATAGCATAATTCACATTTAGGTATGAAAATGTTTTGCGTCCCTGATTTCAATGCAGCATGGAGCCAATATTGTTATGCACAGTTTAGGTCAGCAAACATACTTTCTAGAAAACCATAACTTTGTCACAGCATTTGCATTGCAGTCATGTACAACCCTCATGAAGTACACAGCTGGGTGTTTGCAAAGCCACGGGGACGTTAAACAGCACGGAGAGTGACTGAAAAATGGCTGCAGAGGAATGTTGGTTCCTGGCGTTGGGTTTAACATGCTCGCTGCAATGAGGGGTAATAAGAAATCACCAGAGGGAGAATGACAGATGAGAGTGGGTTTTATTTTACACAAATAACACTCTATAAAGCTAAGTGGTAACATGGAAAGTCTGGAAAGGAAATTCTGCGGCATAATTAATTATGAATCAGGGAGATGGTTGAGCTCCATTTCATATTTATGGGTAGACATTAAGTCTGGTGGCTTATATCATTGCTGCCAGGAGGCTTTAATTGTAGTTCTATAGCTTCCTGATTAGTGAGTGGGTTTGCAAAGGTTGGACGGTCGGTTTTCGTGATAGTAAATGTTTAGAAGCAAAAAGTTTGTGCAGCGTGTCGTCAAATAGAGGGTAATTTCCATTTGTTATGCCTGTAAATGATTTGGCCTTGGGTGTTAAAAATAATCATGTAAAAAGAATAAAGAAAAAAGTGGTGCCCACCGGTATCTGAGACATGGGTGCGCAGCAGGATTCCATGAAGCTTTTTCACAGCTCAAACAAAGTTCTAGAGAAAAGAGGAGAGGCAGCAGAGCGAAGTGCTGATGGCAGGCGGCCAAAACTCTGACTGAGGCTAAGGAGGAAGGAAAAAAATCAGCTCGTACAGAAGATTTGGCAGAGAGGAGAGACAGTATTTGGAAGGCTTTTGTTGGAAGCTGCTGAAAAGTGCTGCACTGTCTGTGGAGTTAATGATGTAAATATGTGGTTTTATATGTGAATTTATAAAATGGAACATATAAGAAATGGGACAATAACAAAGCTAAGTGTTAAGACATTCTCTTTCATTTGGTGATGTTTTAACAACCCTAACCCATCCTCAATTCCACAAACCTTATTTAAAGGTGTGGATCAGAGGAAGCTCATAAATGGTCACTCATGCAGGCTGAATATGAAAATAGTCTCCTACACCGATCTCCTGCATTAGCTTCTGATAGAAGATAGACGGTGAAACTCTAGGATTGGAAAAGCCAGACAGCTCTGTGGCTTCCTTCTAGTTACTGAAAAAGGTGCACCAGACCTTTGTTTCCCCAGAGTAAGACCTACAAGGCATCATTCATTTGGTGAGCAAAAGCTGCTTAGCTAGAATTTCTAATAAATCAAAATTTAGATGAATTTTATCCAAGCAATTTTTGCTAACCCCATGGTCAGATTTTTTACTCTAAGCAAGAAAAGGTGGATCATATTTAGGAAAATGTACCTTACTTTAAGTAACACTATTTTTCTAGAGGAGAATTTATTTTCTTTTTAGATGAAAATAAGAAAAAATATCTGAAATGAGGCTTTTTTTTACTTTTTTAGAAATCGGTTTTTGCACTGTAATCATTTTAATGAAATATTTGTAAAAATAATTAATTTTGGCAAATTATTACTAATAATAATCTACTCAGTCACCTGGCTGAAATCCATCAATCATCAGGTCCCTCTCCAGTGAGGAAAACATTACTCATCCAGCCCGTGGCGGTTGTGCCCTGGGGTAACGATTGTCAGTAGGGCATGACCAGAAGACCTCCAGAGGGAGTCAGCTAGCATCCTTCAGATGCTTGAACCGCCTCGGCAAAGTCTCTGAGGAGAAACCTCTCTGAGCTTTCACCTGGGATGAGTTCACCATAAAAGCCCAGGTGACCTGGCTGAGCCCTTTCAGGTTCTTGGACCCAGGAGTCAGGCCTGTTTGCAAGCACTCAATGGTTCAGTTTCTGGGGCTCTGTCTGAAAAGGGTAAAGATAAGAACTTCAGACTGGGTCTGCCATAAGCAGGGAATCTAAGTCAGGAGCAAGTTAAAGCAGGTAGCAGGCAAGAGTAGGGGCCGGGGAACACTCCAGCTCGTACATGAACACTGGAAATGCACTGCAATAGAGGCCAACGACTCATCAGGGGATGGAGAGGTGGGGTACTCATGTAGTTTTGGCTCATTAAATAACAACAGACAGCAACTGTTTTTAAGCTTGACTCTCCCATGTTCCAGTTAGAATAGACAAAGCTCCTCAGATGAGGAGCGAAACGTCTTCAAGGAACCAAAGACGTCCAGTTGCCTTCATTTGAACCCTTTTGGATTATCACAGCAAAAACACAAAACATATGCATTGGAAAAAGGTCAAAGTTTAGAAGGCTTCACTTCACTCAAAGCTTTTATTCTCAGGTGAGGTGGTCGGTATAAACCTCTGACCTTTGGCATTCAGGCCAAACCATGAGAGCGAAGGGAATATGCGTGGTTTCTGATTATGTTTCAGCTTGGTGCTGCAATGAAAAACCAAATCAGGTACCAACAACGGACCGCATTTGGTGTGAGTAATCACAGTTTGGCATTGCACATCAATAAATCAGACTACAGATGGAAAACCTACCTGCCGCCTTTGCAGAGCTCTAAAGGGAGTTAATCAAGCAAAAACAGAGCGACGTCACAGCGGCAAGCTGTTAGACATAAACAATGCTGGAGAGGAAAAGGGAATTAATTCTTACTCTTCCTTGCAGGCATTGCCTCTGTTCTACAACAGCTTTAGTCTGTGAACATTCTCTTACACTGACTTTTGTTCATAGTTGCATTTTTAACAACACATTGTTGGGAAAATGAATGGCTGAAAACTTACAAGTCCCTCATGAATGCACTGTCCATTCAACTTAACTTGAGAATGAACAAGTAGAATTTTCAAGCCCTTTCTAGTTTTAAGGTGCACCAAAAAGTACTTCAAACAAGCGTTTGGCTGTGAGTTACATATAGAATAATGGAATTGTATTTTGATGGAAAATGTTGTAACATTAAAGTGATCGTCAACCCAGCCTCAGAGTCCTGCTCCACCCATATTTCAATTTTGAAAAATGCACCACTAGTAGGCGCTGCCTGGCGGACCGAGAGGGCGGAGCTGCGGCAGTGATGAAGACGGATGGCTAATGAGGCAAAGCTAGCTCTTCACTCTGAGCAGTCGTTTGTCATTCCCCCTCCTGACCCAGATGATCGAGAAGAAAGTCTATCTGGAGGAGACAAGCGGACCTGAGCCTTATTGTTGTGAGCTTGTGATTGCCTGAAACCACTGGAGCCGACCCAGAAAGGACCAGCTCTGAATGCACCAGACTGGATATTATCCATAAAAATGGGGTGGGAGTTTATGAGTAGGAACTTCTTCCCACTCCCTTTTGAACATGTAGGAGGTAGAACCAAAAAAAGATGATTAGAAGAAAATATAATTTCTATAGCGCCTCTCAAGATTCAATTCAATTCAATTCAATGTTATTTATATAGCGCCAAATCACGACAAGTCATCTCAAGGCACTTCACATAATAAACATTCCAATTCAGCCATCCACCAAGACTCACTGGGGATCGAGAAGACAGAGCAGACACACACACACGCACACACACGTACACACACACACACACACACACACACACACACACACACACACACACACACACACACACACACACACACACACACACACACACACACACACCAAGCAATGTGCCCATGGTTACACCGTGATTGCTTAGTAAATATTCTATTTGGCGAGATTATTAAACGGGTAAACTAGCAGTAGCACATCCCATGTTAAAGAAAGCAAAAAGTTATTATCAAGAGTGGGAGAAAGTTTAAGTGGTTAGCAGCAGTGTGCTAGACGATGTCCCCCTCCATGAGACTACCACAGCTCAGCAGAACATTGTAGCTTCTTCTGGGGAGAAAAACACTTAGAGAGAAAATAAAGTTAACAGCTGAAATAACAGTAAATAGTACAGTTAAAGAGCAGATAAAGTGGTAGTGTGACAAGTGGTCAGTGTATCCTCCAGCAGTCTAAGCCTATAGCAGCATAACTACAGAGATAACTCTGGACAATCTATCCTATTTAGATGTAGGCATGTTGGAGGCAGGGCAAGGGAGAGCCGTCTTTACCGACTGTACACTCCACCTCCCTGTACTCCCCCACTTGTCCAGATTTAGGCTAACATCAGATTGTAACCGTAGGCCCTATCAAATAAAAATGTTTTAAGCCTATTCTTAAAAATAGACAAAGTGTCTGCCTCACGGACTAAGGCTGGGAGCTGGTTCCACAAGAGCGGAGCCTGATAACTAAAAGATCTGCCTCCCATCCTAATTTTAGATATTCTGGGAACCACCAGTAAACCTGCAGTCTGAGAGCCGAAGTGCTCGGTTAGGAACATATGGAACAATCAGATCACCGATGTATGATGGAGCTTGATTAGCTTTATATGTGAGAAGAAGGATCTTGAAATCTATTCTGAATTTAACAGGTAGCCAATGTAGGGAAGCTAAGACAGGAGAGATATGATCTCTCTTTTTAATTCTCATCAGAACTCTAGCTGCAGCATTTTGGACAAGCTGAAGACTTTTAACTACATTCTGTGGACTTCCTGAGAGTAATCAATCAATCATTCAATCAATCAATCAAAAAACTTTAATCATCCCCGAGGGGCAATTGTTTCAGTACAGAAGAATTGGTACTGTGGTCATTCGCAACAAGAGTCGCGCTACTGTTAGATAATAGATGAAGAGGGGATTACATGAGGAGAATTGGGGGAGGGAAAAAAAGGCCGAGCAGAGTTACGCCCAGCAGGGAGTAGCTCTATTATGCAAAAAAACACCTCATCAAGTAAGCATGAACGTCACAGTTCACAATATGAGACCCGGTGGGGGGTGGTGGTGGTGGTGGTGGTGGTGGTGGTGGGGGGGGATCCTGGTTTCCTCAGCGGGAGCAGCCCGTGTGGCGCTCGGCCAACTGAATCCACAGGTGGGTGGGAGGTCATGGGAAAGCACAGAGCATATTGAGTGCCTCCATTTTGATGACCTCGCTGCAGAGACCACAATCTGAAGGCGGGGGGGGGGGGGGTTCCACTGCATCTGTCTGCATTCCTTCCATCGTGGGGGTTGTTGCACACAACTCCAAGGCTGCTTATGGCGTCAGATTGGATAACAGGACTTTGTTTGGGTCAGGCAGAGATAATTTTCCTCTCTGCCTTAAAGTCTGTATTGATCATTCAAGTCCTCCAGTGAAGCCAATTCGGGTGATCAAACATCTCCACACCGTCAGGTGACCCTCTCCGAGATGACATCCATTTTGCGCACTAACACCGGTAACGCAGCTAAGACATTGTCCAGCTTGCGATTCACCTCGGGTAACCTCCCAATCTGTGAGGTCTCCGCCCGGACGGTGCCGTCCATGGGTGCAGGTCGCCCTCCAATCGCTCCCGTCATCCCAATTTTTCGGAAAACCAGATATCCTCCCACTCCAATCAGAAGAAATCCAGTGATCATCAGGCCAAATATCCACACATCTTCGACGTCCTCAATGGACAGCTGAGATAGACAGATTACATTCCACTTCTTCTAGGAATCGAGCATATATCCCGCTGCGTGTGTCCCGTGAGGGCAAGCGCGAGCCCCCTCCTCCGTTCTCATCGTAGAAAAAATCTTATCAATCGCGTTGAATGACCAATTAATTAAATCCATTTCTGAAAAATAGTGATTTCCAGAGGAAATGCAGAGAAGCGATCTGTAGGCAGACGGGACAAAGAGCCTTGGGAAAAAAGATAAGGGAGCAAAAAGGGAAGCGTCTGTGCTCTGTGAGTGCCAGAAGAGAGCTGCAATGAATTACAGTAATCCAGTCTTGATGTAATAAATGCATGAACTAGTTTTTCCAAGTGGTGCTTGCTGCAGAACCACAAAGGCGGAGCTGCACCAGAAGGTGGAGCTGCACCAGGGTCAGCCCCGCCCATTCCATCAGAGTCGATCCAATTCCTTCCAGTTGTCAGACTTAATAGCATTCTGGAACCAAAGAGGGTGTTATAGCTAATATCATCTAAAATGCAAGATTGAGGACTGAGTTGAGAGGTTACTTGAACTGTTTTTGTAAAGATTCCATATAATTAAAGATCTAACTTTTGGAACTTTTTATCATGTTATATTGTCATTTCCTCATAATCAATCAAATATACTTTATTAATCCCAGAGAGAAATTAGAGAAACACACCAAAGCCATTTTTGGCCTCATTCACCCATTTACCTCCCATCTCGGCTTCATTTTGGTCCTCTCCTCCGAAGCGGGTCTGGTCTTGGTTCTCAAATCTGGGTATTTTGTGAACTTTCTGACAAATTATTTCTGAAACAACTTCTCCTGAGACACCGCCAAAAAACCATACATCACATCTACAAAAACACACTAGATGGGACAGTTACATGTGACGCCACTAGCTTGTTGTCAGATATAGTGGTGAAGTGGTTGAGCAGTCAGCTTGGCATGTAATTTCGCGCAGGTTCGCCTCCCGGTAGCGACGCAAACTTTTTTCTTCTTTTTAGCTACACTTGCCAGTACTATGTTTACAACCATTTATTGGTATACCGTTTAAAATATAATGACTAATGTGTTTGTTATTTTATTTATTAGTTTATTTAGCCAGTGTGAGTCCATTTGTGAGCAGAGTTTCAACTAAAACGCTGTTTTGGAACGACCAAATTCAAATAACTTTTAGATACATAAATATGTTGCAGAAAATAAACATTACAACTAAAATATAAACAAATTAAATGTTTCAGCTGGCTAAATAGATTGCTGCCGACCCCACCGAGAGTCGAACCAACATCAGCTGATCTTTCCACTAGACTACCATAACCCTCGGAAAAATTATCCTTAAATGCTCTTGTAGGCTGGTTCTGTTGGAGCAGCTATGGGCTGATATTCGCTAAAAGAAACCTTTTCTTTTCAGGATATATTCAGGCTTTGTCATGTAGCAAGTTATATTTATCTTGCTTAATTGGAGCATAGAACATAGCATTAACATTTGTAAACTAGTAACAGCCGTCATTCATGTGGGTCGGGTTAGTTTGCGATAAAATAAAAAAACTAAACAAAAACAGAAAAAGACAGTGGGCTAGGCTGTTTGCGTGAGCGGGCGGGGCTGACTCTGGTGCAGCTCCACCTAAAGCCTGGTTTATGCTTCTCCGTCAGCTCCGCAAGGGACAGACGCGCACGGATTGACGGAAGCGTTTTGCTCTCATACTTCTCCGTCACCTGGAGAGTGTTGCAAAGCAATTCCCCGGCAGGAAAACAGAGGGCGTAGCGCTGTTCTGTGGTATCCTGTCATGTATCCGGTCCAAGATCGTGTGTTTATATTGTGTTTTTTGTGTATATAAGAGACTTTTAACACGGACATATTTGTCTCTCAATCTCCCACCGCTTCATGCTCTCCCCACCTCTAAACCCACGTTTCCTGTCATTTCCGTCCACAAATAAAACGCTTGCTGCGCATCTTTTCACTCCTCCAGTCACGGGAGGATAAAACGTTCATACTTTTAGAGTTTTTTCGCGAGGTATTCTTCAAGCTTCTCTGTGTCTGCCGCTAGTTATCCTCGGCTCTCTTTGCAATGGCGGCGCTGTAAACAACAGCGGCGTCCCGACCAATCACAAGCTTGCGTAATCCGTCTCGTTCAACGGATGTTTAAAAAAGTGGGCTCGACTCCGTACGTACTTGCGTGCCCTACGCAAGGACGGATAATGGCGTTGCGTGTCTCCGCACTGACGCAGACGGAGAAGCATAAACCAGGCTTTATGGTGCAGCTCCGCCTTTGTGGTTCTGCAGCGAGCACCCTTTCAGTTTTTCAGCATCACTCCTGGAAAGGATGCTTTATGGGATTAGATTTGTGCCAATAGAATCAAGAAAAACACTTTGGAGGGCAAACAAATTTTAAGACATTGAGAGAAAAAACATTTGTTTCAAAAGAAAAACTTACGATCTGAATCAGATTCTTAAAATGATCAAGAAAAACACTTTGACGGTCAAACAAAAATTAGGAAATTGACAGAACAAAAATGTTGACTAATGGAAAAAAAACATGTTTCAAAAGTAAAACTTACTATCTGAATCAATTTCTTAAAATGAGTAACAAAGTATGTTTCCTTTTTCTGTTTGCCTCTATGTGTTTTTGTTATCAATTTCCTTAGTTTCGTTCTCGCTGCTCACAGCTTTGCTCTCACTACCAGATTTGCACTTACACTGGCTTTCTCCTTTGCAATCCCTGAGTTTTTGGTTGCAATTCTGACACAACCCTTTCGGGTGGGTGGGGCTTCTGAGAAGTCCTCTGCCCTAGGACAGTGACTCTTGAGTGACAGTTCAGTGACCTGGAAGTGATGTACCCTCCAAGACATTTTTTTTCCACCTGGTCAACAACATGAATTTTGAGCCCCAAACACATTATTTCTGCTGTCTGTGGTGTCTACTGAGGATCTAAAGTGAGTATTGATAATATATTTTATCTTTTCTTAGTCAATCTGTAAGTTAAGCCACTTTTTAAGTTGGTTTTAACCAGACATTAGCTCACTAGCTAGCTGCTAAGCAAGCCATTGTGCTAGCCTCAGGACAATGGTCTATTGTTCCAGAGAGACGTATTAAAAACTCATCTTAACATATTCATTACTGGTTTCATGGAATTAATTATTGCAGTTTATGTTAATACGTTTGCTAATTTTTCAGGAACCTGTGGAACATCAGAGACTTTGCAACTACTGGAGCTAACCCGTGTACTGCTAACTTGCTACAGAGCAGCAGAAAGCTGAGCTAACAGGCTGTTTTGCAGGTATACACTCTTTTAGTGGAACTGCAGGATTTTTATGGTATAACTCAGACAGAATCTACATGAGCTATTGTGGGAAGACATTTAAACTTCATTTACATACAGATACATGTATTTTGTTACTTGGACGGGCTAAACAAGTTCATAGTTCTGCCTGCTCCTTTTTCAGTGAAACGAATGGATTATATGATGTAACTCTGACTGAATAATTATCTAAGTGAGTATGTTTGATAATAGATTTCTTACCAGCATACATATCTGACATTTGTTTGTCAGAACAGGACAAATCAGATTCAACGTGCTTTCTGTCACGTGTTCTGTATTCTCCATCAAAAGAATGTTATCCAGGACAGATAATCAAAAATGAGTTAAATACATGCTTTTAATTAATTTTTTACATAAAATCTATATTTTTGTCTAAAAGCTATTTATTTTTATTTAATTTATTCTTTTCTTTCTTTTTAGATTGAAAACTACTGCATTGCATTACAATGGAAGTGCCACACGGCCACATGCATCAACTGCAGCTGGTGAGCTAAGACACACCATAGTGTACACAAAGTACACTACGAAATCAACCCTATGGACCGTTGGGTTATTTTAACCAGAAGATTTTAACTTTTTATTGCAAGGACTATGTAACACTTTGTATTAACTGAGAGACAAGAGAAGAGAGAGTCGCCTTTAAAACATTTAAGATGATTTATTTCTAACAAATTTTAAAGAATTTTAAACATGACTAACTGTAAGTGATGAATGGATCTGGTGTGAATGAGACGTGAGATGATTGATGTATGTGTGAGTGATGTTGTAATCAGAACTCTCGTATCCGGAGAAGCAAGTCTGAATGATGTTGTGATGTTTTGCTTTTAGCTATGATCAGAGTTTGATCGGAGTTTCATAAACACATGAGATGCCATATTTTCGCTCTACACATACCCTTCAGATGAGACGTCCGTACAGATCCAGACTGCCAGGTCCTCGGGCCCCCCTGTGGCACCGGAGCTGGTGAAACAGCGTCAGCAGTATGACAGACTAGTCTTTGGATTGTCTCCAGGTAAAAAGCGACAGTTGGTTCACAGCGTCAGATGGACCCCCCCTTGGGTCAGTGAGTTCAGCTTTTATTCTGAAAGGAACCGTTGCTTGGTTGGTAAAATGCAACAGATTTTATCCAGCTTGCATCCACCATGCATTTTTAACCCTGAATCAAGAGGTGGATTTTCTTCAGGGTTCGAATTATGCAGAGCCCCAAAAAAGCTTGATGCGGGTGCACAATGCGCATTTAGCTACTTTTGCGATGGGTAGATCCCTGAACTGCTCAGTTCAAAAGTAACTCATGATGGGAATAAGTAGGAAGACCAGGCAGCAGTTTTTCTGGATAACTGAGAGGAGATGCATGAAGAAAATTGACAAAGAGGACCAACCTTGAGCTGCAAGATTAATTCTCGTGTGATTTGGAGTTTTCCAAACTCAATGTGTAGACTCGACATGGGTTGGGGCTACACATAGGGATCTGGCTGCTGCCAGGTTTAAACAAAAACAGAGAAACTAAGCAAAGTGTTTGTAAAAGTAGGTAGCTTTATCACCACTACATATTTTAACAATATAAAGCAACAATTTATAAGCATGTAATATTAAAATATTTGATACAATTCAGATCACCTTCCAAACTCCGTCCCACATCCAGGGACATATCAAGGCATTCTGGGGCCAAGGCAAAATCCTAACTCAGTCAGACACCACATCACCTTCCACTGGATGTGTAATGAGCTAATTGAGCCTCATGAGCTACATTTACATAGCTAAATCCATATTTGCAGTTATTTTGTTAAGAGTAACTTAAAGTAATGAAAAAGTAATGTGGTGCCTCACATTTTAAAATCAGTAATATATGTATTAGTAATAAATAATCCATTACAGTTTTGAAGTAACTTGCCCAACACTGTCAGTGTCTTTTTTTTTCTTTTCCGCATTGTTTTGGTTAGCTGTTGGCTTTTAGTGACGTATGCTTTTCGGGGGGTGCGCGTGTGACGTTAGCGCGTTCTGCTAGAGCGAGTTGTCGTGCAGTTTGGCTAACTAAAATCTTGGACTAGAGTGTGTCACCTTTCTGGAGTCCTCACAGTGTGACATGAGCAGTTCTGTGCAACAGCCAAAAAGCCCCAGTGTGGTCCGGGCTTAAGTCTGTTGCCAGCTACACCACTGGGATTCCATTTCAGCAGCTTGCATATTGCTCAAATTCTGATTTGTATGATCAAAGGAGAGGGTTATTAGGTAGAGGGACCAGAGTTAAATGAGAAGTTTGAACTCCATCTCCACGGCAGACTGTAGGAACGCCCTCAGATGAAGCCCCGATCCATCTGCCCATCACTTGTATCCTGCCATCACTCGTAAGTCTTGCATCAAGCTACATCAAAGAATACTTCTCTTAAAAGAAAATATTCTTCTTTGATAAATTCCAATAAAATATAATACAATCACTAGCCAATTCCAGAGCCTTGATTGTGTAGCAAAGAAAAGATCTTTTTGATTTATTTTTTCTGCTGCAGCTGTTCAAGTTGCACTTTGAATAAAACATCTTTTTTTTTTTTTTTTTTTTACTTTTTTCCAGCTGGAGAGGAAGTTTGGGGAGCTTATCAGTTAGCTCCACGTTAGCACGACATTGCTATCTGAATTTCTTTAAACATCTTGATCATATGGTTGCTACAAAACCTGGACTCTTCTTATCCAACAGCACTCACAAAGGAAGGCCGCTGCTCTGGTCAATAAAGCTAAAAGACAAAGAATAAAGTTGCTGCACATTAATTTCAGAAAGTAGGTTCTATGAATATTTAAATATAACGAGAATAAGATCATGGGAGTGTGATTTTACTTATGCACCTAATGGCTTCTTCGTTATAGATGAGCGGTCAAAAGGTTGGAGCCACTGTGAAAACTCTAGAGAAAGTCGTTACTCTTAGAGCAAGTTAATTGGTGCTGCTTGTTGTCTCCTTTCAACACTTCTGGGTTCACATGAATCCTTGCTTTCCATGCCTTCTTTTTTCTTTTCTTCACTTTTGCTCAGTTTGATCTTTTCATCTCTATTCTTCTTGAAGCAAGCATATAATCATGGAAGTTTATACCGAACGATGAAGTCCATGACAACATATTATCTTAAAAAGGAGAACACAGACTGCGAATGGGAATTGCTGGTGGCGAAAAATGGCCGAACGTACCTCCTTTTTACTGTTATTTCTGTTGTAATCTTATGAGAGATTTCTTTGCTTTGGGATCAATGAGAAGAAGAATAAGATACAATGTCCTCGTACTTATGAAGACAGTTGATAGATAACACAGATGCAGGGCTGCAAATAAAAATTATTTTAATAATCAATTAATCTGTCGATTATTTTTCACGATTAATCGATTAATTGTCTTTTTTTTTTGTTTGTTTTCAAAACAACCCGCAGCAGGAGAAATCTGGAAAGAAGTCATTAGTTTTTACAATTATATGTTTTAAGGCTCTAAAACACCTCGCAACAAGACAAAATTACGCGAAAAAAAAAAGTTTCTTATATTTCTTGCTCATTTAAACATTCTCAAAGTTAAAACGTTTGTAGATTTTAAAGCATGCAAGTATAACTGTGCCGATTTTTATTCATCCGCACTCCGCTCTGCAACATCTTTTGCCACGCAGTTGTCCTTTTTTGAGTGAGGAACAGTTTTGGGTTTGTGCTGTTTTATTCTTAAGGAGAACATTCTTGTAAACAGATGTGCTAAATTTGGCAAGCACAGGATACACGACACGGAGAAGATTCATAATTGCATCTGGTCAATCTGCAGTAAAACACAAGGAATGTTAGTATGCTACAAAGATACCGTGTGAAATTGTACTATGACAAACTCAGCCAAACATCAAAACAACAAAAAGTGATACGCGTTATAGTGAGGGACCACTGTATTTAGCGTTCTTATTCTCTTATTAGGTGTAAGTTACTTACCAGGCTGGCTCTTCCACTGCATCAACTCCGAAATGTTTTCATCCCAGATGTTCAATTAGGGGAGTTGTGCTTCCGTGCCATGCTAGATCGTTTTTGCCTATCTTGCAGGTCAACCGTCTTTTCACGGCATCTTGAGTGAAGTGCTCCCATACTTTTAATGTTTTTGATCAGATTCTTTCTTAAATTTTATCATTTCTGTTTTTCTTATGTACCTTTTCCTGCTCCCTACAGGAAAGTGCAGTCTGTTTTGCCCCTTCTTGTAAACAGCTTGGCTGTTCTTTCTCCAGTCCAGTCTGTTGTTCAGGTGAACTCCAAGGTATTTGTATTCCTCAACCACCTCCACTTCTTCTCCCATGATGGAAACAGTGTTTGACTCCACCCTGTTTCTTCTGAAGTCTAAAATCATCTCCTTTGTTTTGTTCACATCCAAGGTCAGATGATTGTTTCCACACCATGCCACAAAGCGCTCCACCAGCTCTCTGTACTCAGCTTCCTGTCCATCTCTGATACACCCGACAACTGTAGAGTCATCTGAATATTTCCGTAGATGACAGGTCTCTGATTTGTACTGGAAGTCTGAGGTGTACTGGGTGAAAAGGAATGGTGAGAGTACAGTCCCCTGTGGTGCTCCAGTGTTACTGATCACCTGGTTTGATGTGCAGTTCTTCAGCCTCACAAACTGTGGTCTGTTTGTCAGGTAGTCTTTAATCCAGGCGATAGTTGAAACTGGTTTGTTGAAACTTATAATAAAATGTGTTTTTTTTAATTGAGTAAACATCTTCTTCAGTAGATGGGAGTGATTGGAGACCCATCGAAGATGGCAGCTCTTTCCACGTCGCGTCTATGATTATGATGTCTGTGGAGCCGATAGCTACTGGTCTTGTGCAGATGAATGTTAGCCTGCTGGCCATAGTGCCGTGTGCCTCAGGGAAATGCTCGTCACAGTCGCATAATGAGGACGTAAACAATTTGAAATATGAGGAACTTCAGTATTTTTTAAATGTATTCATAACATTAACCGTTTTTTGTTTTATCACTGTACTTCTCCATGCTGGCCCGGAGCCAGACGACGATTCCTACCGGGGAGCTTCCAGCGATGTTTATCCAGTGCTGGGAAAATGTCGGGGGAAAAGAGGTAAACGAGCAGGAATCCAGGTAAGAATAAGACTTCTCTTAAAGGGTGATTTATCTAGTAAACATTGGCGTGATCTTCTAGCTTCTCTTCCTTTGTTTGGCGACTTGAGCGCCACTTCCGCATTCCTGCCAGGCCACGTTGTTGCACGGTTACTCCGTCCAAGTTTTTTAAGGTCTGTTTATCCTTATCCTTCAGTGGTTTCCCCTCCTGTTCCCTCCATGAGTGGTTTTTATAAACACAGTGGATCTAACCCTGCTAATTTACATCCACTAACTCCAGCTGTTTCTGTAGTTTCTGATTTCTCCACCTCACTCAATATGGCTCTATTAAATACCCGCTCTGTTAACAATAAGTCCTTCCTGCTCAATGATTCAATTCTCTCTAAAAGCCTGGATTTTCTGTTTCTGACTGAAGTTTGACAGCAAACATCTGATTATTCTAATCTGATTAAACTCTGCCCGAGTGGTTATTCTTTTCTCAGCTTGCCCCGGGGTTCTGGTCGTGGTGGAGGCCTAGCTGTTGTTTTCAGAGATCATCTTTCACGTAGCTCTACAACCTCTGGTCACTTTGCTTCCTTTGAACTGCAGCTGATTAAAGTCGGGCTTAAGGACCTGTTCTACTGTGCTGTGGTTTATCGTCCACCTGGTCCAAACAGTTCTTTCCTTCAGGAGTTTAGTGACTTTCTATCCTCCACTGTGAAGATGTCCAGACTGGTGATTGTTGGTGACTTTAACATCCACATTGATGATCCCACTGATCACTTTGCCATGAATTTCTCCAGCCTCATGGACTCCTTCAGCTTTACCCAACATGTTTCTGGCCCCACACACACCAAGAGACACACTCTGGACCTTGTTTTTACCCTGAGTTTAAATGCTGACAATGTTTGTCCTGATGGCGTTTATATTTCTGATCACCATTGCATTTTCTTTAACTTGTCCGTTTCTGCGTCCCCACCTCCTGCTAGCCATCTGGTTAGTTCACGTTTTCTTAATCCCTAATAAAGGACTTTACTTTACAACTCCTGCCTCGTGTCATCCTGGTTACTGCATCTTGGGTCCTAACCTCCCCCCAACTCACAGCCTGACAAAGCTGAGCTCAGAGAGCAAATCTGAGAGCAAAACTACAGATTTTCTTCCATTTTTCCAGAAAAATGGACCATATTCCCTTTGAACAAATATAAAAAGCATCAGACAATATGCTCAACAATTAGTGAATCTGACAGGTTATTGAGACTTTTATGAAAGTCTTTAGTTTCTTGATTGGTGAACTTGATGAGTTACTTTTCACAAATCACATTATTACTTATAGGTTTATGAACCTCCAGAAAATATAAAGGTCCTCTGAAAATGTATTTTCATAGTTATATGAACTGGGAAAATGAGAATTCCCATTTTAGTTATAAAACAGCTCTCCATATAGAACCTTAGTATGGAAAGCAAAACAAAACCGTATAAATTATATTTATTTTTCATTTCATTTTAGTTTATGGTTTCTGTTTGATGAGCTGGAAAATCAGAATTCCCAGTTTCTCCAACCTGCCTGGCAATTCACTATTTCTGTAATCCACATAAAGTAACAGGGTCATTCCTGTGCCTGTTTGAATGCTGGGTTTGTTTTGCATGCTGTCTCTCTATTTGTGTGTGTGTGTGTGTGTGTGTGTGTGTGTGTGTGTGTGTGTGTGTGTGTGTGTGTGTGTGTGTGTGTCCACATTTGTTTACCGTAATGTTCATCATCCAATTTCCAGTCTCACTTGATGAAATTCCAGCTTTAACTGGCAATGTCCAAAGAAGCTTATCTTTAGTGAGAGGAAATATGAATTTTACAGAGAAACATACAACTAGAGTAAAAGGTCCTTTACCTTCCAAAATGTGTACAGATTTACTAAACTGCAGCCTTGAAGGGGAACTCAACATATACCCTTTTACACAAATGCAATCTTTATTTTTTCATCATTCAGCATTTTTAGCAATATCGTAATAAAAGATAAATATCATGTAATGCTTTGATCTATTGTGTTTTAATTCCCTTGTGTGTGCTTTTCCTGGCGATAGGGGGCAGTAGATACCTTAATTGTTGCAAGTAAGCTGTATATTTGTGTTGGAGTAAGACCTTACCAACGGATGCCCATTAGGGTCAAAAAGCCCTGGGGAGTGCAAACTTCAGCAAAACGACAAGCACATCAGACTCTCATCATGGGCAATGAGTGAAGAGGTAAATGTGTAAAACAACAACATTTATGAATGATGAAAGTTTTGTAACCGCTTGTTACAAATCAGTAAATGTGTTTTGTGCTCAAGGGCTCCCGTAGAAGGAAACATGGCATCTAATATGGTGTCACCCTCAGATTTAGACCCGCTCTCATATATTTTAGACCTGATTTTTATTGCTATATGTTAAGAAGCCGCCAATATTTTTCTTTCTTATTTTTATTTTTTTATTTTTTGTGTCCTGTCTGGCTGTGAAGCAAACAGAATTGATGTCTGAATGCTGGTGACAAGCCTTACAGATTTACTCTCAGGTGGAGCATCAAAGTGTCTGTTTTTAATGTCACGCCTGATACTTAAAACTTTATTGTTATTGTTTTTGAATGCTTTTTAATTCCGACCAGACACGGAGACAGAGGTGAAAGAGAAAGGAAGAGACAAAATATGGGGGGCGGGGGGGGGGGGGGGGGGTTTCCACAAAAATAAACAATAATGAACAAGAGTCTGCTTCTAGACCTGCAGAAAGAGAGAAGAAAAAAATACAAAAAAATAAAATGGGACACAACAACAATACAACAAGATCAAGCTATCACTGCGTCAACTTGATGAAGAAATATATAATCAACATTGTTTAACTGAACAATCACATGATAATAAATCACATTGCATTAATTGCCCACCATAGTCTTAAGACCTGTGTTGAACGTGCCCAAGTCCATACTTATGAGAGCACCATGTGAGCACCTGTGTGTGTACACGCGCTTGTTTATGTAAGGTTTCTCTATAGGAGCGTCCAATAGGGAGTGTGAGGGGCCACAGATCTGCCCCCTAAAAATATGCAGGAGACGGAGGGTGCTCCAAGTCCCAGAGATCCAGGCGCTGCCCCAGAGCACAGGAACTCCAGGGAGACTGCGACCAGAAAAGCCCCCGCTCCCCTCGAGAGGCACAGACGATTGCCTCGGGGGGCCACAACCAGCAGCCGGCAGAGTCCTGAGAGATATCCGCCAATATTTTTCAACAACTGAGCATACTTGAATTCATTTTCAACAACATTTTGATGGATATTTCCAGAGATTACCGATAAAAACGACATGATGTCCCTTTAAACTCAAAGCCATGAAAAGAGATTTCCTCAGCTAATGAGTTAAAGTAAATTTTAAGATGACACAACACATTTAATTTGGCCAAATTATGTGTGATGTAACAAATAAGGTGCAAAATCTCCTATTTCTCCATTCTTCTTCAAGATTTCCTGCAAGACCGTTCAAAGAACAATTCACTTTCTTTTGCACGTTCTTCATTTTGTACTTTTATTCTTTTTTTCCACATTCAATCCCTAACAGCTCAATAGAAGCAGTCCTTTTCTCTTATCTATGTTTTCAGTGTGTGGCACTTTCTTTTTGCACACCCACTCGTCAAATCTCGCAGGTCTCATTTAACAAGTTAGAAAGGAAACATTTAGTAGTCCACAGAGTCTCAGTTTCTCGACAGAGCCTTTGGCAATGCTGTGGTCCCATCTGCAGTTGTGCATCTCTATACTTAGACATGTTTTGCCACTCAGAGCAGAACCCTACACAGCAATTAAAAACGTTCTGATGTCTTATTCATATATACAACATAAGCTTGTTCTGGAACACTGTTCCTGCAGATGTTCGTCCTCAGATTGTTCTTTTGGGGCCTTTCAAGCTGATGCTTTACAGGCAGGTTTGTGTCAAAATTAATTTGATCAGTAGTCACGTGTAAATACAAAGACACGTCCTGAATGCAACAGCAACTGTAGACAGCCTCACTGACAGACTAACGGCAGTGGTTTTCAGTGCACTGATGAAAAACTGAACTTGGAACCTACTGGTTTTAACCTGAGGATAATAACTTGGCCTTTAGGGTTAAGAGCTAATATGTCTGGGCATTTGGTGCAGCCAGTAGATTAATCATATCCAAACAGGGATTTTCTGTTTTATGTGCTGCTCAATATTTGAATGCAAGATGATTTAGAACTGAAAACAAAAAGTAAGCACTTTGGTTGTTATAAGCCTATTTGTCAAATGGTCGTTGTATTCTTGATTCACCTTAGATTCCAGGAACAACAACGCTGTGGCCATTGTTTGCAGATCTTTTTAAGGCCAACCAAGTATCTTCCCCCATTTCATCCCATGGTCCATTTTATTTTGTTTTTACTTCCACAGGGGCTGGAAAAACTCTGCCACATACAACTTTTAACAACCCCCACAGTTCCAAGCGATATCTTTCAGAAAAATGGAGCCAACAGTGAAGAAATTGAGCGCTTATGGAAGAAAACCCGTCTCCACGTCCATCTGCTGCACCTAAAGGATCTTCTGACATCCTTTAACTCTGCAGTCAGAGACGCTAGGGTTTCCTATTTCTCCAACCTGGTGTCCCAGAGCAAAGGGAACCCCAAGGTGCTGTTTAACACCATCAGCAGCATCGTCTCTCCTGCCTCTCCTACAGCCTCCATCCACTCTGTTGCATACTGTGAGAACTTTCTGTCTTTCTTTGTGGACAAAGTCAATAAGGTTAGATCTAGCATCTCTCCTTCAGCCTTATCGCTGCCTCTCCCGACTCCAACCAGGCCCATCATCCTAGATAGCTTTGCTCCTGTTTTTTTGCCTGAGTTAACCAAACTAGTTAACTCTATGAAGACCTCTGCATGCCCCCTCCACATCTTACCCTCATCTTTGTTTAAAAGTGCTTTTCAGTCCATCGATCCCAGCGTGCTCTCTATAATTAATGCTTCTCTGGTTTCTGGTCAGGTCCCTGCTTACTTTAAGAACGCTGTAATCCACCCGCTTCTTAAAAAAACCGAGTCTCGACCCCTCTCTCCATAGCAGCTTCAGACCATCTCTAAACTTCCGTTCATCTCCAAGATCTTGGAAAAGGTTGTGGCTGAACAACTCACAGCTGCTCTTGATGAACATAACATCTATGATAGCTTCCAGTCAGGTTTTCGTAGAGCTCATTCTACTGAAACCGCTCTTCTTAGGGTCTCTAATGACCTTCTGACTCACAGTGATGCAGGGGACTGTTGTGTTCTGGTCCTGCTGGACGTGACTGCAGCCTTTGACACTGTAGACCATCACCTGCTACTGGAGAGGCTGAGTGACTGGGTAGGCCTATCAGGATCTGCTCTGGAGTGGTTCTCCTCTTATCTCTCTGAGCGCTCCTTTTCTGTGGCCATCTCCAAGTTTAGGTCCTCCACCACCTCTCTTACCCATGGTGTCCCACAAGGTTCTGTGCTGTGGCCTCTGCTCTTTGTCCTCTATCTGCTTCCTCTTCAGCACATCCTGAGCTCCTTCAAAGGAATCTCCTACCATCTTTATGCAGATGACATCCAACTGTACATCTCCTTTAAGCCCCATGAGATGTCTAAGCTGCTGCTGTTACACACCTGCTTAAACTCTATCAAAACCTGGATGGCTGGGAGCTTTCTTCAGCTGAATGAAGATAAGACTGAGATCCTCATCTGTGCCCCAGACAAGCTGGTTCCCAAAGTCAGAGACTCTCTTGGTCAGCTTGCTTCCCCACACCAAACCTTCCGTCAGGAATCTTGGTGTGACCTTTGACCCAGCTCTCACCCTGGATTCTCATGTCAGTTCTCTTGTTCGCTCTTCCTTCTTCCATCTCAGGAACATTGCTAAGCTGAGTCCCATTCTGTCCCGCTCTGAACTTGAGACAGTTCTCCACACCTTCATCTCCTCACGCTTAGACTACTGTAACTCTCTTTTCACGTGTCTGAGCAGAACCTCCCTGAACCGTCTACAGGTGGTTCAGAATGCCTGTGCTTGGCTTCTGACCAAGTCCTCCAAACACACCCACATCACCCCGCTTCTCCTCCAGCTTCACTGGCTGCCAGTCAAAATCAGGGTTCATTTTAAGATCCTGGTTCTGGTCTATAGGGCCTTACATGGACAAGCACCATCTTACATTGGTGATCTTCTTAGTCCCTACACCCCCAGCAGGTCCCTGAGGTCCAGTGATCAAAGTCTACTGGTTGTGCAGCACCAGGCTAAAGACCAAAGGTGACAGATCATTTGCTCAGACTCTGGAACTCTCTCCCCCTGAGCCTGAGATCAGTGGATTCAGTGGTCTCCTTTAAAAAGCAGCTGAAAACTCACTTGTTCAGGGTGGCTTTTGTGTGACCTTCATCACCATCTCCTTGTTCTGCTTTCCCCACCTATTCCACCTTCCTCAGGATCCACTGAGTTCCCTCTTTGCTATTCACTCTCTCTTTCTTTACATTTTTAATCACAATTGTCTATTTTTTGCTCATTTTAAATATATTTTTTATCATTTTCTAAATTATTTTTTAGATTTTTACATTTTTTGTTTTTGTGAAGCGCCTCGTGATTTTTATCTTGAGAGGGGCAATAGAAAAGATCTTTTCTTCTTCTTCTTCCTCTTCTACTTGCTAAACAAGTTATGTTTTTTGGCAGATAAACTGAAAAAATGGCATAAATACAGAAATAATGTAAAATGGTAAATGGCCTGTATTTGATATAGTGCCTTCTAGAGTTTTGGAACCCCCCAAGGTGCTTTACAACACAATCAGTCATTCACCCATTCACACACATTCACATGCTGGTGGGGATGAGCTACGATGTAGCTACAGCTGCCCTGGGGCGCACTGACAGAGGCGAGGCTGCCGAGCACTGGCGCCACTGGTCCCTTCGATCACCACCAGCAGGCAAGGGGGGTTAAGTGTCTTGCCCAAGGACACAACGACAGCGACAAACTGAGCGGGGCTCGAACTTACAACCTTCTGATTATGGAATGAGCAGTTAACTGCTGTGCCACCGTCACCCCTAAGAAATACCTAAATAATATTTGAAATAAATTAAAGAAAAACTTAGATGTGTTTCCCCTTCTTGAGCAGAGAACCAGTTCTGTTGCTAAATACACGGGAGGGTTCGGTGAGACAGACAACCGGATGGTTAAAGCGTTGGTTTCGGACCGAGCCGTGTTATTGGCTCAGGTTTTTAGACAAATGCGATAGAACCGCTTCTTTCATTTTAAAAGTATCTACAATATATTTATAGCTATACTATGTTGTCAAGGAGCATGAAAAATGTTTTAAGCTAGCTTGTTTTGCAGATTTGCCATTGCAGCTTTAAAACAAGCACAAATGTCCTTGTTTCTCGCGCGCGTGTGTGTGTGTGTGTGTGTGTGTGTGTGTGTGTGTGTGTGTGTGTGTGTGTGTGTGTGTGTGTGTGTGTGTGTGTGTGTGTGTGTGTGAGTCAGCGTCGGTCCACCACATTCTCACTCCCAGCGTGTCAAAAACAAACGCTTGGCCAGCCACTCTCCGCGTCCGACCCCTGATGCCAAAAGTGCCCTTTTTCGTCACTTATGTGCAAAAAGGGGTTTTCCCTTTTCTGACTGCAGGTCCCAAAGCAGCGTAAAACTGACGCGATGGGATGTCCGCAGCCAGGACACCAAAACCTTAACCATCTTATTAGCGAACACGTTAGTGATGTGTCGGTAGCTCTAAAAGTCGCCTCTATGAAGTGAACGGCGGGAGCCGCCTCGTCATTGGTTGGGTTTGGACCGAGGCAACGTGAGGGGGAGGTTTCAACTACCAAGGTGGAGGTTAAAAGTAGAGGGTATTTGTAACCTCCCCCTTGCCAGATGGTATGTTCTAACGTTCCCCTTGGGTGGCAAATACAAAAATTCACAGTCAGAATGCATGGGAAACAAATGCTTGATCACAGTGAGAGTAACGTTTTAGGTAGCAAGAGGGTTAAGGTTAGGATGAGGGTGAGGGGAAGGTTATAAATAGCAAAACAAATGAGCTGGTTCGGTGCCGCATCAGCGGACATCCCATCGCGTCAGTTTTACGCTGCACTGGGATCTGCTGTCAGAAAAGGGAAAAACCCCTTTTCGCACATAAGTGACGAAAAAGGGCACTTTGGGCGTCAGGGGTCTGACACAGAGGGTGGCTGACCAAGCATTTGTTTTTGACGCGCTGGGAGTGAGAATGTGTTGGTCGGTAAGAGTAGATCCTCCAGGCAGAGGCGGTTTTGCCATTAGGCATAGGTCGGCGGCCGCCTGGGCCCCCCTGCCCTGACCGCTCTCCCCTCTCCGATGATGCAGTCCCATGTGCGATCCAGCGAGTAAACTCCATCGTCCCTGTTCATGGTCCCACATCCACGTCGCCTTATCTCGATAGCTTCTTTTATCCATCTTTTGTATTTCTGTTGTTCGGTGTTTATGATCCTTGTGTTGTCCCAGTCCATTACATGGTTTTCTCTTGTGCAGTGATCTGTTACGGCTGATTTCTTTATTGTGCTTTCTGCTTCTTCTTTTGCTGCTCTTGTGCGTTTTTGACTTTTCTCTTTCTCGCACTCCTTTCTATGTTCTATTGTTCGTGTGTTGAGTTGGCGTCCGGTTTCTCCTATGTATGTTTTATTGCAGAATTTGCATGGGATTTAGTAAACAACTCCGCATTTAACTCCAGCTGGTATCTTGTCTTTTGGGTGCACTAGTCTGTTTCTAATTTTGGGTTGCTGGCTCTTTGCCTTGTTTTTTTTTTCTTTCTGTTGTTGTTTGTTGTTTTCCTTTGTTTATTGCCCATGTCGGGTATCCGCAGGTCTTTAAAGCGTGTTGTATGTGTTTGTCCTCTTGTTTACTGTCTCTTTCTTCTGTTACCATGTTTGCTCTGCGATATAATGTTCTGATTACTGACATTTTGTGTATGGTAGGGTGCTCTGATGTCCATAATAGATATTGGTCTGTGTGTGTTGGCTTTCTATATGTGTTTATGTTTAGGGTCCCATCGGTCTGCCTGGTTATTTACATATCCATAAATGCTATACTGCCTTTTGTTTCTGACTCATATGTGAATTTCATGCTGCCTGTGTTGTCAGTGTTATTCAAGTGTTGTGTTAGTGTTTCTGTTTTGGTACGATTTCCAGTATGTCATCTACGTAGCTACTTCCGGTTCCGGTTGAGTGAACGCTGGCGCGTCTCGCTGCCGCTGCTCGCTGGCAAACAAACTTTTTTTTCTTCTTCTTCTTTTTCACCCTAGTCACATCCCTGTGTCAGTGAAAACTCATTTTCACCTACCTGCTCAGCTTGCGTACTGGTTGCACATCACCACCTCCCTGCTCAACTCCATAATGTGGTCCAGCAGGATTTCTCTGTGCCTCTCACTGGCCTGGATCATCCTGTCACTCATTCTTCTGTCCGTGGATGGCCTTCTCCAGTACTCGGCGGCGGAGCTCTTCAACCTCCGCTTTCACTACTCCGGATCTCCACCACCAGCTCTGTGCCTCTTCCCCGACATCACCTTCCAGCCTCGCCATCGGTATATCCATCGGGGGTCCCGGCGGAACCTCCATCTCGACGGCTCCAAAGGAATACCCTCCTTCTGGTCCACGACTAGCCGGCGGCTACCCAGGAATACCTGCCGAGCTGCCGACTCCAGCGTGTTAGCCCGGCTGGCTAGTCGGGCTAATGCTCCTGTCGCCAGGGACTTCCGCACTGCTAATTTTGGTCTTCTCAACATTCGCTCCCTCTCTGGTAAAGGACATCTCCTCCAAGATACCATCAGTGACCATAAGCTAGACTTTCTTTGTCTGAACGAAACATGGCAACAACCCAGCGATTTCTCACAACTCAATGACTGTACTCCTCCCGGATTTGTTTACCTCTCCAAACCCCGTGGGTCGGGCCGCGGCGGTGGTCTCGCGATTCTCTATCGCGAGACTTGGAAGGTCCTTCCCGTAAGCCTTCCTCCTCTCACCACTCTGGAATGCCTCGCCTGTCAACTCTCCTGCCCGACCCCCACAATAATTGTCACTGTTTATCGTCCCCCCAAGTTCAGCCCTGAGTTTTTAAATGAACTCTCTGCTCTTTTATCCCATCTGTCCGCCCTTTCCCCAAATGTAATTTTACTTGGTGATTTTAATATTCATATGGACAATATGGCCCTCCCCCTCAGCAAAGACTTCTCCTCATCTTTGGATAGCCTCAGTTTTCATCAATATGCCAATTTTCCCACTCACATTAAAGGTCACACCCTGGATTTAATCTGCTGCTCCGGCCTGACCCCCTCCAACTGTACAGCTGACCCGCTCCCTTTCACGGACCACTTCCTCATCTCCTTTTCTGTTCCCCTCCATCTCTCCATCATCAAGTCACCACGTATCATTTCTTTTCGTAATATTAAGGACATTGATCTAGCCTCCCTGTCCTCCAGTTTTGCCACCTTGACCCCTAATTTGTCCTCTACTCCCGATGATCTTGTCATTCAGTACAATAACGGTCTGGTTTCTATCCTTAATTCATTTGCTCCCATAAAATCCCGCTCTGTATATTTTACTCGGTCTGCTCCATGGTTCACCCCTGCCCTTCGCTCCTTGAAAGCTACCAACCGGAGGCTTGAAAGACTCTACAAGAAAACCGGTCTCACCATCCATAAAGACTTATATTCTGCTCAGATTTCTCTCTACAAAGACTCCATCTCCCATGCCAAATCTCAGTATTACTCCGGTCTCATCTCGTCCAACTCCAGCAACACTAAAACATTATTTTCCATCATGAACAGCATTTTTCAGCCTCCCGACTCCTTACCCATCCATCTTTACTCTTCAGAAACCTGTAACTCTCTCCTTCAGTTTTTTAATGATAAGGTCAATAGAATCCATCTCTCTTTACCTCATTCCTCCCCTCCCTCTCCTGATTTATTTGAACCCACCATTCAGTTCTCCTCCTTTGAACTTCCCCATCCCTCAGAACTAGTAGATTACATCACCAAATCCAAACCTTCCAGCTGTCAACTGGACCCTATTCCAACTGTTTTAGTTAAATCGTGCCTTTCTTCTCTGCTCCCTTTTATAACGGCCATTATTCATTCCTCACTATCCTCTGGTACAGTCCCATCCCTATTCAAATCCGCTTCAGTCAGCCCTATTCTAAAAAAACCTGGTTTAGATCCCAATGATTTCAATAACCTCCGTCCCATTTCCCATCTTCCCTTCATTTCCAAAGTCCTAGAGAAAACTGTTGCATCTCAGCTCCATTCCCATCTCACCCGCAATAACCTTTATGAACAGTTTCAGTCTGGCTTCCGTCCCCACCACAGCACAGAAACAGCTCTCATCAAGATCACTAACGACCTACTCATTGCTGCTGATTCTGGTTTAATCTCTATTCTCATTCTCCTCGATCTGAGAGCGGCCTTTGACACCATTTCTCATCCCATCCTCCTTAATAGACTCTCTTCCTTAGGCATCACTCACACCCCCCTCCGCTGGTTTCAATCTTACCTTACTGGCCGCACTCAGTTCATCCAGTTAAAATCCTTTACCTCAGAACCCTCCCCAGTCAAGTCAGGTGTGCCCCAGGGCTCTGTCCTGGGGCCCCTCCTCTTCATAGTATATCTCCTCCCTATCGGCAAAATCTTCCGCAAATTTAATATCCAGTTTCACTGCTTTGCAGATGACACCCAGCTCTACATTTCCAGTAAGCCCAACTCAACTCTCCCACCATCCTCCCTTACACTCTGCCTCTCTGAAATCAAATCATGGTTCACCTCTAATTTCCTCAAACTCAACGGCAATAAAACTGAACTTCTTCTAGTTGGCACTAACTCCACCCTCTCAACATCTGACAGCTTTTCTTTAACTATTGACAGCGCCATAGTCTCCCCCTCACCTCACGTCAAGAGTCTGGGTGTCATTCTCGACAGCTCACTTTCTTTTCAGGCTCACATTAATAACTTAATTTGGTCAGCATACTTCCATCTACGTTCCATAAACCGTCTCCGTCCCTCACTGACCCCTCACACTGCCGCCATTCTCGTCCACAGCCTCGTCACCTCCCGTATCGACTATTGCAATTCACTTCTTTATGGTCTCCCCAACAAACTCCTTCATAAACTGCAACTGGTCCAGAATTCAGCAGCCCGTATTATCACCAGAACCCCTTCCTTTCACCACATCACGCCGGTTCTCCAGCAGCTTCACTGGCTCCCAGTTAAATTCAGGTCCATCTTCAAAATTCTCCTTCATACCTTCAAAGCAATCCACAACCTCTCTCCTCCATATATCTCAGACCTTATAAGTATTCACACCCCGTCCTGTTCACTCAGATCTTCTTCTTCCATCTATCTTGCGGTTCCCTCTGCCCGTCTCGCTACCATGGGGAGCAGAGCTTACAGCCGCTCTGCTCCTCGACTCTGGAACTCACTTCCCCCAGACATCAGGAACGTCGACAGTTTTACCCTTTTCAAAACAAAACTCAAAACACATATGTTTAAATCTGCCTACAACCACTGATTTTATTGAACTGTTTCTCTCTTTGTTTTTTCTTCTTTGGGTTTTATTATTGTTTTATTGTATTTTATTACGTGTTTTGTGTAAAGTGACCTTGGGTGTCCTGAAAGGCGCTTTTAAATAAAATGTATTATTATTATTATTATAGTAGCGTTTCCATAGTTTTATTTTGCAGTTTGGGGGGGGGGGGGGGGCAGTGGCTATGGCTTTATGTTCTAGGTCTTCCATGAAAAACTCGCACAGGGTGGCTGATAACGGGTTACCCATGGCGAAGCCTTCCAGTTGTTTGTATATTGTGTTGTCGTATGTGAAGTAAGTAGAGTTAGCTACCAGTCCTATCAGTTGTGCTATGTCATCTGCTGTGAGGTTTGTTCTTTTGTGTAAAGTCTTGTCCTGTCTGATTCTGTTAACTACTATGTCTATGGTTTTTTGGGTTGGTGTTTTTGTGAACAGGGATGTGACGTCATGTGAGATGAGTATGTTTTTATCTTCTATTGTAGTCTATTTTAGTTATTTTGCCAGTTCTATACTATTTTTTACAGTGTTGATCTGTGTTGCCTAATAACGGGCTGATGATTTTGCTGATTTCTTTTGCCATGTTGTATGTTGGTGTACCTATGCTGTCTACTATTGGTCTAAGTGGTGTTTTGTTTGTGTATTTTTGGCATTCCATAGATTCTTGGTGTTATGTTCGCTGTAGGAATCCAGTTTTTGTACAATTTTTCTGTTATTTTGCCATTTTCTTGTAGTGGCTTCAGTATTTTTTTCATATTTTTCTTATTGTATTCTGTTGGGTCTTTTTGAAGTATTTTGTATGTATCTTTGTCCTCTAACATCTGTTTCATCTGTTGTTTATATTTTTCTTTGCCCATAACTACTGTGGTTCTTCCTTTGTCTGCCGGTAGAATAATTATCTGTTCGTTTTTGGATAAAGCTGTCATGGCTGATTGTTCTTTTGTAATATTGCTGTGTTGTATTTTGCTGTTCTTTAATATCCCAACAACGTTATTTCTAAGTTCTGCTTTCTTTCCCTCATCTGTGATCTGATGACATGCTAGTTCTGTTGCTACAATGAATTCATCATATGGCATTTTCTTTGGTGTGACTGCAAAGTTTAAATCTTTTTTCAATATGGTTTTTTCTGCTTCTGTTAGTTCGTATTGTGAAATATTACATACCCAAGAGCTTTGTGTGGTGTTATCTTGAATTTCTTTTTCTTGTTGATGAGTTTGTTTAACTTCTTTATGTGTCTTTCTTTTACTTTTATGAACTCTTTTTCCTGTTGTTCCATCATGTGTCCTTTAATTAGTTCCTCCGTTTGTTTATCAAGTTTGTAATTCCTTTTTAAGTCCAGGTGTCTTCTTTCCAGTTCGTCTTCTACTTGCTTCTGTTTGGTTGCAACGTTTCTCATCCTTTCCTTGAGTAGTGCTCTCTGTGTTCTTTCCATTATGTTTTGTGCTGTCTTGGTCTGGATCGGTGTTTTTAGCTGTAGGCTTGTTGGTGTGAGGTTTTTGTCCCGGCATCTTAAATTGAAGCGAAGGTGGTTCCTAAGACGTGCACGTTTTTGATGTAATCGTTCCAAACGGCGGAAGTCCTTTGTCCCTTGTTGTCCGTATTTTTCTTTAAACATCTTTGGTGTGTTCTTGCTGTGTTGAAATTCTAATTCCATCTTTTAGTTCTTTTTAAAACACAGGTTTTATTTACCTGCAACGTTTCGTTTGCAGCTACAACCTTCATCAGGCTGACGCTGATGGTGGCGTCACTTCCTTCTCTGTTTATCCACGGGCAGCAGAGGACATTGCCGCCCTCTACTGCCCGCGCTCCCCTCTAAGGAGACGTGGATGAGGGACCATGAACAGGGACGATGGAGTTTACTTGTTGGATCGCGCATGGGACTGCATCGTCGGAGAGGGGAAAGCGGGCAGCAGAGGGTGACAAAGTCCTCTGCTGCCCGCGGATAAACAGAGAAGGAAGTGACGCCACCATCAGCGTCAGCCTGACGAAGTTTGTAGCTGCAAATGAAACGTTGCAGAAAAATAAAACCTTTCTGTGTTTTAAAAAGAACTAAAAGATGGAATTAGAATTTCAACACAGCAAGAACACACCAAAGATGTTTAAAGATAAGATTGTCGAACATTTTGTGTAAGGGGGGCCCCCTTGTCCGTGTTCGCCTTGGGCCCACAAATTGCTAAATCCGCCACTGCCTCCAGGAGGCAAAGAACAAAGAAATGAAGAAAGACAATTCTTCAACCCTTGAACCTCTAGATCTCATTTAATCTTTTAAACTAAGCATTTGTCTCACATCTGTGATCTATGTCACCTGAGCATCCTGCAACCAGCTGTTACATGTGTTCGATTTGGTATGTGACCACACTCATGTGCTTCAAAACTTACCTGAACATGACACTAATTCCCCAAACGTAACATCTTGCAGGTCAGCGGACCTCCTAAACCCAATCGTGCTAATGCAGTACCATTGTAACAAACCATTAAATGAATTTACACGCAGCACTTCAGCAGGATGCACAACACAATACATGATTCAATTACTTGGAAGCTTTCTTTGCAGGGCAATAATCATGTCCAGCAGCACCCTTCCCCATGGGTCAACGTTTGCCACTGATAATTCCCCATTTAGTCTCTCCCACACTTACAAGGATTGCCCTTTTGTATTGCAACCACTCAGCATTAAGGGCAATTTGAATGAAAATGTTTTAAAAACTTGATGAAACACATATGTGCATATAAAGGAGCACTGATTAAACCCAAAAGAAGGGTATTCTACCTGCTCCTGTCAGTGGGAATTAAGAAAAAAGTTAGAGAAGCCATTTTAAGTGCATAAGCTCACGTTTATTCTCACAGAGCTCCGTGATAAAATGATCCCTTTCAGTGTTTATAATTCATATTTCTACCTAGCAGCTTCTCTCAGAGGCGCACGCAGAAACACTGCCTCAGCACATCTGAATGATTTTTTAATAAAGGATCAAATGAGCTTGTTTTATTAAATTAAATTCTACATGAGTGGTTGGGCACCAGCTGTATTTCACATTAAGAGTCCTAACTCAACAACTTTCCCATTTTATTACTTATAGGTTCCATTTTTCCTACAGAAAAGGTTTGTTTTTGCAGACGTTTCTGATCGTCAGAGTAAGAAAAGAGTGAAATGCAAAGATTAATCACACAAGTGTGTGCATGCCTACACATAAATAATTTTAATTAAAAGAGGTAAATACATTTTGACAAAGTTCTGTTGCATGTTCCCCCAACTTTATGTATTAAAATCCATTCCTTTTAGGGATTATCACTGATTTAACAGGGATATTTCAACACAACAGTTCGGAAGATGAGGATCCATGATTCAGTCAGAAAACTCTGGGTGTGCCTCTGGGTCTCCTCCCAGTGGGGGCTGCCTGGAAAACCTCTAGAGAGAGGAAGCCAGGAGGCGTCTTAATAAGATGAAACCCGTTGGTTTATTGTGTTTACAGATTGTAAAAATCAACATCTGATCTAAAAACATCAAACTGTGCTCTATTGCTTCTAGATCTCTAGATGGAGTGACACCCTCCAATGAATAACTCAAAATGCATACATACATACATACATGTTGTGTTGCTAGGAAGAAATATCCCTGTTAAATCAGTTATAATCCCGAAAATGAATGGATTGTAATGCATAAAGTTGGGAGAACATGCAACAGAACTTTGTCAAAATGTATTTATTTATTTATTTATTTATTTCAGGCAATGGCACATTTAAGTAAACAAGGTAAATATAATCATATTATACAAAGGAATAAACATACATGGCCATATTATTCTGCCCGAAAGGGAGTGGGAAGAAGAAAACTTTAGCATTTTTTTGTTTTTGTAAAATGCCTCGTGATTTTTATCTTGAGAGGCGTTATAGAAAAGATATCTTCTTCTTCTTCTTCTTCTACAGGATTCCTCCTGTCTCTGAATAAAAGTGAACATTTTCAGCTCATATGAATTAATTAATCATGAAATGAAATAAACAATATAGTTAAATGAAATGTTTTGATTAATCTGTGTCTAAGTTAATAAGGTTGAAATGAATATTGCCCTGCAATGATCCATTTGTCTGATAATCAGCTTACGTGACTTGACAAGCTAATCAGCCATACACTTGTACACATGACGAGATAAAGTTAAAGTAACTTCATGCATGTAGATATGTTCTTACCCACAAATCGGAGAACCTTCTATCTGAAAGAAGGCGTGATGTTCTGAGGGTTGTTTGTTAACACCTCTTAACATGACACGTCCCGATTAGCCAGGCAATCATAAAATGGGAATATTAAAACAGAAACTTGCTGAGTGATTCAGTTAGTTTTTGAGCAGAACTCCGGACTGGCCACCGGGGGAAAACTCTCTAACCACCGCATCTCTTGACAAGCTGTCAAAACCTGTACACTACAGCTGACACAGCAAAACGGTTCCTTCAGCTATTCAGAAACAGCTGTTCTAGACGCAAACGTTTTCATCTATCTGTTGTGATCCAGGAGACGACCTGTTCGTACTGCGGTCGTTTCTACGAACTTCGGTACCCTGGGGTCACCCGACCCCCCGACATCTCTGATCTGAAAGAGAGTCTCCTCACGGGTACGTAGACCACAGCAAGATTGTGTCTAATGTTGTTTTGATAAGAACCAACTTCATAGTTTAATGCAGACCAAATCCTTTTCACACCCAGAACATAGTTTCTTCTATATACAGGTGCTGGCCAGTAAATTAGAATATCATCAAAAGGTTGAAAATATTTCAGTAATTCCATTCAAAACGTGAAACTTGTACATTATATTCATGCAATGCACACAGACCAATGTATTTCCAATGTTCATTACTTTTAAATTTGATATTCATAAGTGACAACTAATGAAAACTCCAAATTTGGTATCTCAAAAAATTAGAATATTCTGAAAAGGCTGAATATAGAAGACACCTGCTGCCACTCTAATCAGCTGATTTACTCAAAACACCTGCAAAGGCCTTTAAAAGGTCCCTCAGTCTTGTTTTGAAGGCACCACAATCATGGGGAAGACTTCTGACTTAACAGCTGTCCAAAAGACAATCATTGACACCTTGCACAAGGAGGGCAAGACACAAAAGGTGATTGCTAAAGAAGCTGGCTGTTCGCAGAGCTCTGTGTCCAAGCACATTAACAGACAGGCGAAGGGACGGATAAAATGTGGTAGAAAAAAGTGTACAAGCTCTAGGGATAACCGCACCCTGCAGAGAATTGTGACGACAAACCCATTCAAAAATGTGGGGGAGATCCACAAAGAGTGGACTGCAGCTGGAGTCAGCGCTTCAAGAACCACCACGAGGAGACTCATGAAAGACATGGGATTCAGGTGTCGCATTCCGTGTGTCAAGCCACTCTTGAACATGAAACAGCGCAAGAAGCGTCTCGCCTGGGCCAAGGACAAAAAGGACTGGACTGATGCTGAGTGGTCCAAAGTTATGTTTTCTGATGAAAGCAAGTTCTGCATTTCCTTTGGAAATCAAGGACCCAGAGTCTGGAGGAAGAGCGGAGAAGCACAGAATCCACGTTGCATGAGGTCCAGTGTAAAGTTTCCACCGTCAGTGATGGTGTGGGGTGCCATGTCATCTGCCGGTGTTGGCCCACTCTGTTTCCTGAGGTCCAGGGTCAATGCAGCCGTCTACCAGGAAGTTTTAGAGCACTTCATGCTTCCTGCTGCTGACCAACTTTATGGGGATGCAGACTTCACCTTTCAACAGGACTTGGCACCTGCACACAGTGCCAAAACCACCAGCACCTGGTTCAAGGACCATGGTATCCCTGTCCTTGATTGGCCAGCAAACTCGCCTGACCTTAACCCCATAGAAAATCTATGGGGTATTGTGAAGCGGAGGATGCAATACGCTAGACCCAACAATGCAGAGGAGCTGAAGACGACTATCAGAGCAACCTGGGCTCTCATAACACCTGAGCAGTGCCACAGACTGATCGAGTCCATGCCACGCCGCATTACTGCAGTTATTGAGGCAAAAGGAGCCCCGACTAAGTATTGAGTGCTATACATGCACATTCTTTTCATGTTCATTCTTTTCAGTTGGCCAACATTAGAGAAACAAACATTTTTTCATTGGCCTTTAGAATATTCTAATTTTCTGAGATACCAGATTTGATGTTTTCATTGGTTGTCACCTATAAATATCAAAATTAAACGTAATAAACATCGGAAATACATTGGTCTGTGTGCATTGCATGAATATAATGTACAAGTTTCACGTTTTGAATGGAATTACTGAAATATTTTCAACCTTTTGATGATATTCTAATTTACTGGCCAGCACCTGTACAAGGTTCTGATGAACACACACCATTCAATCATCATACATCACATTCCATCACTTATATTCATCCATCACATTTGTCTTAATTAACTTGTCTTGTTTTTAAATTGTTTAGAAAACAAATTTCTTACTTGTTATAAACCTGACTGTCTGAATTGATACGAAGTGTGTTTGATCACTGAAAAAGCAAAGAATCCTAATTCTTTTGATTAAACATTCAAAGACCAATCTTAGTGATACTCTATATTTATGTAGAATATCACAGCTTATTGGTCATAAGTAAAGGTAATATATATTAAGCTTAAATGCAACATATTTACCCTTCTACACTAAGCTAAAGCTAAAGGAGTACAGCCCAGTCAAGATAATGACTTGGCTGGTTACAAATGGTTTGTTTCCACTTATTGTCATGTCTTGTCCATGTCCCCCCGTTCCTTCCATATCCCATCTCCCCCTCTGACATATCATTCAGGTTTCTCGGTCCCTCTTTCTCTCCCCCGTCTCATTTTCTCCTAGTCTTTCTGTTTTAATCAACTCGTTGTTTCTCTGTGGCTTCTTTACCTGAGTTGCATTTATCTCCCTGTTTTATTTATATTCTATTGTAAACTTTTAGTTTCCAGTTTTTGTTTATTATTTGTTGTTCTATTAGTCCTTCTGTCTTTAGCTTTAGTGTTATCATTCTCCTCCTATTGTCTTTGTTTCTGCCTCCCTTCCCCAGAGCTAAGTAATCACACCTGTCCATCATTACCATCAGTACTCATCACACCTGTTGCTTGTCTCCACTCACGTCATCAGTGTCTGCAAACCCACACCTGTTCAGTGTTTGTTGTCGGTTCCTTGTGTTTGTTTGCATTCTTGTGTGTTGTTCTTCACATTTGTCTGCTCCCGCTCCACGGCTTCAAATAAAACACTTTAATGTTTTGAACCATACCTGGCTGCCTCTGTATTTACCTGCCTTTTTTGTCCTGCTACAACCTCCAATTCACGAGACTTATCTTAATCTGGGAAATATGTCAACAGACAAAATATTAATTTTGGGTGAAATTTCCCTTTAAAATCTGAATTTCATTCAAATGGACTGAATTGGGTTTAATTCTTTCCTTGTTAGGAAGTAGCGATGCACCAATAGGAAATTTTTGGTCCCATACCGATATCCAATATAAAGATTGCTGTTATGGCCGATAACAGACATTTGCCGATATCGATGTACTGACATTAACTCATTCACTGCCATTGATGACTAAAGTCCTCATTTTAAATCAAACCGTTCACTGCCAATGATGGCTAAAGTCGTCATTTGCATTTTTTTACTGTGTGGGCGTCGGAACGAGCCCCCGCACCGTGAGAACGAACATCTCAGCTCTAAAGCCGATCTTCATCCGCATACGTCACACGTCACGTGATCAGGAAGCAGAACATCCACGTGCTAGGAGATCGTTTTGGGCCGCTGCTGTAAAAAAAAGTGAGGCGCGAACCAGAAAAGCTTCTGCCGATCACAATTAAACAACGGATTATGAAAGAACGGATAACGCTCAAAACGCACGGATTCTTCCTGATGTAAGGGGATGAGTCTCCTCTTTGTCTTAGTTGTTTTGGCGTCGACATCATCCTAGTGTGCAACTTTCTGTGACTCTTAAAAAAACAGTAAAAATGATGAGAAACGCTGGCAGCGAACAGCTTTACTGATCAGGAAATGGCTGGCAGCGAATGAGTTAATGCTTCTTAAATCAGCAGATTTTGTAAAGAATGAAAATGATTAGAGCTGAACTTGCTTAACAACCCAGCTGAAGCCCTTCTTTTAGAGTCAGAAAAAGAAAACAACTTTGAAAGAGTTGGCAACAAAACTGGGAAAAATTAATGAAATATATTAAGACATCTTGCACACCTGTCTAAATTTGTAAATGCATCATATTTCCCACAATAACCTATTAAAGTGCCAATTTTTAGCTCTTATTCTCTACCATTATAATTGTTTTCCTGCTCATGTGTGAATTCAACTTCCAAAAGACCAACTTTTTCATATTTGACCTTCCAGAGCTGTTGCATCTTTTAGAGCAGTGCTTTTCGACTGGGCCTGGAGGGCCGCTATACAGCACGTTTCTGTGCTTTCTCTGCTCCAACATGCTGCATTCAGTGGTTGAATCACCATTACAGCAGCTCATCAGGCTCTGCAGAAGCCTGTTAATCACCTGCTGATTGAAATCAGGTGTGTTAAAGTAGGATTAAAACCACAACGTGCTTGATACCCCTGTTTTACGGGATTCAGAACTCTCAACGCTCTTCTTCTTTCTCTTCAATCTAAACTACAATCAGACTAATAAAAGACACCTGAAGAGGCTGTAACCCATTTCCTGCTCAAAAACGAGGCCCCACACTCCTGGATTTAAACTCAGTTTCTCTAAACTCAGATTTCATTTGTGAGCTGGGTTGTATCAGTAACAGGAAGCGGTGGGCCAAAGCAGTTTCAGTGCACCTTAACATTGGCCGTGTTTGAGATGAGCCAGTTCTGCACAGATTAGATCACCGGTGATCGGCGAGCAGTGCATGCCGGTTAGATTTGTGTCCGACTTGATGCCGACATGCTCTGACGTCTTGCCTACGTAGGCAACGATAACCTCGTGAGATCAAGGCGGCCACAGATTTTGGAGCAAGGCGCTGCAGTTGCTCTCCACCGGCTGCAAAACCTAGGGGATGACGGGAAACGCCTGGCTCTCACCTGATCTAAGATCTGATTGGTTCACATTTTGATCCAAACATCCGGTGGTAGAACATGAAATGTTAGTTGGTCACATGTATTCTGTAAATCATGTATGTTGATGATGACAACTATATAGACCCTAAACTGTAGTGTAAAGCGCTTTGGAGTCCTTACTCGGAGAGGTGCTATACAAGTGCGGGTCATTTATCATTTAAAGAGAAATGTGTTTTGTGTTATTTTGTCACGTTTCCTATGAGCACACTAAACCTACAGCTGATAACCTTTACTTATTATTATAGTCATGTCTTCATATACATTATATGATATCCACAAGCACATGAGGATGTGTTTCAGCTGCTAACAGGCACCAGAATTAAAATCGAAAATTAAATAAGTGTGAACGCTAACGCGATATCTTCATCCATCGTCACCCGCGAGCTACACATGTAGGGAAATATGTCCGACTTAAACTCTGCCTTTCAGCCACTCCCCCTGCTTCTTCCGTCTGCTCTTGTCTGTTTTCCAGGCGAGGCGCTGCTCAACTCGAACACGGCCATTAATTCTACACGCCACAGGACATCTGTTGAGAAGATGGAAAATCTTAGAATTTGGACACTTTAGTCCTAGAGGACCTACTCAGGACTGGAATGTTTTATTGTAGAGAAACATAATTTTTTATTGATTTGGAGTTACTTCTCCCTCAGCGGGTCAACAAATTGTATCCCAAGGCGCTCCACCACAAGATACTCACACTGCAAGGCTGAATCTTATTCCTGTGGTTATTTCTAATCTTTCATTTTATCAAACATAATGGAAACTGAGGAGGGAAGTGAACTGTGAACTTTGTGTGCTGGTGAAGACACAAACTCTAATTATTTAAAGATGAACAGAACAAGAAAGAGAAGCTTGAACCTTATTGACTTTCTATTCCACTTAAAAATGAATTTCAGTCAAAAGAGCCCTCTGTGTCTTCATCTTTATGTACAGCCAGTGTCTTGTAGAGCTTAATTTAAAAGACTGATTTTATCGTGATTGGGACATGTGGGTAATCTAAGAACTCTGGTTGTGTGCACCACTTCACACCAGAGAGCCCCCAATCGATGCTGACTTCCACTCGGCCAGACGAAGAAATGTGATAACGTTTTGGAATCACTACTCTTCATCACCTGGTTGGCAAATCATGAAACCACACGAATCGAACAAATCTCACATTGATCTGTGAGAGCTGTCCCCGGGGTTCTGTTCTTTTACCGAGTCTGCTCAGTGGGACCTACAGGCTCAGTGAAAAAACTATCAGGAAGATGCTAATAGTGGAGCTAGGAGTAAACGTGTCCAACAAGTTGACATGTTGTGGTTAAAAGTAAAAACAGAGCTTTCACACGAACATGACCTATTCTGCTTATGAATGTAGTTTCAGTTTTTAAAGTTACTTAAAAATGCTTAAATGTGACTATCTGACTTTGTTCTAGGACTTAATGGAGGTAATCTTTCAGAATGTATATTTTCCCTAAGTCCTTCCCTTGACCTCTACAGAATAATGGCCCATTTATGTGAGCCTAGAGCATTGACCAATCAAGTTGTGTATCAATGAGAATGCTTCATCAGAACGTGATCTCCAACTTTTGCTGAAGCGGTTTGTAGCCGAGTGTGAAGCAGCTAGGAGGAGAATCAGGAGTTTAAGTAACTTGGGGTCTGTAAAGATGGAGAAAGATGGAGCGGGAGATCAAAAGGCTGCTCCTCCACATCGAGAGGAGTCAGTTGAGGTGGCTCGGGCCTCTGATTAGGATGCCCTGGTGAGGTTTTCCGGGTGGGTCCAACCAGGAGGAGAACTAAAGAAAGATCCAGGACACGCTGAAGGGACTATGTCACTCAGCTGGCCAGGTGAATGCCTTGGGATTCCCCCGGAGGAGCTGGCCCAAGTGGATAAGGAGAGAGAAGTCTGGGCCTCTCTCTTTAGGCTACACCTTCCATGTGACCCAGTGGATGACGATGGATGGATGAGAATGCACCCCAGTACCCAGCATGCTCAGCAGGGGTCAGGAGAACCCAGAAGTTTCTAGTGGAGCAACCAAAACAAGTCCCAAAGTTGCAGATTCTTTGTTAGCCGTCTACTTATTTAAGGCATTTTAAAGAGTTCAAAAGTCCTTTTGCAAAACTTACCGTGAGACGTTTACGGCAGTCGCGGTAGAATTTACATCGGAGACACTTAGAAGACGGACAGTACTTTGTTATCTACAAGGGCTACAAGGGCTCAAAAATAATGAATAATTGGCAACATTTATTTTGGACTGGTAATAATTAAGTAATTTTACTTGTGATAAGTGGAACCAAAACTTCAAACAGTTGTGTGTTGCATTTATTATAGGCTAATATGGCGCTAGCCAGAGGTGTGACCAAGTCACTGCTTTGCAAGTCACAAGTAAGTCACACGTCTTTCCAGTCAAGTCTCGAGTCAAGTCCAAGTTAAAGATAACCAAGTCCAAGTCGAGACCAAAGTCAATGATGTGGAAGTCCAAGTCAAGTCCAAGTCCTTAACTTTGAATTTTCAAGTCATAATCAAGTCATCTGTCAAACTTCAGTTGAATGATGACGATAATAAATAAATTCCAGAAATAAAGCTTCTTAAAGCTTCATTAATTTGCTCAAACAAGCAGAAAGTGCAACTGAAACAGATTATAAACAAAGTTCTGCTGCATTTAGCAGAGCAAGATCAAACCCAGAACAAAGAATGATTCACGATTTTTGTCCATGTCGTGCCACTTTTGTGCAATAATATCATATATGCTCAAGTCATCATCAAGTCTACAGATGCAAGTTGATTCAAGTATCAAATTATTGGCGTTCAAGTCCAAGTCTAGTCGTAAGTCGAGTCTGACTTGAGTCCAAGTTATATGTCCCGAGTCCACACCTCTGGCGCTAGCTTTAATGCTAACGTGACCTGCATTGAATAATGTCAGGCTGTGAACTTCAAGCTAACTGTGTAAGAGGAAGGAAGGGAACAAAATGGGATTTATCTTTTGTGTAAAGGAATACAGAGAGATATTCAATACAGTGAGATATTCAATACAGTGAGATATTCAATACAGTGAGATATTCAATACAGTGAGATATTCAATACAGTGAGATATTCAATACAGTGAGATATTCAATACAGTGAGATATTCAATACAGTGAGATATTCAATACAGTGAGATATTCTGATGAACACATGAATAAGTGATTTTGGCTTGGAGGTACTTTACTATTCAGAATAATGTCCTGACGTCAACCCAACAAAACACCTTACCACACCTCCACATCTAGCATCACTGCCTGACCTCACAGAAGGAGTTCTGGGAGAAACATAACAAAAAACATAATATAACAAAACTTTTAAACCTCGTGGAACGCCTTCCAAGACAAGATCAGGCCGTTCCAGCTGGAAAGGGTGAAATGTTTAATCTTAAATCCTACTGTTTATCATTCAGAAATCAAACACGTTGGTGAAAACAGTGAATTTAATTGTTTGAATAATCTTGGCCAAGATTAAATTTTCCCATTTGCCTTTGGAATTGTTTTCTTGGCAGCTATTAATGCAATAGAAAATTTTTTTTACTGGGAATTGTTTAAGTCAACGTGGCAGTCTGAGGGTAGGTTAGTTAGTTCATCAACTGTCATAGGTTATTTATAGTAAACATGCTGATTGTCTGGCTTCCCAATCAAATGGAGCAAAGAGTGAAGTGGTAGAATTCACTCTGCCAGTTTATTTTTAAAACATTTCCATTTTGGTTGGTTAGGGTACGCAATATTCCATCACTTTTTAATTAGTTTTGTTGGTTTACCATCAACCCTACAGGCTCATAGCTTATAGACAAATTAGCTTTTTCCAGCTATACTCATCAGTCAAAGCGCAAATGATTCCATCAGAGACAGCGACATATAGATTTTAATCATCTCAGCTTGGATCAAAGCCAATTTTTAGGAATATAGTTGCACATAAAGTTATTTAAGCTATTATTTCTTGCTATTTCAGCTGTTAACTTTATTTTTTCTCTGTTTTTCTCCCAAGAAGAAGCTACAATGATGTTCTGCTGAGCTGTGGTGGCCTCATGGAGGGGGCATTGGCTTGAACACTGTTGCTAACCAGTTAATCATTCTCCCTCTCCTGATAACAACTTTTTGCTTTCCTTGACATTGGATGTGCTACTACTAGTTTACCCGTTTAGTTATAGATTCAGTAGGTTAAATACAATAAAGTTTATCTCTCACCAAATAGAATATTTACTAAGAAATCACAATGTAACCATGGAAACACTACTTGGCACAGTCATACATACCAAGACAAGACAGAACCATCATGCAAGCATATACAATTAAAAGAAGCACCAATAGAGAAAGGTTATGCAGCCACCTTCTTCGGTGGTTACAGGTGTATTGGTCCATGTTGCAAAGCAAACAGAGTCAGTGGTAGAGCCGAGTTGTTGTCTGCCATCTTAGGTGTGTTCTTGCTGTGTCTTTGTAAATCCATGCTTTCGTTCTTTTTTAAACACAGAAACAGTTTTGTTTACCTGTTTGTAGCTACAGTTTCGCCGACGGCTGCCGGCTTCTTCAGGCTGACGCTGATGGTGGCGCGTCACTTCCTTCTCCGTTTATCTGCGGGCAGCAGAGGACGTTGTCGCCCTCTACTGCCCGCTCTCCCCTCTCCGACGATGCAGTCCCATGCGTGGTCCAGCGTGTAAACTCCGTCGTCCCTGTTCATGGTCCCACATCCACGTCTCCTTATCTCGATTGCTTCCTTGATCCATCTTTTGTATTTTTGTTGTTCGGTCATAACCACCGCAGCTTTGTTTCTCCAGAGTATTACTTACACTGCATTAAATCTTACTAGAGACCACTGCAATTGTGTTGATTAAAAGACAGAGCCACACCTTTAAGGTAACCAAGAAGACAAACAGGCTTCCATACTTCACACATCATCTTTTGGTTGATATTTTTGCCTATTGAAGCTGACTGATCATAAATGAATGCAGACACAGACTGAGCACACATTTTTAGTTCTTGAATGTTTGCATTATCCTTAAGTTTTTTATTTATTTTTGTCAATGTGTCCACTCAACAGATTAGTTTCCTAATTTCTCGATCCGACTATGTTTGCGCCTTCTGGACCAATTAATCATTATTTTTCTGGTTCATGACTTTAATAACTTTCCCATGTTTATTATATTTCCATATTTATTTGTTTTCCTTATCTGTTTTGTTTCCATCTTGTTTTTGCAGCTGATGGATGTTTTGTTAGCGGGTCTTTGGGATCCGATGCTGTGGCTGCAGCAGCTAGTTCCATGCCACCAACCTGATTTTATGTTAATTGATTTATTAAAGTGAAAAAAATCAACCAGGAATCTGGTGACCCTCTTGAGTGTTCAACAATTAGCTTTTCTCTCAAGCAGCTGTTTCAAATTACTTTGAAGGTCTCTGGTGTGCATTAATAGAAAACTGGTCTAACACTCATTGAGTTCATAAAGAAAGCTCTTACGTTTGAATTTGTTGCACTGTTTGTGCATAGCTGAGTGATTAGCAACTCAAAGTATGTACTTATAACCGCTGGTGTTTGAAGTGTTTGACTTATGTCACATAAAAGTTGAGACTAGAAGAGATAATAAGCAGAAAACAGAAATCACACGCTTTAGTACGGAGCGGCTAAAGGTTTACAGTGTTTACTGTTTGGTAGACGTCTGAGTTCAAAAGGTGAGCTCACATGAGCACAACACTCAACATTTGTTTCCTGCACATGTTTGGACATCTAGACTCAATTTAGAAATGACCTGATTTCCAAGAAGCCACAAAGAGTTCTTTCTTTCTCCCTAGAGGTGAAGAGAGCCTAAAGCAAAAAGTTGTTTACCTTCTTGTAAACAGATTGTGTGTGAAATAGTAGTTCTGTGTGTAACTTCATGATCCATTCTTTTGTTCTTTTTGCACACAGCTTAGTAAAAAAAAAGTTTTTTACCTGACATGTTTTGGCTAATGACTCTAGCCTTCATCAGAGTTTGTCGGTGGCGTCTCTTCCATTTATCCGCGTCCCTCTGCCCGCGTCCTCCTTGCTGAGGACACTGTCCCATGCATGAGCCAATACATGGTTTTGTGTCCACGTCTTCTTATTTCTATCGCTTCCTTGATCCATCTTTTCTATTTTTGTTGTTCTGAGTTTATGATCCGTGTACCATCCCACTCCATTATATGGTTTTCCCTTGTGCAGTGGTCTTTTACAGATGATTTCTTATTTGTACTTTCTGCTTCTTGTTTCTCTACTCTTGTGTGACTTGTTTCCCTCTGGCACTTTCTTTATGTTCTATTCTTCATGTGTTGAGTTGGCGTCCGTTGGCGACTGGACGCCAACTCAACACACTAAAAGTGATAGAGCGCTCACATGGAGAGTGCTCACACTTGATGCTACATGCAGAAAAGTGCTATGGAATTGGTCCTGTTTCTAACCTAATATCTTATCCCTTTACACATTTAGTGGGTGTAATCACCTGGCAAGTCATCCTCTGTCATACCGTCTGACATACATCGTCTAAGACAGTGGTTCCCAACCTTTTTCCCAAGGGACCCCGTTTTTTACCAGTAAAATTTTTGACGACTCCCTCCCATTCTCTCTTCCAGTACAAACAGTATTAATAAATGATAAAATTGTTCAAGCACATTTTAATATGCTTTGATTCAATAGATAACAGTAATAGTAGGCTCCAGTACAGAACAAAGTCATTAACAAAACCAAACAGAGCATAATGTGCTTGACAGTTTGTATTACTTTTCTGAACACATTATTTCTTGTAAACACTGATAAATCAATCATTCCTTTCAATAAACGTTTGACACATAAAAAATACACTGAGCAAAATGTACTTAAATGTGTATATTACTGTTTATACTAGATTATTTACTGTAAAGGCTGTGATTAATCAACCAGTCCTATCTTTAATGAACTTTTGACACTTGAAAATAAAACAGTGAGCTGAGCAAAATGTTCTTAAAAGTGTGTTACTTTTTCTGTACTAATTATTTCCTGTCTTAATATCAGTAAACTTTTCACTCATGAAAAAAATGTGAGCAAAATGTAGGCTATAAACAAGTAATAAATGAAGTTTTAACCCCTTAAAGTGGAGTGGTCCTGGCGACCCACTGAGAGGCTTTGGCGCCCCCTTGTGGGGGTCGGGACCCCCAGGTTAGGAACCACTGGTCTAAGATAAAGAAGAAGCAAATAATTTATCTTCAAAATAAATGACATATAGTGCAAGTAACACCTAAATTAAAGTTTTTTGCTGATGACCTGTAAAGATGAGGATCGAATGGTGCTGTAGACACGTGTAATCATTAGTGTGGCAGTTTAGTGCAACTTACTTTAAATGCATAATTTCAGCCAAAAACGATCATTCTATCTCCATCTTCAGGTAAAACATCTGCTCCACATTTATTCAGAACCAGCTAACTGTTAGCTGATGGCTAAGCTGAAAAATGTGACGTTGTCAGAAAATTACTACGTGGCTGCACTGCACTGGTCTCCAGGTGAGGCAGCTGCACCTCCACCTGGCTGAACCACCCACCTGCCGATATAGCACGTTGGCGCCCTCCTCTCCATTTCATCTAACCCTGCAAACAGTCAACGTCGCATGGACGTGCAGATCATGTCTATACTGAGTCTGTCTGTCCAGACCACGTCTATTGGAAGTCCAAACAAGGTCGTTGCACAGTGGGAATTATCGCGTTTAACAGGAAATCCTCTGGAATGCTGCAGAATATGTCTGCTTTTCTCCTGAATGGTACGTCAACTGTGAGTGTGTGCTTGCGTGCGCGCGCGAGTGCGCACATTTCGTTAACAACTCGTTGTTAGACTGAGAAACTCAGACAGCACACGCGGGGGGTTGGGATGTCTATCACTGCCTCAGTGCCGCTTTCTCGGTCCGCCAGGCGACGCCTTTTTCAGACGTGTTTTCCTAACAGCAAGTGTGGATGTAAAAAGTCTCCACTCATGCGTTGACTCCCACTTTAAAGCAGCTTTCTGGAGTTTTCCCCTTTCAGATATTGTGTATGATTTGTCAGAAATCCGTAAAAGTGATTATCTCATCATGTACTGTGATATAATGTAAGCAACACATTTTTTTGTTGTTGTTGTTTTTGCTAAGCACGCCCCCTGCCCCACAGAGCTCCGTGCAATAGGAAACTGAGCGCCGACCAGAACTAACCAATAGCGTTAGACTACCACTTACTTGCTTCAAATTTAAGGAGTACCTTGGCTGATGAAGAGTTGATGCCCTTTTCATGGACAGGTGAGTCTCTAAAATATAAATATATGAAAGCACAATATGGCACGAGAATAATACTCGTAAAACAACGTGTTTTATCTCTGTCTGTCGGCTACAGAAGCACATTTATAAACAGAAACGTGAAGTCGCCCTCTTAAAGAAAACAGAAGGAGTGTGATATGCTTGTCAGCCACTAGATGGTGCCAATGGATAAGAGATGTACTCTGGAAAGAAGCTTTAAGTACGTCTGTCTGCTTGTCTCGAACAAAATTACGAGTCCAAATGGTCAAAAGTTCATACCAAAGCCGTTTCAATTAATGTACCTGAGCTGATGCCACCTTTGTCGTTAGTCTCAGTCGCAGCTCTGGTGTTAAGCCCGCCCAATGTCTCTACAAACATAGAGAGTTGTGATTGGCTGGACATAAAATTGTTCAGGGCCATTGGTAGACCTGTGGAGGGGTGTCAAACTCCAGTCCTCAAGGGCAGGCATCCTGCATCTTTTTGTTGTTTCTCCGTTATAACACAGCTGAATCACCCGTGCAGCAACTCATCAATCTCTCCAGAAGCCTGGCAATCACCTGCTGATTGAAACCAGGTGTCTTGAAACAGGGAAAACACTGAAACATGTGCACAGCGGCCCTCGGGCCCCGGAGTTTGGCAACTGAGTCTAAGTCTACAGTGGATTGTGGCTTGACTGACCTGCAAAGCACACTAATTTTCTATCGCTGCTGTTGGTCTTGATTTCTAGGCTCGGTGTTTAAATTGGTGAGCACTAAAATACCACAATTGCTGAAATTTTCATCCAAAGCTGCAATAATATTAAGGAGGTAAAGCTAGTGAGTTAACCCTTTTCCTGACAGATCTTTCTTGTAGTGCATCTGCAAAGTTCTGTTCTCCCCTTGGAGTCTAAAGTTATTTCCATTTGATCCGGTTAGTTCACCTCTGCAGGATGTTGTTTTATTTTCTTTCCTGGTGAGGATGCAGATTTTCTTGTGATGAATTTACCATGAAGGTCACGTGTACAGGTGTGCCGGCATAGAAGTAGAGAGCGGCTGATCCCGAAAGGAAACAAGGGGGCTTTGATTTTCCTTTGTAGTGATCCAGAAAGCAATTCTCTTTGTTTTATTTATTTATTTGGTTGTTTATTTATCTACCTTCCACACAGTAGACCCAAAGACCTCTACACACAAGTTCAAGCAGCAAAAAATACCATGTTGGTTTGTCATTCAAGAATACTTCCTTAAAATAAACCTACTTTTTGTGCAACTTGCTTTTGTTTTTCTAAAGAAAAAGTTATATCCTTCATTTGACAATGGTTCCAATCGCTAAGGCAGTGCATTCCTCTCCTTATCTTCGAGTGCCCAAGACATAAATTTCTTGTGGCAGGTACTTTGGCTGGAGCACCATGTGTCTCTGAGCTCAATGGTTTCTAAGAGGAACGGTTGAGTGCAATGACAAACTGAATACCTGGATTTTCTTTCCAGCTCGCCAGTGTTATCTCCACTCGCTGTCAATACAGACATTTTCCTCTGTAATGCCTTCAGCCGTGTTTTTTCTCTCTCTTTTTATTTTATTTTTTTGTGGGTATGTGCACGCTGTGAGGTTCAAAGGGTTTCCAGGTATACGATCCAGTTCTCTCAATATGCATCTACCGTTTTCTGCTGGCACCTTTTGTTGCCCGAGAGCACAAAGAGGGTTTAGTCCGAAAGCATCACTGTTATCTTGCATTTTTTTTATTACAGAACACAAGGTTAGATCAACCTGCCTCACTGTGTTTTAAGCTGCTGACATTCCATTATTTTTATACCGGCACATTGTTGCGCTCCTTGCAATAAAATATCACAACTCTCCAGACTGCTTCCTTATTTCTGCCATGAAAAATGGATTACAATTTAATCTGATTTTTTTTGCACGATTCTTAACAATGCAAGGGCGACAGAGCCAATCTCAGATTATTTCTTAAATCTAAATCTAAATAAAATATTCTAGAATAGAATCTTACTGCAGACGCTGGTGATAAGTTGGAGATGTGAAAATGTGACAAATATGACAAACTTCTATGTAGAACCAAGCTGATTTGATAAGAAGTTTCAGATATACCAGATATGTCAGGTGGTGCCTGTGACATCAGTGACAACTAACTTTTTTTTGTTTGTTACAAAAAGAGTCTTGCAAATGCTTTTTGGGGTTTGTCACCAACAGCTCATTAACTCCAGGGGCGGCGTTAGGCCCGGCTACTTGGGCTGAAGCCCCGGATCTTTCATGATAAGCCCCGGATCTAAATCGCGGAAGTAACATGCAGTACCAAAGTCCAACAGAGAGGGCGCAGCTGGCAGTAGTTTGTATACAGCCTGCCTGAGCCTCCACCACTGAAGAAGAAGCCCTTCAGCAGCCGGCTTCTTCTGCACTCTCTGCCTGAAACGCATGAGTGAAGATGGACATAAGGACGTTTTTTAGACCAAAAGTACAACAACAGAACCCCAGCTTTGATGATACTGGTGTTGACTCAGGTTTGTGAGTCTTATTTGAAAATATTTGTTGTGCTGCTGGTTTGCGTAAAGTTAGCTTACTATCAGGTAAAGTTGTTGGAGAAAGAAAGGGAATATTTACTATCATCTCACACTAAACACTAACAGGAACAATACTCTGCCCTGAATATGCTTAATATGTAGCTTCAGATTAAAAGTTATGTGGTACAATACAAATATATATGATGTTGACTAGTGCGTGTCACGTGTGTGCGCGCGTGCGTGTGTGCGCGCGTTTGTTAAGCCCCGGATCTTCTTCAGTCCTAAATCCGCCCCTGATTAACCCTAACCCTAATTAACAATCTTGTTTTCCAGCTGTGGGCTCTCGGTGACAGTTTCACAGATTTACATTGATTCAAAAACCAACAACGATGTCTAGTATACTACAGATTGGTTTTTAAAGGCTTTGAAATGAAAAGAATAACATGGAAAATATGGAAATGTACTATTTCCCCGATTATCCTTGTGTGTGAATAACATGACAATGACATCATTTAGATGATGTTGGAATTTAAAATCCCGTAATTTAATAGTTCGAGTAACACACTGAAAGTCCTTAAAACTCAATCTCGGCAGAAAAAATAAAACTATTTTTACCTGCTAGTGAACAAATGAGGTGCATGCATCTAACGTCCGGCATTGCTTTTAACCGTTTCTGATTAGCCTGATTCAAATGCTGATTTTATTCACACATAAAACTTCATGAAAACCCCTATCATGTGTTGGATTGGAAGAAATAATGCAGCTTGATTCTGAACTATTATAATTGTCCACAACTGAGTCACATTTATTAAAAAAATAAATAGCATAGCTTGTAACGTTGGGCCATATTTAGGTTTATGGGGCTTAAACGTTATTTATAGCCAATCATAGTTAAACATGTTGCACAAAGTGATGTACCATGCTCATACTCATACTCAGACACCTTGGACACCCTGTTTTCTTCAGAGATGCCTTAATTCTTAGTGTCTTAGATGCTGGAGACATTAGCGGTGTTTCCATTATCACAACTCCAGGGTAATTTCTGGGATGGGGAAACTGACCAGGAGATATGATGTCCCTCAGCCTTTGTGTCTTCATTCAGATTCAGCCCTTTCAGGACTTTGCACAGACGTCTGCATATTGCGACTGCTTTGGTAGTGAGTGATGTCACTGATCAGCGTCCACAGTTACATTAATAATTGAAGCTGCAAGCAGCGTTGTTCGGCCCTCGCAGCTCCGCGCCGCTCTGGCCGGCAGTCTGGTGCACAAGGGGCACCAGACTGCCCCTTGTTGACCATAAACGTCGACCACCCCGACACCAGAAACAGAAAACGGTCTCCTCGTCTGCACCTCACCCTGACTCAGTATCTTCTCTGGGCCCACCTTTAAATTACACATCTAACTACCAGGGGATACTCTATTTTTACCACACTGGTGGTGTGATGACATAGACCAAGTTTAATGCTATTCTGACTACGGTTTTTGAAGTCATTGAAGGTTAAAGTTATCTAGGAGGCACTGTGACCAACCACAGAAAAATCCCATTGAGGTCAGCTTTGGTTGACAAAGATTGTTTTCTGTTATTTTGGCATCAATCAGACGATGTGTTATCTAGAGCCAGAGAGCTGAAAAGGGGTGGAGCTGCACGGCTTTGAACCAACAACTACATCAATGTGTTTGGTGCAGTCACGTGATGACACAAGCCAAGTATAATGCCATTGTGGCCTTGGATTAGGAAGTAATTAACTCTTAATCTTATCTAGGGGGTGCTGTGACCAATTACATAAAAATCTCATTGAGGTCCTCTTAGGGAGTCAAAGATGGTTTTGTGACAGTTTAGCATCAATCAGATGTTGCGTGTGCTTTCTAGAGCCAAAGAGCTGAAAGGGGGCGGAGCTAAAGGGATTTGAACCAACAACCACATCAATGTGTTTGGTGCAGTCACGTGATGACACAAGCCAAGTATAATGCCATTCTGACCTTGTTTTTAGAAGTTGATAAAGTTTGAACCTATCTAAGGGCCGCTGTGACCATTTACAACTAAATCCCATCGAGGTCATCTTTGGTCATCAAAGATGGTTTTCTGTTAATTTGGCATCAATCAAACGTTGCATGGGTGATCTAGAGCCAAAAGGCTTTAAGTGGGCGGAGTTAAAGTGATTTGAGTGAGTGAGCGCATACATGTGTTCATTGCAGTTGTGTGATGACTCCCACCAAGTTTGATATAGTTTGGAGCTTTTTTGCAGAAGTTACAAAGGTTTTATTGTATCTAGGGGGCACTGTCCCAAACTTAGGAAATATTCTATGAAGAAGTTTGTAGGTTGACAACAATCATTTGTCTGCAGTTTGGTGTGAATTGCATCATGCATGTGTTATTCAGGGCCTAATATCTGTCAGGGGGCGGAGCTAAAGTGATATCAACCAATGACCACAGGATAGTGTTGGGTGCCTTTGTGTGATGACATATAGCAAGTTTGGTGCAGTTGTGACCTTGTACGAGTTATTACAGTTTTAAAGGTATGTAGGGGGTGCTCTGGTGATATACAACGTTCACCAACCTTTTGTGCCTCATTGGCTAAAGGGCATGATTGCTGATTGCCATGTTCAATCTCGTGCACATCGGAGACTGTTTGCGGAAGTTACAGTAAAACGTAAGGTTACTGTGTCACGCCAGAATTCGCCATGGCATCAAAGCCCCTCCCTTTCTGGATAGCTATCAGAATTGAATGGTCATTACAGCATCATGAAGTCAGTGCATGACCTTAGTGTCATGTTGACTAAATTAGAGGGGACAAATATGGGCATTTCACCATAAAACAATCAACTTCCTGTTGTCAGGGGGCGGGGCTTAGGTGATGTCAGCTGTCCACATTGTCACTGTCTTGAGATGTGGTCAGTGATCACACAGAGAAAGTTTGATATGGATCTGATCATGCAGATGGGAGTTATTACGTCAAGTAATGTAATGGCGAAAGGTCAACGTTTGAGGCTTAGCCACGCCCACACCTTTCAACTTTTGAAAAATCCAATGGTTGATTTTTTCCCCCTATGTCTTAAGAGTATATAGCACAAGTGTGAAGGCAATTGATGAAAAGGTCGATGGGGCATCACTCTCCAAACTATGTGTGTGAAAACCAGTAAATTGAGTACTTGGACCAAAATGGCTGACTTCCTGTGCGACATTGACCTTGGCTCCAGGAGACTTTTTTGTAGGTCCCAAGGCACTACATTAGTGTACCAAATTTCGTAGTTCTCAATTAAAGCACGGCTTGGGGCTGAAAGTTTTAATGGTTCTAGGGGGTGGTATTTCAGAAAATAGGCCACGCCCACCAACCTATCACGTTTGTTTCTATTGGGGATCAGACTAGGATCACTCACCAGAGATTGTGTGGCGATATCACGATAACTGAGGAAATGAGAGGCAAATATATTTACATAGCGTGATGGCAAATTTTGCCATGCTCCCAAAGTCCCGCCTTTTTTTGAAACCTACCAATACTGTACACCAAGTTACCTCAACTTGTCTACTGCTATTTGCCAGAGATTGTTGGTGATTGGGTGAAAGGAGTCCAATAGGGAGCTGTGAAAAAGAGTGGCGTTGCAACAGGTCAAAGTTTGAGGCATAGCCACGCCCACACCTTTCCACTTTTGAAAAATCTAACGGTTGAATTTTTTTCCCTATGTCTTAAGAGTACATAGCAGAAGTTTGAAGGTGATCGGTGAAAAGGGCGAAGGGGCATCACTTTCCAAACGACTTGTGCGAAAACCACTAAATCGAGTACTTGGACCAAAATGGCTGACCTCCTGTGTGACTTTGTGCTTGGCTCCAAGAGACTTTTTTGTAGGTCCTGAGACACTACATTAGTGTACCAAATTTCGTAATCCATAGTCAAAGCATGGCTTGGGGCTGACCATTTTAATGGTCCTAGGGGCGCTATTTAAGAAAATAGGCCACGCCCACTGAATTTTCACATTAGATTTTTGGGGGCTGGACTAGGATCACTCACCAGAAGTTTCGTGGCGATATCTTTAGAAATTACAAAATGGGAGGCAAACGTATGGCCACGGCAGAACGCCTGACTTTGCCGTCCCGCCACAGCCCCGCCTTCTTTTAAAAACTCCCATAAAGTGACGCCAAGCAACCCCCACTTGTCTTGAGTTACCAGCTCTAAATTTGTGATGATTAAGTGAAATGGGCGGTTTGGGACCTATCACAGTAAAACTTGACCTTTTTGGTCCTGAGGGGGCAGGGCTTGTGTGATGTCATCATCCGACCATTCAGTTTAGTTTGTGGCTGGATGTCAAATGACCACAGACATTTTTGTAACTCTACTCTATTCAAGTATGAAGTTATAGCCATTTATATTTTTTTGGCAAGTGGTCGAACTTCGAGGCATGGCCACGCTCCCTCATCATATACGAAAAGTCAGGTTTATTTTTTCTATTTGGTTGCACATCCCTTCTGAGCAATTTCCCACAACTTTCGAGACGATTGTGCGAAAAATGATTGAGTAAATCAATCAGAAGCGGACCCTAGAAATGGCCAAAACGGGGTCAAAATCACCACTTCAAACCAAAATGGCCAACTTCTTGTTTGATGTTGACCATGGTTGCAAGAGGCTTTTCTGTGCGGACTGTTGAGTACTAGAAGTGTACAAAATTTCATAACTGTCCGACAAACTAAGGTTTATGGATGGGTGTATTTGTCACATTCTCGGGGGCGCTGTGGAGCTAGTTTTACTGCGATTTTTTTGGGACCTTTAAACTACAAAATTTTACACCACGCCTGACGTGTGCAAAAATTCCTAGTTTTCGGGTATTTTAAGGCCTCCAAAAAGCCTATTTACTTGGCGGAAGAAAAATAAACAGAGCAGATGCAATAGGCTTTCACAGCGCTTTCGCTGCTCAGGCCTAACAAGAAAAGCATTCATTCTATTGAAGTATATCATCATTTACTCTATTTAGAGGAGAAGCGCAGCTGTGTGATGTAAAATGTGGTGTTCAGTGACCAGAAGAAGTGCTGTTCTTTTACAGCAATTTGAGACAAAAAACAACACGTTAATGAAGTCGCTGTGGGGGAATGCCGCAGTGTTTTCCAGTGTTGCGATTTTTTGCTCCCATTCTGCTTCACCAGCAGCTCTTCAAATTTTACTAATGCCTGTTCTTTTGGACGTCTGCTGATGTTCGGAGTACCTACCCCGATCAGGTACTCAGAGAGTTCCTGAAAATGGCCGTTCGTCCGGCCCGGTCAAGTGGAGACACACGCATGTTGGGAGTTTCCTGTAAATCTACCCTGACATTCCAGTTGTGGAAGCACAACTATTCTTTTGAATTTCTGGTCCATATCAACATGATGATGAGAAAATCTCGTTCCAGCACATCCCAAAGGTTCTGGACTGGACTGAGATCTGGAGACTGTGGAGGCTGTTGGAGGCCAGTGAACTCATGGCCATGTTCTAGAAACCAGTTAGAGATCTTCTGAACTTTGCGACATGGTGCATGATCCTGCTGCAGGTAGCCATCAGAAGATGGGGTCACTGTGATCATAAATGGATGGACATGGTCAGCAACAATACTCAGACAGGCTGTGGTGTTTAAACCAGGCTCAGGTGGTACTGAGGGGTCCAAAGCCTCTATTGTTCCTCGGTTATCTGCTCCCTCTCCAGCATATCCTCAAAGGAGCTTCCACACATCCATTCATTCACACACACATCCACACGCTGGTGATGATGAGTTATAATGTAGCCACAGCTGACCTGGGGCGCACTGACAGAAGCGAGGCTGCTGAGCACCAGCGCCACTGATCCCTCTGACACCACCAGCAGGAAGAACGGCAGGTTAACTGTCTTGCCCAAAGACACAACAAGTGCGACAGACGGGGCTCGATCCTGCAGTTGTGGTCCAGTTCAGGACATCCTGTGTGGACCGTAGCCTCAGTTTCTGTTCCGGGTTGACAGGGGTCAGTCTTCTGGTGCTGGAGTCCATCTGGAGCAACGGGTGTGCTTCTGCATGCATCGGTTTGTGTCTGCCCATTCTCCTCTGACCACACAACGGTATAAAGAATATCGCCACCAAGCATGATGAAACATAAAGCCGCATCTTTAACGCTTTTGGATGGGCAGACTGAATTAAACCCATCTTTTCATTCCTGCATTAAGCTTTTAGAAACCAGACACGAGTTAAACCTGACTGACTTAAAAACACGAATCAGTCCATCAGATCCCCGATAAGTTATTTAATTAACTTGTAATTATTCACGCAGAATGAGTTTTAATTTTAGATTAAACCGTGGTTTTATTTGGCATTTAACACTAAAACACACTTTATGGAGCACCTATAAATCTAATTATGCTGTCAAATAAAAAGTTTCATCTGTGAATCACTTCCCATTCAACGTCTTAAAGCCTCACCTCATTATTTTCTGTTATCTTACTGGTGTCAAAAAAGGAATTTATGAGGGTGATCATTTGAGCGAAGGTAATGTAAAAAACTGACAAAAACAAAAAAATTAAATTAGAGAAGAATGGATGATCCTTAGGTGTGTTTTTATTCCCTCTGGCTTAAGAATCATCCAGTAGATTATCGTTAAACCTTTCCTGTCAGGGCTTCCTGATATGCTGGAAATAGGACCTGGCTTCACCGTTAACCCTTGGCAGGATGATCACTTGGAAGAACAGATATGGAACTTTAAAGCGAGATCACCTCCTGGTTTTTGTTCTCTGATTTCTTGCTTTAGATTTAATTGTCACAATCTTCCCTCTTTTATTTTACCCTCGTTTCATTTCTGACCCTTGCTTCCTGTTAATAATATTGTTTCCTCATGCCTGGGTTTGCAAGATTTTACAGTCCAATATTGGCATTCAAATCAATTATCAGAAGCAATCGCTTTTAACATTTTAATGACACAAGATTTAAACAACCACCCATATTTTCTTCTGCTTTTCCGGGGTCGGGCCACAGGGGCAGCAGGGAGGCCCAGACTTCCCTCTCCCCAGCTGCTTGGGCCAGTTCCTCCGGGGAAATCCCAGGCGTTCCCTGGCCAGGTGAGAGACACAGTCCCTCCAGTTTGTCCTGGGCCTTCCTTTAGATCTCCTCCTGGTTAGACATGCCCAAAAGACCTCACCAGGGAGGCATCCTAACCAGATGCCCAAGCCTGCTCAACTGGCCTCTCTGTATGTGGAGGAGCAGCAGATCTACTCCAAGCCCCTCCCGGATTACCAAGCTCATCAACCTATCTCTTAGAGATGGCCCCTTGTATCAGTGATCTCCTTCTTTCCTCACTACCCAAAGCGAGTTTTGCCTTCCGGCTCAGCTCTCTCTTCACCACGACGGACCAAAACAACGTCCACATCACTGCAGACGCAGCACCAATCCGCCTGTCATCCTGGCCTCACTCATGAACAAGATACTTAAACTCATCCTCTTTCAGTTCCATAAACATTTTATACAACAAACGTTACAGCTTCTCAGACCCGAGGTGTAGGTTTTGAGTTAGTTTTGTTTGTTTGGACATTGTTTGTTTGGTGCAAATGGCCTACAGTTGCACCAAACATGATTTTGAACAGATCATGTTCAAAGTTTAAGTATGAAAATATTCATGAAATATGTATGTGGAGTAACCAGGTAGGTAGGTTTTAATGTTGCAAATCTGCAACGCCTGCCTCCAGGGTTAAACCCAGCACTTTTCCCTGTCAAGTTTTATTTATGTTTAGCCACATGTAACTAATATTCCAGCTGTTACTTTTTTAATTGCATTGTGAATTTACCTCTTTCCTTGCAACTCGAGCTTGATGCATGTTTTTGGGATTCTGTGTTCCAGCCTCAATTGGTTCTGCCTATGACTCTACCCTTCTTGAACCTTCTTGTGGACGCCAATGTTATACGAGACATTTTCTGAGTGAGTGCCAAAATATCCTACTGTTTCAGAAGTATATAAAAAAAACAGAAAAAGTTTATTCTTCCTTTACATTACAAAGAAAGAATGCAAGCTACAGTACAGCAGGTGATGGGAAGAAAAAAGGAAGGTTATTAACCAGAGGTTAGAAAAGGAAGTACATACTGTGCTTGGAGATAAACACAGCAATGCATTTCTAATTTGCCTACAAAAGGCATGAGGCTTGTCTGCATACAAATACAGGCTGCCAAAACTGGCAGAGAAGATATGAACCATCCAAAAAGATGCTGATGAGCGTCAGAGGAAGAGCGATGAATGATCCTGTTTATGAAGGAGAAACTGAGATAAGGCAATGAGTCCATATCAGGGAGAACACATTTCACAATGAGCAATAACTGGATTCAGATCACTTCTGTATGTCTTGCAAAACTATTTTCATCCTTGCATTATAGACCTGCATGATCATAAAGAAGAACTTGGAGCCTGCTGCGACTGACACAAGTGACACTGAGTGTCTGTCACAGTGCTAAAGCAAAGTGACAGACATTCACACTCAGGGCCAACATAGAACCTCTAACTAACCTGCATTTAAATGAAACGTGGGCGGAAAAATGCTACAGGGGTGAGGAGAACATGCAGATTTCACAGAGAAATGCCCCAGCTGACAAGCAGGAGCCTACTAATTCAGTGCATTTGAAAACAATTTAGATTTTTAATGGTGCAATGTGTAAGAATGAAGTAAGAATGACATCCCAGCTGTGGTCAAATTTGATTATTGCAAAAGAAATCACATTCTCATTTCTCAATGCTGTTCCATGAGTTTCATGGCTGTTGGGGATCAGCACCAGAATATTCTAGGTGACAAAGACGAGTCATACATGGTAAGTTGATAAGTAGAGAAATGCACCTTCAAATCTGGTGCTAGCACTCTTGTGTGTCTTACAGTAGGGAGCAATTTCTACACTTATTACGGTAATGTTTCTCAGGTATGAGGAAGTGTTGTTGTTTGCTGTCTTACTGTTAGCTTGTTGTTAAAGTTGTGAACGACTCATAAAAAGAAAGGAAAACCCCACCACTGACTCATTACTCACTTCACACACACATTTCACCATAAAATGGAGTTGGCGGTGACTGAAAAGGTAGCTTGAGATATTTGTAGTTGTGTTTCTTATTGTTAAGGTGCCTGGCCTTGCGAGGCGATGTCTTGCGAGGCCAGGTGCCTTACTTGCGATGACACTGACCTTCCTTGGTCAAAGAAAACGGTTAAATGGAACAGACTAGCATCACGTGACCGCAGCTTCCACGGCAGTGACATAACATCACGTGACACGGGAGATAATGTTATATTTTATAAGTTTTGATAGGAATAATATAACAGGTCTTTCACTTTTTAAATTGTGTATATAATTGTTAAATTAAATATGTAAGTGAGTTACTACCTGCTAGTCACCGAAGCTGCAACTACTAAGCAACTAACTAACCATAGATAACTTCTTTGGATCTTAAAAAAAAAAAAAAAAAAACATTTCAGATATCAGCCATATAGCTACAATTAGTTGACTTACATTTAAACTTGATATTTGCCCCCGAAGTAGCTGCCGGTGTCGGTACAGGATCTGCTCGGGTGCAAGATCGGCTTGGGGTCCTTCGACTGCAGATGACATCAAAGTATGGCAAACCCACTCGGACAAAATACACTACACATCTATACTGTTGGAAAAATAATGGTATTTGTAAAATAAAACACTATATTGTATTCATAATGTTGAACTCCTCTTTGAGCACATCCCTTGAAGGATCATGGGTATTAGCAACACATGTGGAACTGTATTTGCAGGAAAGAAGTGTGTCCCGTTTATTGAAGTATTTTGTGTTTAGAGTTTGACGTCTTGTCCATGTGTAGTTCAGCTACGCTCATAGCCGCTATAGCCAAAACTCTGGAGTTAAAAGTTTTCTGGCTTTACTAAAATACCTGTCTGTACTTATTTGATTGATGGTAGTTTTACTTTCTATTAGACTCCAAATGTAATCATTTGGCACGTTTCTAATTCATAATTTGTAAGAATGTAATCGGTGATATTAGCATTAGCATTCCTATGGGTTTTTCCACGTATTTTAGCATTGCGCTAACCACTCGCTGCCAAATTGCAGCCTTTGCGATTAGAAAATCTCCTGTTGTCACATCGCAATTTAATTGCACATGCAGTTAATCGTTCAGCCCTAATATACATGCAGCTCTATGCTAAAAGTGTATTTTCAAAGAGGTAATGATGGATTTCTTTGTAAAAGTTGTCCATCTTTCCAACAGAAAAATTTGCCTGGACCAACGTAACATGATAACAACGTAACGTGATTACGTCACTTCCGTAAGGTTCATGTTCAGCCAGTCATCTACTTTGACATCATCGGCAGTTGAAGGACCCCAAGCCGATCTTGCACCCGAGCAGATCCTGTACCGACACCAGGTTCTAAACCCCCTTCCTTTTGAAAATACCAAAAACTAGGGATGAAATGAGTATCCGGTACGGATAAAACATTTTTGACGAGTACGAGCATGAAACGAGTAAAACTCGTAAATATCTGTAATCGTACTGAAGGAAAATCCTCATTGGGTAACTGACTGTCTTCATGCTCTGTGATTGGCCAGTCAAATAGAGCACCTGCCCCTCCCTACACACAAAACTCTGCAGCCGGGAGCTCACAGCTCAGTCCGCGTCCGGTCCATCCACACACACACACACACACACACACACACACACACACACACACACACACACACACACACACACACACACACACACACACACACACACACACACAGTAACGGATCTCTCTGTTCACTGTTCACGTTTCTTCAGTACGCCCTATGTTTTCTGCAGTTTGCTTCTTTTTAAAGTTACTTTAAAGTTATTTAAAGTTACTTTTTCGTAACATACGTGGTGCATTTGACAAGACAGAGCTGAAAACAGCTCGTGCTGCGTCAGTCACTGCCTCCTCTCCGGTCGGGTTTTTTTTCCTCTCTCTCGCTCTCTCTCTCTCTCTCTCTCTCTCCTCTTCCTCAGGATCCACTCCCTCTTTCCTATTCACTCTCTCTCTTTCTTTACATTTTTAAATCACAATTGTCTATTTTTTGCTCATTTTAAATATATTTAATCATTTTCTAAATTATTTTTCTATTTTACATGTTTGGTTTTTGTGAAGCGCCCCGGGATTTTTATCTTGAGAGGCCTATAGAAAAGATCTTTTCTTCTCTCTCTCTCTTAATTCATGCACTTAAATAGTAATGCTCTGATTTTATTGAAAAACTTGTTCTGTAATAGTTCCTTTACTATTGTGATCAAAAACATTCAATCTCAACTCTGATGCTGCTCTGTAAATAGTTTTCAAATAAACAATACACATAGCAACTTCTGATCAGACTTAAAATAACGCATTGATGTAAACCGCACCCACTTCCGGTTAAACTACACCCACTTCCGGGTTAGGCCACACCCACTCCGAGTACAGATACAGATACAGATAATTTAGATGGTTGAACAGATACAGATACAGATAGTGGTGTACTCGCTCATCCCTACTGAAAACAGTAGAACCTACACATTGTTTGTTTCACTGTATTCTGGGAAATGTTTGACCAAGGCTAGGCTACCAGAGACCTCCCATGTATCCTTGCTCAGCTAGCTAAATGGCTAACAAACGGAGAAAAGATGCCTCGGTAGAACATGAACATTGGAACACGCCTTGGCAGTTCCTGATGATGTTTCTCCTAGGCAACTGGGCAGGACATTGATATCAAGGTGAGGTTCGTTGGCATTGAGAAACACTCTAAGACTCTGAGCAATGCCATATTAGATGCCATGTTTCCTTCTACTGGACAAAATGCATTTACCACTGTGTAACAAATGGTTATAAAACTTTTGCCATTCATAATCATTGTTGTTTTCCATATTTACCTCTTCACTTGTTGCCAGTGATGAAAGGGAGCCTGACAGTCTAGCCATTTTGCTGGAGGTTGTGCTCCTGGGGAATTTTGACCCTAATTGCTATCTGTTGGTAAGGTCTTACTCAAACATAAAACTACTGCTTGCTTCCAAAGATTTAGGTATGTACTTTCTCCTATCGCCAGGAAAAAGTAATACATCATCGCTTTGAGTTCTGAATCAGCGGTGATTCAGATTACATAATCTATCTTTCAAGGCTTTGACCACAGCCATCTCAGTAGAGGAATTATTTATATTCAAGTACATTGTACTGTGTTTTGGGGCTTTTTAAGGACCAGTTAGTTTTTTTGTGTGTTTTTTTGTTTTTTTGAATAGCAAAAGTTGGACGAAAAAACTAAAAGAAGAAAGTCTTTTTGTTTAAGGTTCTATTTATCTCAGAGGTATTAAGCTAAACTGCATTTTAAATTTTTTAACCTGAAAATTTTGTAGGATTCCTGATGTTTGTCTGTAGAGCCTTAGAAGAACTATGAGAAAAAAGGGGAAAGAAGAATTTACTTTTTTCATGTGAGCCTCAGATGCTGTATTATAGACGCTAGTGGACCAAAAGGAACTGCATTCCTCTAAGGCAGGAATGTCCAGTAAGGCCCAAGGGGCATTTGCAACCCTAGAAATAATTTTGTGCAATTGTGTTTGTAGAGCAGTGATTTTTGTTGTTGTTGTAAGTAGACCCTTTATGCTCAAATTTGTATTGATCCAATAAAATTTTCACCAAAACATAAATATTAAAAATTTAGAAAATCCTATTTTTGTGGCCCGTGTTTTTACCTTGACTTTTACCTTGGTGAATTTTGCCCTATACCATTAGAAAGTTTAGAAACCCCTGCCCCAAGGGAACAAAGCAGAAGAAGAAGTTATGGCCTGGTTCACACAGCAGGATTTTGACATTTTTGGACAAGGAACCACACCTGGTGATAAAAATATCAGATATACCAGTCGTTGTGCTACACACCACACGCAAACCAATTTCACACAAACATTCTCCGGTCAGACACAAGATCTTAGAGGATCAAAACAGTACGTTAGTCAACAAACATGGCGGATGAGGAGCATGTGTGTTTCCATCATTCTGCTTTCTGATTGGCTACACAGCACATTCAAATGGCAGCATGCTTCTTTTCCACAAAAAAATCAGACCAAGTCAAGTCAAGTCAACTTTATTTATAAAGCACTCTACAACAGCATAAAAGCTGACCAAAGTGCTTACCAAGTGCAAACCAAGACAATCTAATATGTTAAATCAGTCTGATTTATGATTGGAGCGGTCCCGGTTTGATTCAATTCAATTGAATTCAAACATACTTTATTAATCCCAGAGGGAAATTGATTGCTGTAGTAGCTCAGAATAATAATAATAATCAAGTCATAAAAGAGTTGTTGTATATTACAATGGCTGTTGGCAGGAAGGATCTCCAGTAGCGGTCAGTGTTGCAGCGAAACTGAAGAAGCCTCTGAATGAAGACACTCTTCCGTTGTCGGACAGTCTTGTGAAGAGAATGCTCAGGGTTGTCCATCATATTCTTGATTCTCTGGAGAATCCTTCTTTGCATTATCTCCTCCAGTGGTTCCACAGTCGTCCCCAGAACAGAACCAGCCTTTTTTATTAGGCTGCTGAGCCTTTTCAGGTCCCTGCTTCTGATGCTGCTACCCCAACAGACGATGGCTGAAGAGATTACACTCTCAGCAACAGACTTGTAGAAGATGTACAGCATCTTGCTACAGACATTGAAGAACCTAAGCATTCTCAAGAAGTCTAGTCTGCTGTGTCCCTTCTTGTAAACGGCTTGGCTGTTCTTTCTCCAGTCCAGTCTGTTGTCCAGGTGAACTCCAAGGTATTTGTATTCTTCAATCACCTCCACTTCTTCTCCCATGATGGAAACAGTGTTTGACTCCACCCTGTTTCTTCTGAAGTCTAAAATAATCTCCTTTGTTTTGTTCACGTTTGAGGTCAGATGATTGTTTCCACACCATGCCACAAAGCGCTCCACCAGCTCTCTGTACTCAGCTTCCTGTCCATCTCTGATACACCAGACAACTGCAGTCATCTGAGTATTTCTGTAGATGACAGGACTCTGATTTGTACTGGAAGTCTGAGGTGTACAGGGTGAAAAGGAATGGTGAGAGTACAGTCCCCTGTGGTGCTCCAATGTTACTGATCGCCTGGCTTGATGTGTAGTTCTTCAGCCTCACAAACTGTGGTCTGTTTGTCAGGTAGTCTTTAATCCAGGCGATAGTTGAGGCCCCCACCTGTGTATTCTGGAGTTTCTGGCAAAGTACATCAGGCTGGATTGTGTTAAATGCACTGGATAAATCAAAGAACATGACCCTCACAGCGCTGCCTGCTTTGTCCAGAAGACAGTGGGTTGGTTGAAGCAGCTGGATGATGGCATCTTCAACTCCAACTCCATGGCGATAAGCAAACTGCAGCGGGTCCTGATATGTTCTAGTTTGCTTATTCAGGTCGACCAACAGGAGTCTCTCCAGGACCTTCATGATGTGGGATGTCAGGGCAACCGGTCTGTAGTCGTCTTTGACTGATGGGCGAGTTTTCTTTGGAACTGGAACATGGCAGGATGTCTTCCACAGGACTGGAACCTTCTCCTGGGCCAGGCTGAGGTTGAAGAGGTGCTGCAGAAAACCACAGAGCTGCTCTGCACAGGCCTTCAGTACTCTGGGGCTGACACCTGCAGCCTTGTTCCTGTTCAGTCTCTCCAGCTGCCTCTTCACCTGACTTCTAGAGACAGATAGGTGGGAGGGGGAGGTAAATGGGGCAGCAGCCTCTCCTGACTTGGTTGAAGACAGATTTATAGAACCAGAAGAGTCCATGACTGCGTTAGAGGACAAAAGAGCTGGCGTGTGACAGGAAAATGTTGGATCAGAGGAGGATGGGATGTCTGATTGGCTGCGGACAGGTGAGGAGGATGCTGGGTTTGTTCCTGAACTGAACCTATTGAAGAACTTGTTCAGTTCATTGGCTGTGTCCAGGCTGTCATCTGTGCAATCCTTCCTCTGCTTGATTCTGAGCAGACCAGAGCACTCTCAACACACCACACACGACAGGAATATCTGATTATCTTAAAATACATTACGGTAATCTGGGAAAACCTTAAGAAGGTCAGAAGGGTAGAATGCAGTCAAAAATCAGCGTGATCATTCCGTCGCGTGAATCAGGCTAACAGAAACTACAGATGAAACCATGTTTACACCAAACATGAATGTGTGCACATCCTTTCTTATCTGGTCCGCATGAAACTGGTCTTTCTATTTATTTATTTATTGCGTTTTGCATTTGTGTTCCCTAAGGGTTTCATTTGTGTTCCCTAAGGGTTTCATACTATTTCCCAGCAACCAGGCTAAATATGAATAATACATGCAGAACACAATTTGTATTTCTCTGCATTCTATGCAGTCGCGACATGAACAGAAGTCATATACTGTGACAAATCTAGATGAGATAAAAACGGACAGCTGTTGAAAATAAAGCATTTATTATCACCATTTGTCATGGTAGCCATATTGGATCAAGGTCAGGGTTGGTTTTGTACCTCTGTCCCAATTTCCCCAATGGATTGTGCATCTTTTGAGAGATCCATATAGTTTAGCGCCTCTGTCTAATTCACCAAGCATTGGAAAATAGACATCCGCGCCTCATTCTGAGCTGCCAACCAACCAAACGCTACAGCTGCCTTTTAAATGAGGCAGAGTGCATGCATTCAAAGGAAAGCCTGCAAATGTTAATGTAAATTCAGGCTGTGGCTAAAATCATCTCATTCTGTGTGACATGCATTTAGCATGAAAAATGATCTCATGCTGAGATCTGGTGCTTGTATCTCAGGAAAAAAATAATAATAATGATGATGCTCTGGGACTCTGGCTGACCATAGGATGTGCAGAATCAACTCGTTTTGTTTTGAATAGAAAAAGTAGATACGTGTCATTCCAACTGAAGAGTGACTCCGATGAAGGCTCCACTAGTGTCAAAAAGTTACTGGGAAGCTGGAGAATAAAGACAAATTCACCCGTATGACTCACTGAGTCGGCATTTCACGTTTGAGATAGGGCTGCAGCTATCGAATATTTTTGTAATCGAGTACTCTATCGAATCTTTTTTTTCCATTAATAGAGTACTCTAATAAATTACCCTTTTGTGTTTGTAAACCATTAAATCAAATAGTATGTTATAAAATATGAAAGACCTCTTAAAATGAGCACGCAATTGCCAGTTATTCAAGTTTTATTCAAAATTAGTTTGCAAAACTTCAGCACTTCAACTTTACTTCACAGTAAACAAATGCCTGTGCAAAACATACAACCTGAGCCGATTTTCCCCTCGTGCGAGAATCTGCTAGCCTGCAAGCCAGACAAAAACTAGGAGGATAATAACTGTTGAAGTAGCGCTGCGAGCGGCTGCGGCCCAAACAGAACCAGAACCGCTCACGGCGCATGCGCAAACAGCTCGCCGGCTGTTTCCCTATTAACACACGTCCGTTTTAATTTCTACACTTTTTTTCTCACACAATAATTGTCGAGAAAGCATGTTTGCTGTGGTTTTGTCAAATTGTACTGATCACACAACATTTATTTACTTTCTTTTGTTTTCCTCCGCCACTCATAAATACCCGTGTCCTCCTGCAGCAATCCCGAGGGACAACAAATATCAATAACAACACAATAAAAAGTCCGACATATTGTGTAAAAACTGCTATTTTTTTAGCACATTTTAAGTCCGACTTGTTGCTACCAGACGTACGGTGTGAGCTGAAACTGAGTGCTACAAACGAAAAAGTCGCACAGTGTCTGCAGAATATATAGAAAAACAGGCTAAAATGCATTATCTTGTAGAGGCTCCGAGTCCGCTTGCAGAAGTGACATTTACAGATGCTGCAGCAGCATGGAGGATGTGGTGTTGTGCTAGGCTAAATCCATTTTACAGTATTTATACTGGACTACGTTTTCCACCTTACGGCGTGAAAAATGGTCCCACACATTTGACATTTCCTGTCTTTTTCGCACTCCACCGGGGTCCAAGTTTTCCGCCATGACTTGAGAGAAAGTTAAGTTACATTCGCTACTCGCGTGTGCATTCAGTCCAGTGAGCATGTGCGTCACTTATTTCAGTCCGGGTGAAACATGACCTCGGGCGATTGCAAAGCCATGAATTAAACGAATCCTCGAGGCAGAGAATTTGACTCGAGGCTTTTTTGTACTTGAATTATTCGAGGTACTCGAGGAATCGTTTCAGCCCTAGTTTGAGAGCATTCCAGTGGATTTTTCAGATTTTGAACATATCAGCTGTGAATTTGAATACATTTTGTGACCGATTTTTTCATCAGAACAGTGACTGTGAAAACAGTGAAAACATACACTCCTGAGTTTGTGCTCTGTGTGTTGTTTTTTGAACAGATTTTTCAAAAAGGAACACTTTTACGAAGTCTAATCCTAGTAATGATCATTTCTGTTTCTTAAGATTTTATATCTTTAACAGGCTACTAGAGACCTCAAAGGACAAACATCAAAGCCCTGGTTCCCACCAGTCTTCCCACGTGCCTGTCGGGCTCCTTCAACATTCTTAACACTTTCACCAGTCGCACACTGAAATAGAACTTCAACTCCAAGCACATCATAAAAAGGGCCCAGCAAAGACTAAATGTCCTCAGGCAACTGAAGAAGTACGCTGTCAAAAAAAGACCTGTGGATCTAGCTGTAAAGGGCCAAAAAATCATCTGTCAGTGTGTGGTATGGGAGCTTTGACATTCCCTCGAGAGGGAAAACTGGAACGGATTGTCACTAAAGCCTCTTGACATAATTGCTTACGACCTTCCCACTGTCAGTTTGCTGCCTCTGAAGCGCGCTCTCAACCGTTCTGCTGAAATAAACCTGAGAAATCTCCCATTAAAACCACCAAAAAGCTTATTTCTTCACTACAGAGCTCATAGAAACGCAATTTTCCTGCTAGATTCCATATAAAAGCACAAATGTACCAAATAAATTGGACTAAATTGGCATCCATCATTAACACTTACATTTGTCCTCACAAATACACAAAGCTAACCTTATTTTTCAATTTTCTTGCATGACAAGGCTTGTTTAGCCTAAATATTATTTTTTTCTGTTCACATTTTAAATAAGTTCTTATAAATAAAATGTAAAGAATGATTTGACTTTTATCATTTTAATGCCTTCCTATTGACAGAAAGAACAACACCAGGGAAGCTTTTTGAACATTTTTTGTGACCCAAAAAAAAATCACTTGTTTCTCAGCTTTTTTTTTCTTGCTGATTCTTTTCCAAATTAATTTTTTCACTTGGAATAAAAAAAAAGAAAACTGCCTGTGAACCGTGTCACAGTGAATTTCTCCTCTTCAGCGGATCAAAGACAGATTTTCTGCGCTGTTGCGTTGCAGCTACAGCTGCAAACCCAAACCTTGTTACGGCATCGGCGTTTCCTTTTGTTTTCACTCAGAATCAGGAAGAAATTATGTTTAAACAGAATTACTTCATAAATGTATTATTTCTCACATTTTTTCATGTTTATTCATTGAAGCAGGAAAAAAAAATCCCGGCAATCGGTGCTCGCTGACTTAGACGTAGTTTAGTTGGAAAAACAACCCCACAGTTTACTCACGAACAGGAAGTTATCTTCACCTAAGCGTGTATGAGCGAAGAAAAAAAAGATAGGGTAAAAAATCATTAAATGATTATGTGTGAGCTGTTTGGCAACGCTGAATAATTCATGCTCATTTGATTGCCGTGTACGGAGCATTCATGGGGAGGTGGTGCACCAAGATAGGAGATGCTTGTCTGGGTCAGTGTATTTCAAATTCTGAAGGTTGAGCACAATTTAAGTGGAGAGCAAAAGGACACGAAACAGCAAGCAAGACTTTTGAATCTGCTCATTCTCTTTATCACCTCTCTTGTTTTGATGCATTGTTCCTTCATCTTGGTGCACGGGCCCTCCTTAAACCACTGATGGATCTTGTCAGAAGTTTGCACGAACACTCATCCCCTCCTTCAGTGGCACACAATCTGTAAAAAAAAAGTAAACGGCGTCTCCTAGCAACAGCATTTGTTTCAATTTCAATTTCTGATGAACAAAAGCACAATTAGCTTTGCAACACTTGAATGAAGCTCCTCCTCTTTGGATGATTCATTTTCTGTATTTTTCTGAGGAACATATCCACACACACACAGTCATTTCATCCCTTGCAGCGGGCCAAAGGAATTCTTCTGTTAGCCCTGCTAGTGCTGTCGGTGCGGTGAAGCATCAAAGGAGCACACAGTATGAATCTGAATAGAAACCATCTCATTAAAAAAAAGAACATTGTCTATTTTGAGTTTGAGAAGGGGAGATTTCAAACGTTCTGCTGCAAAGCTAAAACTGCAGCCCTGTGAAATAAAAGAAACTTCCCCTGATGTTGATCACTGATGCAACACCACAGTTCATTCTCCTCTCAGTTGGGAGCAACAGGGGAGGTGAAGCAGAGTGCACCTGTCGGAGTAGGGTGTCGGACATCTGCCAGCTGTGTCAAGTGGTGAGGAGATAATGACCATTATCTTTATTTCCCCAACCTGCTGCTTTAGTCCAACATGCAGCTACTTTTAAAGACAACCCATCGGCTTGGTCAGAAAGAACCCTTGTTTCATGCATTAGTCTCCCAGGAGGAGGCTGCAAACATTAAACTGACATCAAATGAAAGCAGTGGCTGGTTCGGGAACATGGGAGGCCAGTCTTTAATCTAAGAGGCTTTCCATACATGAAAAACACAGCTGGAGCAAGAACACGAGCAACGCTGGGAGGCACAAATGACTTTTGTTTTCAGACATTCAGGACACACAGATGAGGTTTTGGAATCTGGGCTGACCCTCAATAGAAGAGCTTCAGTTCCAGAGGAACTGGAAAGTAACGAAGCACATTTACTCGTGTGACTGTAGTAGAGTAGCTATTTTGTGTATTTATAACATGGGCTGCATGGTGGCGCAGTTGTTATCACTGTTGCCTCGCAGCACGAAGGTTGCAGGTTCAAAACTCGGCTGCGGCCTTTCTGCGTGGAGTTGCGTGTTATCCCCGTGCATGCGTGGGTTTCCTCCGGGTACTCCGGTTTCCCCCACAGATCACAACATGCCCTATAGGTTAGAAATTGTAAGTCGCTTTGGATAAAAGTGTCTGCTAAATAAATAAACATACTTTTGAAGTAGTTTTTAAAATCTGTATTTTACTTTTACGTGAGTAAAAAAATGAGTGTGTGTGTGTTTTTTTTTAAGAATTGTACTTCGCTACATTTTCAATCTGGCACAAAGCAGGAGTAAAAGCGTACCCTGCCGCTGGTCCCGAAAAGACACAAATTAACTCATTCATTGCCAATGACGACTAAAGCTGTCATTATAAATCCAACCGTTCACTGCCAGTGACGGCTAAAGTCGTCATTTGCATTTTTTGTTACTGCGTGGGCGTCGGAACGAGCCCCTGCACCATGAGAACAAACATCTCAGCTCTAAAGCCGATCTTCATCCGCATACGTCACACGCCACGTGATCAGGAAGCAGAAAATCCATGTGTTAGGAGATGGTTTGAGGCCGCTACTGTAAAAAAAAGTGAGGCGCAAACCGGAAAAGCTTCTGCCGATCACAATTCAACAACGGATTATGAAAGAACGGATAACGCTTGAAACGCATGGATTTTTCCTGATGTAAGAGGTGTCTCCTCTTTGTTTTGGTTGTTTTGGCGTCGACATCATCCTAGCGCGCAACATTCTGTGACTCTTAAAACAACCGTAAAATGGCAAGAAACGCTGGCAGCGATGGGCTTTACCAATTAGGAAACGGCTGGCAGCGAATGAGTTAACGGGAGAATCGTAACATCCAGAGTGATTTAGGAAGTTACAACAAAGGAGAAAGATGGCTGCATGTATTGTGTGTACTGATTACCTGGTTATGGGGGTTTTAACAGGAAATGATATATCTTTACCCACGAATGGCTTTTATTTTGAAAGTTTCCGGATGTTTTACGCTGCTTTCGTATTTGACTTCTTGTCCGACCTGATCTAAACTGCGGCATTTGACATGTTTTGGAAGCTTAGCAAATAAAAAAATAGACTCAACACGTAATTATAGTATCCCTTTGCTTCTAGGACGTGTTGAAAACTTTTTACTTTGCTGCCGGTGGAAAGGAACCCATCCACTATAACGGTGGCTAATTGTCAAAAAGTTTGTTTTGCGGCAGTTTCGCGACGCTTTCACGTCCGGTGGAAAAAAGGTGGTTAGAAGAAAGCAGTGAAGTTCTACCTGCTGCGGCTGATAAGCACAAGTCAGATCAGAAGCAGAGCCAGCTGCCTTCCAGTCATCTGTGAGCTATTTGGAAATTTGCTTGCCTCCAAAAAAAGAGGTGGAATGACGCCAATTCATCTCCCCAATCTTCCTTTCATGACTCATATCTGCTTGGTTTCGCAAGCTGGACTTATCACTCGGTGGAGTTAAAATTTGAGTCCAAAATGCTTATAAAACTAGACTATTAGAGCAATAGGATGCAAAAGCTTTCTCTCGTGATCTCAGTTCCACCAAACCTTTAATTGTTTTGTGTTTTCCTTCAACTTTACACATTTTGCCAGCTTTAATTTTTTTTACACTCTCTGATGCAAGCTGAGGCTCACCTTTCCACAGGCGCCACGTCTGCTGCTGCTCAGGAAGTTTCGACAACATTTGTCCCAATACCAGCGCAGTCTTGCACTAAAGAAGTCCTCCCTGAGAAGAAAAAGAAGGATCAGCCTGAGACGGACACAGGGTGATCAGCAGTGTCACAATCAGTGACTGCATTGTCCTGACTTCTGCTGCAGTGTTTGCTCATGGCAAATATTTTCTGTCCTGTCTAATAAACATCAGAATAGTCAACAACACTGCTGTGAAGGCACAGTCTGATGCTGCCATATTGATTTCAGTTGTGGACAGCCAACATTTTTTGGTCCAGTTTGTGAGATTGTGCTTTCTTTAATAGCGTGCCTCTCTGAAATATGCTGCATGAACATAACCACTTGCATGTACATAATCAATAACACTTGACAGCATAAGTTAGTCCTGGGCGTTTATTTAACATTAATGCGGCTCAGAAAAGTTAATAACAAAAAATTAATAACATGCTTCAGGACAGGCAAAAATCTGACAAACCCAATTCATTTGTATGACAATTGTGCTAATTAGCATTAGGCTGTGTCCAAGAAGCATTGAATTGGGTAATCCTTTAAAACAAATATGCCATTTTTTTGTATTTCACATGTATTTCCTTCATTAACCAAACCCTAACCACACATTTGAGGAGCTTGTGAACAGTTGCATTATTGCTAATCAGATTTAATTTTTCATAGATGTGGTGACAGTTCAGTCTAGGTCAGTTCTAACTGATAAGAGCAGTAGGTAACTGCATGTGCAAGTATCCAAAAAGAGGAACAAATTACCCAAACTGATGCATTTAGCTACCAAAGCTTGTGAATTGCTGCAGAATAATTACAGTAGAGTTACTATCAGGTATGACCCCTACACCATTGTTGGAGTCGTGAAAATGTGACATCACTGATATGTTAGTCCAGGGCCAGAAAAAGGTCAGGGATGCATGGCATAGTAAAAGAAGCATTAACAGAAGAAAATAGGTGTAGTAGTAGTAGCAGTAGTAGTAGTAATAGTGGTAGCAGTAGTGGTAGTAGTAGCAGTAGTAGAAGCAGTAGTAGTAGCAGTAGTAGTAGTAGCAGTAGTAGTAGTAGTAGTAGCAGCAGCAGTAGTTGTAGTAGCAGTAGTAGTAGTAGCAGTAGTAGTAGTAGTAGTAGTAGTACTAGTAGTAGCAGTAGTAGCAGTAGTAGTAGCAGTAGTAGTAGTAGTAGTAGTAGCAGTAGTAGTAGCAGTAGTAGTAGTAGCAGTAGCAGTAGTAGTAGCAGTAGTAGTAGCAGTGGTAACATGTTTATTTATTTGGCAGATGCTTTTTTCCAAAGCGACGTACAATTTTTAACTTGTAGGGCATGTAGCGATCTGTAAGGGTAACCGGAGTACCCGGAGGAAACCCATGCATGCATGAGGAGAACATGCAACTCCACGCAGAAAAGTCACAGCCGGGTTTCTAACCTGCAACCTTCTTGCTGCGAGGCAACAGTGCTAACAACTGCGCTACCATGCAGTAGTAGTAGCAGTAGCAGTAGTAATAGTAGTAGTAGCAGTAGCAGTAGCACTGGTAGTAGTAGTAGCTGTAGTAGTAGTAGTAGCAGTAGTAATAGTAGTAGTAGCAGTAGCAGTAGCACTGGTAGTAGTAGTAGCTGTAGTAGTAGCAGTAGCAGTAGTAACAGTAGTAGTAGCAGTAGCAGTAGCACTGGTGGTAGTAGTAGCTGTAGTAGTAGTGGCAGTAGCACCAGCAATAGTAGTAGTAGTAGCACAAGCAGTAGTAGTAGTAGTAGTAGTAGTAGTAGTAGCAGTAGCAGTAGTAGTAGTTGTAGTAGTAGTAGTTCAAGTAAATTTTAAATCAAATTGAAAACTTTCATGTACAGTAGAGGCCAAAAGGTTGGACACACCTTCTCATTCAATGAGTTGTTTTTATTTTCATGAATATTTACATTGGGAGATTCTCACTGAAGAGGTAGTCACCTGACATGGATTTCCAACAGTCCACTAGCTCTGGAAGCTCATCAGGAGAATGCCAAGCGTGTGCAAAGCAATTATCAGAGCAAAGCGTGGCCATTTTGAAGAAAATAGAATATAAAACGTGTATTTCTGTGTGTCTGCTCTGGGGCTATTTCACCTTTTTGGTTGAGTACATAACCTCACGTATATTCATAGTTACGATGTCTTCAGTGAGAATCTCCCAATGGTCATGAAGATAAGGAAAACACATTGAATGAGAAGGTGTGTCCAAGCTTTTGGCCTGTACTGTATTCATCAGCCTTTGAATGATTGTTTCTCAAGGGCTCGACACACGGGAGGCAATGTCGCCTCTCCTCCATTCATTTTCAATGAGACATGAGCGACAAACCGATAATCGCGGGTCTCCCTCCTACCAAGCGAAACGTGCGTGTGAAATTTTGCGCTTGTGCACGTGTCGTGCACAGGCGACCCAGCGACGCGATCCCAGAAAGTTGAAATATTTTCAACTTTTCATCGCTGTTACTCGGACGAGGACCAATCAACGGAGGTTTCATTCACTGACCAATGAGCAGACAGGATGCTCCGGACATCTGCTTTGGACGGCTTTGCTGCTGGCCGCAGGCCCTTATGGGCTCGACACACGGGAGGCGACAAATGACCGCGATCTGCGAAATTTGTCGCTGTCGCTTTTATTACCTGACCCACGGGAGGTGATCCGCGGCAGCGGCCAGTGGCAAAGCCGTCTACGCGTTCTGTTCCATGGCAAAATCGAAACTTCTGTTGTTTTGTTTGGCTGTGCCAGGTTGGAGGGAATTAAGGTTATTTAAGCGGTTCAGAGTTAAAAAAGCGGTAGATATGATGTTTCACAAGGTGCTGCTAGAGTTTTGTGAAATCTTACTTCTGATTTTACTATAAAACATAATAATAATCAACTTCTCCTCCATGTTTGCTCGGAGGTGTACGGCGCATCCTGTCCGCTCATTGGTCAGTGAATGAAACCTCCGTTGATTGGTCCTCGTCCGAGCAACAGCGATGGGATCGCGTTGCTGGGTCGCCTGTGCACGACACGTGCACGAGCGCAAAATTTCACACGCACGTTTTTCGTGTTTCGCTTGGTATGAGGGAGACCCGAGATTATCGCTTTGTCGCGCATGTCTCATTGAAAATGAATGGAGGAGAGGCGATGTCGCCTCCCGTGTGTCGAGCCCATTATACTGCACCTTCTGCACTGTAAAATCTCAGTCTTGATTTTGCCTTTTTCATTTATTTCTTATATCTATTTTTTGTTTACTTTTATAATCTACTGTTTGATTTGATCCTGTTGATTTTAATGTTTTATGTTCTTGCTGATCTTCCTTCTGTGTTCTGCCAAATGCATAAATCTGCCAATGACTTTTTGAGCCTAAAATCAGAGTTAGTTCAAGCTCTTAATAAATTTGTTCCATTATGAGCCACATTGTTTCCTCTGTATGATTTTCCCTTATTTTGAAAGGATAAAATATGTTGGGTGTTTTTTTCCCCCAAAAACCTTCAAAAACTTAATTTTTTTAGATGGAATGCCATCATAAGATAAGTTAAAAATGATGGGAAAAAGAACCTAAATGAAAAACCTGAGAATTTCCAACGGCACAAACTGTGCCAATAGGTGCCCAAAATGGTCCAAGAGAGGTCCACCTGGCCTTCTATCAACTAAAACCTCTCCTACTTCATTTTTTATCAGGATTTTGGGGTCAGCAAATGTTCAGACCCTATTCTGTGGATTTCTAGATGTTTCAGGCTGCAACTAGGTAATTTAGAAGGAATTTTAACATCATAAAGTGGATTTTTTAAAGGCGGAACAGATTTTTTTTTATCATTTATGCTGTGTTCCAGATCATGTTGCTCTAAATCAGTGACATAAGTGATGCTTTTTAGACTTTTAGAGTAAACTTTAGCGTCTTATCTTTATTTTGATACCAAAACAGCTCAAATAAACCTTGTAGTTTATGAGATATACTCAATTCACTTTGGGTACGTCTTCTTCAAGAAAATCTCTGAGAAATGGCCTGGGGTTCAAGAGGTTAACGCTGCACAAAAATTGGCTACAGTCATTATAAGACACACCATACTTTACCAATACACTGTAATGAAATAGATTACAGTTATTTAATGAGCCATAAGGCGTTGGATTCCATAGGAAATATGGAATCCACCTTACGGATCTGTGAGTTATTTAAACTAGAAGATTGGATCTTTTTAATGCAGGGATTAGATAACCGCTTTGTATTCACTCAGAGACAACAGAAGAGAGAAAGTCAAGTTTAAAAGTTAAGAATTTTATTACTAACAAATTAAACTAGACTGACTTTAAAACTAAATGTACGGTGTAACTAAAATGGATGAGACGGTGAATGGATGACGTGTGATGTTGATCAGAACCAGCAAATCCGAAGAAGCGATTAGTTCTGATGGGAACTGAAGGTGTTGTTTTCGCATTAAGCTTTGATTCGGAGGTCCATAAACACATGAGACACCATTTGCCGGTCTACCTACCCTTCGGGAAGTCCTCTGTAGATCAGGAATATCGAGGTCCAGTGGACCCTTTCTGGAACCGAGCCGGTAGGAAAAGCCGCGGTTCCGATCAGACCCGTCTTTGAGATACTTCCGTGTACACAACAGGCTGTGGCGTCTGGTGAGACCCACGTCTGGGTTTGGATGATTCAGCTTTTATTCTGAAAGGAACTGTTGTCGCTGTTGGAACAGCGACGAACTTTTCAGCTTGTCGTTGGTTCTTTTTGGTTAGAGTAGAGCTCATGATTGGTCTCTCCGTCACTTTCTCTGGAATGCTTGAACTGCCGTTAGAGATGACATGGCATAGTTTTATACTTCGGATGTAATAGTTTATTGTCGAATGAAAAATGACCAAACACCATCAAAACCACGCCTCCGTCAGATCTGACAGATTCTAATTGGATCAGTGAAAGTAATGTGTTATGTCTTTTTATCGCTACGAGAGATGAGTCCTGTTGGAACACTTAAAGTCACAGTACCTTTATATTCTATAGGATTATAATAAGGTAATTAATATTTTGATTTCACAGATCGGTCACATCTTATTTATTGACTAACACTTTGATGGATTAGCTTTATTAAAATAGAGTTCTTTGATTAAATAAAAGAAAAGAGTTCATTTTTCATTCTTCTGTTGAGCTGAAAATAAGCAGGTGAGAAGGAATTCATGAGGCCTTGAGACCCTATCTCATGCAGACTAGTCTTGAGCAAAGAAGGTACAAAAACAGTCATTCCGTTCTATTGCAACACATAATTAGAAAACAACCAATAGTGTTTCACGTTCTATATGTGAAACCAGCTCAAGTTCTGGGACAGTGCTGGTGACAGGTCAGTACACCTCTCCCACATGCCAACACCTGCTCATCCGTGTCTAAAGTGCAACTAAATGCTTTTCTCGCTGTTGTCTCCTGTCCATCAGGGACTCACAGACCTCTTCTTCTGCCAAGTTTAGCTGCAGAAACAGGGCAATTCATACTGACATGCAACGCGCGGCCTAAAGGCTCTCATGGAGAGAGGTCAAAGTTGACAAGAAGTTTCTGCACAGACGCTCAGCAGCCTCTGTAGCTCTTGCTTGGTCTCCATTCATGTAGTGTTCTTTATCATATTCAGTCACAAAACTATGGAGATTTGACTTATTACTCTCCCTGCCGGGCTGAAATCATATTGAAGCAGAAAGGGACTTTTCATAACTTACTCGGATAAACAATCACAACAGTGCTGTTAAAAGTAGTAATATACGACATTCTGTACATTATGCAGAAAAATTCATCAGAATGTAGCAAAATCTGTAAGAAAACATCTACTTGTTTCAAACATTCGGATGACAGGGAAAATGGCTACAGTGAGTCTTCATCTTTCCTCCGACTTGTTAGCAGATTCAGATATCAAGTCGGAGTGAGCTGATGAATCATTCATCGTTACTGGATGTTTAAGTTTGTTTTTCTCTGTTAGCCTGGAGTTCAGAGTAAGAGCACGGGATGTTAAGGAGTCACACCGGCCTGATAGCGTCATGTTTATACAAGGAACATGTTGATGCACATTTGCAGTAGACAGATTTTAGCTTTTCTTTGGAATAATGATAAATCTGTGGGCAACACTCTCCGGGAAACTGATTTTTTTATCCATCGGCCAAGAATTCAATCTAAATATCTCAATAAAACTAAAATCAACATTTGTGGTCAGTTGTATTCACACAATTAACCCTTTGATGCATAATGGTCACTACAGTGGACAGGTACTCAAAATTGTTATTTATTTATTTTTGCTATTAAGCACAGCTGTTGAAGACTTTATTGCATGTGAGCCCCTCCATTTGGACTTCAGTAAGGCAAGCCAACATATTTCATGTTCAGAATGCACGCTGTCCACTGAGATGGACATGTAATAAATTATTTGTAAATTATAAAATTTTACAAAAAATATTTGTTGAATTTTGTTTCATTCACACCCAAAGACCAATGAAAAAAATTGTTTAAAAAATCAAGGTCGAAGATTTCATAATTCATGCATCAAAGGGCTAACCTTGGGTCTTCACTAACCATCCAACAGTCGGTCCGTAGTTTTCTGCTCTTCCAACTTACAGACGTAACTGATCCAGAAAACCCAGGCGTCATTTTTTCCTCGCTTTACTCCAGCTTTACTTTGGGTGTCCAAAGCGAATGCTTCGCCCAGTCAAAGAAGAGATCTAAAGCATTTTGAGATTTCCATGTCTTCTCTGGGGCCTCAAAAACTGTGGAGTGTCCAGCAAACCTTCATATGTAGGAAACCAGGAGGCATCAAGATCAGATGCCTGAACCACCTCAGTAGACTCTTTTTGATGATGGTGAGCAGCTCCTTTACTATGAGCTGGTGACAGAAGTCTTCACCTAAAACTCAACCCAGTGGAAGACGTCTAATTTAGCTGCTTGTATCCATCCATCTATTTACAGCCACTGAGCCGGAGTTGGCTCGCGGGAGCAGTAGCCTAAGCTGAGAGGCCCCAGACTTCCCTCTCCTCAGCTACATGGGCCAACTCCTCCAGGGGAATCCCAAGGTGTTCCCTAGCCAGCCGAGAGAGGTAGTCCCTCCAGAGTGTCCTGGGTCTTCCCTTGGGTCTCCTCCCACTTGGATGTGTCTGGAAAACCTCACCAGGGAGGCATCCAGGAGGCATCCTAACCAGATGCCTGAGCCACCTTAACTGGTTCCCCTCGACGTGGAGGAGCAGCGGGTTTACTCCGAGCCCCTCCCGGATGACTGAGCTTCACACCCTATCTCTAAAGAAGAGCCCAGACACCCTGCAGATGTATTATTCACCCTTTAGTTGTCTAAATATTCTATCATCATTTAAATTTCACAATGCACTGTATTTTATTCTGACTGACACACCAACAAACACTCAACATTGTGGCTGGGGCTAAACCACAACCTTGCTCTTGGAAAATGACTGTCGCACTAAAAATAGATAATGATAGATTTGTTTCCTAATGCCCAATCCTGAAAATGTTCTATAATGATTTGGTGCTCAAACTAAAATAAACATGATCATTTATTTTTGCCCTTGATGTTTTTATTTTATTTTTAACAATCACTAAAATGAAAGCAAACTCGATTAGCAATTTCTGTAATGATTGCACAGTCACATCAGATACAAAACTAAAGTTTCAATGTTTATTTGCTTCGTTTTCAAGTTAATCAAATGTCTAGAGAACAACAATCTTAATGGGCAAAGTTTGATTTGAGAAAGTTTTGAATCAGATGCCGACCAAGTAGAATTCATTAATGGTCGGATCAGAACGCTCATTTCTCCAAACGCAAGTGAAATTTTGTTTTGGATGATTGGTCATTTGTGTACTTTTCTATGCTTTTCTCATTAATTTGGGCCCTGTAACACAAAAACTGACCACTCACTCACACGCTCAGTATGAATTGTTTGTAGAATCCAGCCATCGGGAGACGAGGAAGCCCACTGGAACCCATTAACAATGGAGTTAGAGAGAGAAAGACAAATATCCTGAGCAGCAGAAAACAATAACACAAGTTGTACCAAAATATGTAATTATCAAAGATGCTTCACTTATTAATATCCTGTGCTGAATGAGTTTTGACATTTTATGTTTTGACTTTATAAAGTCAAAAACCTGCAAATGCAACAAACAATATAAAAACATAGCCATGCTGAATCATGCTTGCATCATCACCTCGCACATTTACTCATAACGTCCAACCCAAGTGCAGCTGGTGAGCTTCAAAAGGCCAAATTATTGCCAATTTAATGGCAGGCTGTATCCTCATGACGTCTGAAAAATTTCTTTACTCTTATGCACGTTTCTGTTATTTATTTTTCATTTTGAACTTTTTTATTGTGCCTGTGAGTCACTGTGTTCCTCTGTCAGTGCCAAACTAAAAATAGAAGCCACTGTCCTTTCAAGTGAAGCCTCAGAGGTGAAGTAAAACAGTACAAGAAATGGAAACAAGAGACATGTAATTATTTCTCCCCGCTGCTCTACAGTCAACAGTATTATCAGCAAAAGGCAAAGAAAACAAGTTGCTTTGAGTTTCACCACTGCTAACACCTTTTTCATTTGGTGACAGTTGTACTTTTCTGAAGAAATAACCTCATAAAATCTCAGTAAAGGCACACAGCCTTTAGCATTGTGCCTAATAAATCAATGCTTCCAGCTTTAGGGCTCTCATACACAGCTACATGCTGCGTTGAAGAAAAATGACCTGGCGTTTTGGATGGCACCAACAGCTGCTTTGTTTATGATGACAAGCTTAAAGTGATTTATTTTAGGTTTCTGCATTCATTGCAGATTTATGTTTATGTTTATTTAATTGGCAGACACTTTTATCCAAAGCGACGTACAATTTTTAACTTGTAGGACATGTTGTGATCTGTGGGGGAAACCGGAGTACCCGGAGGAAACCCACGCATGCACGGGGAGAACACGCAACTCCACGCAGAAAGGCCGCAGCTGAGTTTCGAACCTGCAACCTTCTTGCTGCGAGGCAACAGTGCTAACTACTGCGCCACCATGCAGCAGATTTAACTTATGAGCCTTTTGAAATTAATTGAGCCATTCATAGTCTATCATGGAGTACAAACCCAACCGATTCTGTGGGAAAAATGAAACTTAAAGAGCTCCTTCGCTCATGTTTTTATCACATTTACAGGGATCTCTAGTAGGAAGGAATGCCTTGTAAGTTGTACTCTTGGAAAAAAATGCTGTGGTGCTCCTGTTAGAGGATAAAGAATTCAGCTGGACAGCAAAGTGGAAGAACACGCCAGGATTTGAACTCTTATTTCCTGATGCTTGGATTTCCCTCCTCTGATTGGATAAACAACACAACTCTACCATTGACTCTGTTTGCTTTGCAATACTTCGGAAAGCGATGCGCTGTGCCAGAGCATTGCTTTCCGATGCAATTTAACCTTTCCCTCACCCCCATCCTAACTTTAACCCACTTGCGCATGCAACGTTTTGTTTCTACTTGTTTCGGTCCTCTCAAACATCGTTAACAAGAAATTTAGAATGAGAAACTGGGTTAAGGTTAAGACCGGGGTTAGGGGAAGGTTAAATTGCTAGAGGTTAGAGGGTAAATGTCGTTGAAATCTTCGTTTTACCGCAAGCATCGAAAAGCGACGCTCTGGCACAGCGCAGAAACAAACGCTTGGTCACCCTTCGTCAGGTTTAGCCGCTTCAGGTGTGAGAATGTGTTGACAAATATCACAAGCCTGGAGGAGTTCTGCCATGTGGTGGAGTTGCAAATGCTAATGGTTAGCTTCTACTAGCTGGGACATTGTCTGCCATTTCCATGGCGCTAAACCAAAGACAACCTTCCTTGTTGCGGGTCAAAATGGGTGAGTCCATGAATGTTAGAGGCAGTGTGACGTAGATCTGTCAGGCTTTTCTAATCCTAGAGTTTCATCATCTATTTTCTATCAGAAGCTAATGCAGGAGGTGTAGGAGACTATTTTCATATTCAGCTTGCATGAAAAACTCAGAGTGACCCATTATTTAAAAATGTCTTCTCAGTGAAGGACCTCTATAATGGGGCATTATGGAAGTTTGACAGCAAAACATGTATAGAAATAATAAATCTCTTCTTCATACATTCTCCTGCAATGCCCTGGTCCTGTAGAATGAGCCCTGGCATTTTTACTGTGATTGCCCGTTTTTCTGTAAAATCACAGAAAAAGAGAGATGCTCGGGTCGAGCAGGCTGCTTCATGCGCGTTCACGCTCAGGCATCGCCCGTAGCATTTGCTATCTGTAACTTTTGCAGCAGACAGCGAGGTAGTGCCACTTTGCCGCTGTTCCTAACGCCTAGTGACGAACCTAGCTACATTTCTGAGCACCCTTAGCTACTTTCTGTAGAACTTTCTTCTAGATATTTCCTGCAAATTAGCAACAAAATAGCCATTTTCACTCCGAACCGTTCTTTGGTTTGACGTTGTTTCAGGTGTTATCAAGGATATAAATGTTACAGATACTGTAAATGTTACTAGAGTGTAGCTCACCTTGTAAGATGTCTGACTCCCATGAAGAAGAACTGTGTTTGATTCTGGATGTGAACATACAGTAGTTCATTTAGAGTTTCTTTTTTACATTAATGGTATCTTTTTTTTACAGTAAGATGCCCAAATTTTTATTTGAGACTCGCCGAACGGCATTGAATTCACAGATAAAAAAGAAGTGGGTTCAACTTTCATTTTGGAACAATTTTTCAAGCAAGGGAAGGGAATGATCTGAGCATGCAGGAGGACTGACCCATCATAAACCTTTGTCGGCTGTGCTGAAGAGAAAGGTACAGAACCAAATTATTTACGGTGATTAATTAGCAGCGCGTTCTCCTGTCCTCCGGGCCACACACACACACACACACACACACACACACACACACACACACACACACACACACACACACATACACACACACACACACACACACACACACACACACACACACACACACGGGACTGTCTCAGCTGTTATTTTCGTTGAGTGTGCACGTACAGCATGTGCGCCTCGTGCACGAGCCTACTATTGAAGCTGCCGTTACGCTTTTGGCCTGAGGGGGCACTCGCGAGCATAAAATTGAAAGTCCATAAAGTCCCTTTAAGATATAAACTTTCTAATCAGGATTATAAAAGTGAAAGACCTGCTTTAAGTAATCAAACACATTATTAATCTCAGCCCATCACTGTATTTTAAATAAAAATAATAAATATACACAAAAATACATAAAATGCATGTGCTACATAATATTTGGTAACTGACAGCTTGCCTGTGAGTTGTACAGAAAAGTGGTTTTCAACCATTTTGTTAGTCGGGCTGTTTTGTTTAGGAGCAGAAAGATTACTGTATTACTTGTTTGTTTGTTTTTAACACAGCAAAAGGTTGTTGAAGTAATGCAGTTAGATTGAATGCACAGAAAGAACATAAAGAAGATGCAGATGGATTCCATTTAAGAACTGGTAAAATGTAGTTTCATCAGAAGATTTGGTGTAATCCCAATTTTCCACAACCATGCTCCATTTTTTGTGGATCAAAAATCCCAATTAAAAACTTCTTCCTAAAAATAAAAATCTATAACATATTTCCATCTGTGCTATGGACCTAGGATTGGGACAATATTACAAGTAACTTGTACCAAGTTTTGTAACTTGTTGTATGTTTTGTAACTGTAACTTCTGTTTTTGTAACATGTAACTTCGGTACATAGTATGAAACTTTAATTTTGGAACTTGCAGAAAGAAATCAACGTACAAGTTTCAAATCACAACTTCAGGCTTCAAACCTGAACAAGATTAGACTAATATCAGGTTCCATAAAACATAGTTTGTGATTTACTGGTAAAGAGTGAAAATGTAAGCACGTTTGGTTGAGCAGTTTAACAGACCTCTGCCCTCTTGCCATGAGTGGACAGGAATCCAAGACTCGTGATTGGCTGGTCAGACAAAACCTGTCATTGGTTCTTTAGGAAGGAATCTAGAATTGGGACGAATGTTTTGTACTTGCAGACTTGTGTTTTGTAACTGTAGACTGAGATGTGTGTTTTGAAAGTTGTGATTTGAAACTTGTGCATTGATTTTTTTCTGCAAGTTACAAAATGAAAGTTTCATGTTGAGTACCAAAAGTTACGTGTTACAAAACAAGAATTGCATGCTACAAAAGGAAAGTTATAGTTTCAAAACATGTTAAAAGTTACAAAACGTGTTACAAGTTACATGTAATATTGTCCCAATCTTAGTTCCATACCTGCACAGCCTTTGGTTTGTTCCTCTATACTATTTACTACTGCAAACCCATAAAGAAATTGTAACATGGCCTGTATTTGATAGCCTTGGCACTTCACAACACATCAATTTACACAGTCATTTACTCACGCTGATGGTGATGAGCTACAGTGTAGCTACAGCTGCCCTGTATGCACTGACAGAGGCGAGGCTGCCGAGCACAGGCGCCATCAGTCACTCTGACCACCACCATTAGGTAAATGGCCTGTATTTGATACAGCGTCTTCTAGAGTCCTGGAACCCCCCAAGGCGCTTTACAACACAACCAGTCATTCACCCATTCACACACACATTCACACACTGGTGGGGATGAGCTACGATGTAGCCACAGCTGCCCTGGGGCGCACTGACAGAGGCGAGGCTGCCGAGCACTGGCGCCACCGGTCCCTCCGACCACCACCAGCAGGCAACGTGGGTTAAGTGTTTTGCCCAAGGACACAGCGACAGACTGAGCGGGGCTCGAACCTGCAACCTTCCGATTACGGGGCGAGCACTTAACTCTTGTGCCACCGTCGCCCCAAACTCTAACCCTAAAGGTGGGTAAGTGGCTCTCCCAAGGACACAACGACTGCAGCAGGCGGGGTTTGAACCTGCAGCACTCTGGTTACGGGGCTGGCAACTCCCAAAAACTTTAAAGACGACTCATTAATTATCTAGCTAAGGTTATTATTGGATTCTTGTGGTTTGGGGCTGTATAGACTTAGAGGTTGTATACTAGACGTACAGTACGTGCAAGGGTAACATTCCATTCGTCTAACACTCTCCATTATTAACCACACTCCACTTTATCCAGGTCATCCAAACACTCAATTAAGGCCCTCCAATTTAGACGAAACACTTCCTTTGTTCCTCCTCGGAGTCTCTTAACTGTTCTTCAATTATCCATCATAAAAAGAGCACTTGCTCAGTAGCTGTAGCAGTGAGGCAGGTGTTCCTGCCCCACCTTTTTAATAATGCATTTAAAGAGCTGGTGACCTGTGTCAGTTATTTTAGCTCACACACACACACACACACACACACACACACACACACACACACACACACACACACACACACACACACACACTCGCAGAGTTCTGCTTGCAAAAACACCATCTGCTCCCTCCCTTCCGTCATCCATCCTTATTTTTATCCATTTCCAAGGTAGCTGGTGAACAATGTTTCAAGATGCCAACGTTTGAAGTCTTATGCGATCGGTCAGAACCCTGCCCAGTGCAACGGTGCAGGAAAACTGTAGCCATGGCGTGTGTGTGTGTGTGTGTGTGTGTGTGTGTGTGTGTGTGTGTGTGCGTATGTGTGTGTGTGTGTGTGTGTGTGTGTGTGTGTGTGTGTGTGTGTGTGTGTGTGTGTGTGTGTGTGTGTGTGTGTGTGTGTAGTGTTACAGCAAATATGGTGCTTGCACTCTGAGGTATATGTACAAGTATATCTCTCTCAGTCTGTGCTGATCTGCTTCCAACAAGCAGTCTGATTCCCAGTCTAACTGTTCTCAGTGGGTACAGCCTCAGGCTTCGCTGCCACACAAACACACACACACACACACACACACACACACCAACGTCAGCCTGAGTTAGAGAAAGCACTGGCTTTCTGCTCCGTATATTCTGGACTTATCTTCGCCATATTTATGCAACTTTGGCTCACCGCCTTTCGAGCCTCTTTCCCTTTTTCCATCAATCTACATGCATTCTGTCTCTTTTCAGCAGCTTTGTCAGCATTTCTGAATTTTATACCCCTACTCATCTTCCTCTACTTTCTATTTGTCCATACCAGCTTTCTCCTCTTAATTTTTAAGAATTTGTAATATCCAAGTTCCTGCTGTGAAGGATTTGTCTTTTTCCAGCCATCCAGCTTGGTCTCTACCTTGCAGAGTCGCATACCCCAGATTTGCTAATTGCAACTTCCCTCTTTCTTTTGTCGCACTAAGCAGACACGTCTGCTGGAGTGTCCACCCAATGTTCCCCTCATAGCTTATCTATCTTTCATTTAGTTTTGGACAAAAGCCTAAATGTTTGCTGCAGTTTCTTCATATTTCTTTTTTTTTTTTTACTGTTATGTATATCAGAGGATTTACTGCAAAAATCGAGGGCCAAGAAAACCAGGACATGCTTATTTTTGTGACGAGCTGTTCCAGCCCTCCAGCACGGATTTTCATCGGATTGGACAGAACAAACCTGAAAGGACACTCTGAAAATTTCTGGATGTAAAGTTTTGATGGGAAACAGTCAGATGAAAAAAAAATCAATCATCTCAACTCAAAGTCAGTAGGATGGTTTTGGAGGTTTTGTTGCAGTAACCTTATAACCAGTAAGAATAGATTTTACTAGAAAATACAACTTGCACGCCGTGTATGTCACCCAAATGCACTGCATCTTTGTTACCTTGACACTAATTGGTTTGGAAACGGCTGTAATTCTGTGTTGACATTTTCTTTGGTAGCCCATGGCCTTAAAAAGAACAAATGATTAAATAGGATCGTTTTGTTGCCACTGTGATATTGTATCACTGTCAGCAGCAGGGCCCACTTCAAGCATAAAGCAGAAGGTTAATTTAGAAAATCATTTTTATCACGCATTTCGAAAAGCTTAAAGAGGGCACTGATGTTTTTGCCTGTTTGTGTGTGAGCTTGTGTAGTGTTTAAAAAATGCCCATGAACTGCAGAATGAGTTTTAATTAAACTCTCAGAAAGTCGTTATTTAAATCATGTCGCGTTTAAAACTCATTACAATATACAAGATTTGAACTAAAATACGGGTAAGAAAGTAAATGTATTTGTGTAGCACTCATCACAGACAGAAAATCACAAAGTGCTCTACAAAACAAAACAAATCATAAAGTCGTAAAATCATGAAGATAAAAACAACATAATTACATCAGAAATACCATAAAACAAATGAAAGATAATTTCAAATTTGAGTTAAAAATAAGAAAATAAAAGATTTAGGTAAAAGCAGCTTTAAATGAAAGGGTCTTCAGCTGTTTGTTTTTTTAAATGTCCAGACTGTCAATACTACATAAGGATAAACCAACACTGTAAGCCAGGGGTAGGCAACTGGTCCTAGAGAGATGCACTCCAAACATGTTTTCCAGCCGTAAATGAACTTGCAGCTTCTAAAAGGGAGTCTAAGTCTCCTCCCTTTCCGGTCGACTCACGGGTCCCCGAAAGAACGAATAAATGAATGCAAGTCAACGGGGCTAAAAACGCTATTTTCTAATCCGCTTTGCCTTAGACCCTGGATCACACATATGTTGTACAGCTACTCAAATGAAAACTACTGTTGGGTGTTTCGACCATGCCAGTCACATACTTTGAGATTTATCAGCTTGTAAACGTTTATAATTAGCAAGACTACAAATTCGACATTGGCACGTTGCATATATGACGTCACCACAGGATCTCCTCTCCCCTGACGTAGCTGCTACTTACCAAATGGCCAGATTTATAGTGGTTCTTTCCTCCTGAAGGAAGGATTTTAAGTTTGCTAAACTTACAGCCATCTTCCCTCTAGCATTTCTCCCGGTTCTAAAATAAGTGAAAAATTCACGGACATCATGTGTGAGATCCATGGTATATAATAAACAGAATTAGAAAACAGCGTTTAGTTCTTATGTTATTTTCAGAGATAAAAATGAACGTTGCAGAGCAAACAGACTCAGTGGTAGAGCTGTGTTGCTGTTCGCCAATCTGAGGTGAGATGTCCAAGTATCAGAAAATATATTCAGTGTTCTTCCATTTTATCCTCCAGCTGACTCCTACATCCTTTAACAGGAACATCAGACCTTTTCCCCCCAAAGTACGACTTACAAGACACTCGTTCCTACTGGAGACCTGCAAATGTATTAAAATATCAGTAAAGTTGACCTTTTTCATGTTGAGTTAGCAATCAATCAGTTTTCTTGCATCACATTAAAAAACTGTGCAAATACTTGTATTTTATTATTATTATTATTATTATTATTATTATTATTATTGCTGTTGTTAGGAAATGTAATGTATAGCACAGAAAACTGGCTTTTACCACAACCTCAAATTTAGCTGATGAGGTTTCTGCTCAGAGATAACATGCCACACTCACCTCCTGGCCCAAACAGATGCTGTGTGTGTGTGTGTGTGTGTGTGTGTGTGTGTGTGTGTGTGTGTGTGTGTGTGTGTGTGTGTGTGTGTGTGTGTGTGTGTGTGTGTGTGTGTGTGTGTGTGTGTGTGTGTGTGTGTGAGAGCTGTTATCAGGAGCGGACCAGTGAATCCACCGGGTCTTCCTGGTCCAGCGATATTCCTGTGAAGGAGCGGAGGATTAATGATGACGATGAGACCACCTCACCGTCTCTGCCTCAGACCGGTTGCTGCTAATTAGAAACAGAAGAAAAAAGTGCCTTCATAAAAGCAGCTGGATTTTAAGAGAAGCTGCAGAAAGATCTGAAAGATGAATCTGTATGAAGAAAATTACATTCCTGACACTATTTCTGACCAATTACCCACCTGTGCTTATCATCTATTTCATTTCTCAGAGATTTCACATGAAAATCAAAGGACCAAAGATTATTTAAAGTTACTTCAGCTCTTTTCCCTCGACCTATTCTCATCAGCTCATGTAAAATGATGCTTTTCCCCAACTAGATTACAAAGATTCACCCATGCACCCAAAACTCACTCACTCTTTAAAAATATATCAAACTGATTCATAAATCCAGTATTGACCTTCATATCTCTCTCCTTAGATACCGATCACGCTTTCTGAGTTCCAGCGCTCTTCGCATTCCGTACAACTGGACCCATGAGGTGCAATTTGCCGTTTCATCTCTGGCATATGCCTGTTGATTAGACATCCTGAAAATGACAGCAGGGCTAATAATGGAGCGTGTGCCACTCACCCCCAGCTTGTCTCGTTATTGGAGCAAAAGTGATTGTTTCAGACAGAGAAAACTCAGGAAATTGCCTTTGATGTCAGCATGACAAGTGAAAGAACACACTGCTGATTTGACTTGAAGGTGGAGAGTTTTGTCAGGTCTCCGGTGGCCTCATGCACATGCCTTCAGGGCATGCAGTTTTTGTGGTGTTGAATATTGGTATGCTTGTCCTCTTCAATCTGAATCCGACCTAATGTAGTGTGACACTGTACTGCTTTCATGTTGGAATCCGCTTCTCAGCAAGACTTACTCAATTTATTCACTTGGTCTATCTGTCGTGCCTGTCTTCTCCATCTTTTGGTGTCTTCATTTCACCTGGGCTCGCATGACAAAAGGGTGACACTCCATTTCAGTATCAGTCTGGAGTCACTGTAATCACACAATGCTCGAGACTTGCTCAGTACAGTTGGTTTCCTTATTTGTAAGATGGTCTGACCGCGCTTGTGTATGTGCATGATTCTGTGCCAACAAATGTGTGTGAGACAGACAGATAGCTAAGAGCTGGCCAGCTGCTTGGCGGTGTGCTGTGAAAGTAACACCACAGTCTGTTTCCAGCTGTCTTCAATCAATCAATAAATCAATCAATCAATCAAAGCTTTATTTATAAAGCGTCTTCCGCAACCCTATCAGGAAGCCCAAGGCGCTGAACATGGAACAGTACAAAGTTAAATAAAGTGAATAAATCAGAAAATAAAAGCAATTCAAATTACAGATTACAAATTACAAAAAAGGTGAAACATTCTAGTAGAAGATACTTGTTTTCAAGACTGGACGGCTGGTAATTCTTTCTATTCTTTCTCTGTCAAAATAAACGGTCAAATACGGGAACTGTCCGGTCAACACAAGCCCTGCTTTTAACTGTTTTGTTTTCTTGTGAAAATTGTTGCAAAGAGACATAATTTAACTTGATTAACACCAGAGCCAGGCGCACTGCGCCGTTATCTCCGTCACTGTAAATGAGGGAAAATACAAAATGATCGGATCCTTTTCTGACCTTCCCCACCTACAAAGTTTAATTACAACAATCAAACGTGACAGAGCCTGGATTTGTATTCTGAACAGTCTAAACATGTTTTAAAAAGAAATGTATGACAAAAGTGGCACCTGCTCAGTAAAACCACCAACAGGGTGAAAAATATCAAAATATTGTCGGCAGAGATGGGCTACAACTTCTGGATCCATTTTATATAAATCATTTTATTGATTATCTTCTTATGAAAGATAACTTTGATGTACACGAGCGACCGGTACTGGCCGCTGTCACCTGTTGTGATTGATTAAAGCAGCTCTCTGCTGTCTGAGGGTAGGCCCCGCCCACAACGCCGCGGCTGCTGTGGCTCCCAGTGTTTCTTTACTGTGGGAAATGGGTAATAATGGCTCTTTGATGGGTACAGGTTGCCGACCCCTGCACTAGGCCATAAATAGAAAATGTGTCTGTCTGCATAATGGCAGCAGACATTTGGCAGACATGTGACAGACATCACCAAAACCCACTGAGAGTGCTTCATCACCGAAATCCAAATGGCAAACTGTAAAACTGGCAAAACGGCTATCATTCGTTATATTTCTTAATTAATAGCGTATCCAGGCATGTGATGTATCCTAAAAAGATTGGCACCTAATTAACAATCCAAACGATAATTCTAAAACCAAGAACACATCCTTGTGGTACACCACACCTCAGCCAAACCATACTACAAAATAGTTTTGGAACTTTTATTCAGTCATTATGTATCCTCCTTAGAGACAATGTGTAGTTTTTACCGTTAATCTCTGGAAATGTGCATTGAAAAGTAGAAAATAAATAAAATAAAGTCCAGTTGTTGAAAAATATTGACAAATCAATATAACCGTAAAAATCTAGGTCCCGGGTAGGGATGAGCCGGATACTCATTTCAGACGAGTATCCGGTACGGATAAAGCATTTTTGACGAGTATGAGCATGAAACGAGTAAAACTCGTAATCTGCAATTGTGCTGAAGGAAAATCCTCACTGGGTAACTGGCTGTCTTCATGCTCTGTGATTGGCCAGTCAAATAGAGTGCCCGCCCCTCCCTACACACAAAACTCTGCAGCCGGGAGCTCACAGCTCAGTCCGCATCCGGTCCATCCACGCACACACACAGACAGTAATGGATCTCTCTGTGCTTGCTTCACTGTTGTTCACGTTTCTTCAGTACTCCCTATGTTTTCTTCATTTTGCTTCTTTTTGAAGTTATTTTAAGTTACTTTTTTCGTAACGTACGTGGTGAATTTGACAAGACAGAGCTGAAAACGGCTCGTGCTGCGTCAGTCACTGCCTCCGCTGCGGTCGGGGTTTTTTTCCTCTCTCTCCTCTTCCCCAGGATCCACTCCATCTTTCCTATTCACTCTCTCTCTTTACATTTTTTAATCACAATTGTCTATTTTTTGCTCATTTTAAATATATTTTAATCATTATCTAAATTCTTTTTTATATTTTACATGTTTTGTTTTTGTGAAGCACCCATGATTTTTATCTTGAGAGGCCTATAGAAAAGGTCTTTTCTTCTCTCTCTCTCTCTTAATCCATGCACTTAAATATTAATGTTCTGATTTTATTGAAAAACTTGTTCTGTAATAGTTCCTTTATTATTGTGAAACATTTAATCTCAACTCTGAGGCTGCTCTGTAAATAGTTTTCAAATAAACAATACACATAGCAACTTCTGATCAGACTTAAAATAATGTATTGATGTAAACCACACCCACTTCTGGTTAAACGACACCCACTTCCGGGTTAGGCCACACCCACTCCGAGTACAGATACAGATACAGATAATTTAGATGGTTGAACAGATACAGATACAGATAGTGGTGTACTCGCTCATCCCTAGTCCCGGGTCTGGCGTCTTTGAGGGACACATTATTAGACACCATGACCCAATCTCAATACTCACACTGCGCCCATCAACACCTATTACAGCCTTCAAGTCACGACAGAAAACACACTTTTATGCCCTGGCTTTTACATCTTGACTTGTTTCTTGTTAAATTATTACTTTAACTTGTTTTTATTCATATTTTGATTATGTTCAGTAGAATAGGCATTTGACAGTTTTACTTGTTTTATCCTTAGCTGTGTTTATATGATGTATGTTTTAGTACGTCTTTCTGTACTGTATGCAAGACGCTTTGGTCGGCTCCCGTGCTGTATTGAAATGCGCTTGACAAATAAAGTGGTATGGTAAGTCATATTAATGTTGTTGTCTTTTTATGAAAATGAATGAAGGAGCAATGATTGCATCATTTCAGGCTAAACTTTCCTAGATTTACTGCGAGGATCAATTTGGCCCCATGGCCACCCCCATGAAACTGTTCTGGGCTGTCTCAGCTTCCTCATGTCCCATTCCACAGCAAGGAGTGGTTGTTAACCAGGGCAGCAATGTTGGCCTAGGGATGTCAAACCCTGATCCTTGAGGGTCACAGTGAGGCATATTTTAGTTATTTCCCTGCTCCAGCAGACCTGTTTTAATGGTTTAATATCTGTTCAACAGGTCACCAAGCTCTGTAGTCATTTTGAATAAAGTCTCACAAGTTGATGGTTTTAAAAAAGGTTTTTTTTTAGAAAAAGCTGAATAATTGTTTTGTGTGACTAAGAATTCTAAGGTCCCACCAGTGTATTTTAGTGTGCTTGTGACCACCGTTTTGTTGCATGACCTGATTTAAGCGGGGCTTTAGTTGTCGGACAGATGGCGTCACATTTGGCTTTAGAGTCCTTTGGTATACAGAACAGCTCATGGTTGACCAAAGACTACAAGATGCCCAAGCCCTTTAGCAATGAAACAAATCCAAATCATCAGTTCTCCTCCAATAAGTTTGATGATAAAAAAATTAGGTGTTTGCACAAATGTGTGTTTAGCCAAATGTGATGCAGTGCTACATTACCCAAATTTTCTAAGCTTGTAACATTTGTTCAAAAACGATTATTCCAGAAGTAGTTTGCTGTGACACAACTTCCCAAACTTAATTATACCATCACTATCTTTAATATTTATCAGATAACTGACTCCTGCAGTAATTAAGATGTAGTTCTCAGACTGCTGGTATTTCTTTCAGTATTACACAGTCTAACTTCAGGGTGACCTTTCTGGGATATCAACTCCTGGGAAAATTAGCCATAGTCATCTTCAATTCTCTGGTGAATATTCTTCCGTGTGGATCAGCAGCCACGGTCGTTTCTATGAATCCGTTTCTGGTGGTTTGGACATTGTTGTAATGCAGCACATTAAAGTGATTTGTCAACAATTGCTTTAAATTTCTTGGAACGTTTGGGTGTGTTCCAGTTACAGGGGATCACACTGCTGAGCTTCCCTTGTGACGTCTCAGGGGTTCTGGAGAGAAGGGACCATCAGAGAGTGATGGAGCTCAGGAGGAGCAATGTGGTTTTCATCCTGGCTGTGGAACACTGGACCAGCTCTATACCCTTAGGGGGATCCTGGAGAGTGCGGGGGAGTTTGCCCAACATATCTACATGTGGTTTGTGGATTTGGAGAAGGCATTTGACAGTGTTGGGGTATTGCACAGATTACAGGGAACTGGGCCTCTCGATATGGGCTGTTTGGTTGCTGTATGGCCGGTGCCAGAGCTTGGTCCCGCATTGCCAGCAGTAAGTTGGGCTCCTTTTTGGTGAGAGTTGCCTTTTATCATCGATTCTGTTCATAACTCTTATCTACAGGATTTCTAGATGCAGTCAAAGTGTTGAGGGCATCCGTTTTGGTGGCCTGAGGATCGGGTCTCTGTTTTTTGCAGATGATGTGGACCTGTTGGTTTCATCAGAACGTGATCTCAGGCTTTCACTGGAGCGGTTCGCAGCCGAGTGTGAAGCAGCTTGGATGAGAATCAGCTCCTGAAAATCTTAGAACATGGTCTTGATTCGGAAAAGGATCGAATGCCTTCTCCAGGTCAGAGATGAGGTCCTGCCTCAAGTGGAGGTGTTTAAGTATCTTGAGGTCTTGTTCGTGAATGAGAGAAAGATGGAGCTTGAGATTGACAAGCAGATTGGTGTTGCGTCTGCATTGATGCGGGTGTTGTACTGATCTGTCGTGGTGAAGAGAGAGCTGAACCGGAAGGCAAAGCTCTCGATTTTACCGGTTGATCTACGTTCCTACCCTCACCTATGGTCATGAGCTTTGGGTAGTGACCAAAAGAATGAGATAGCAGGTACAAGCGGCTGAAATTAGTTTTCTCCACAGGGTGTCTTCTTTAGAGATAGGGTGAGAAACTCTGTCATCTGTGAGGGGCTTGGAGTAAATTTGCTGCTCCTCCACATCAAGAGGAGCCAGTTGAGGTGGCTCAAGATGCCTCCTGGATGCTTGAGGTTTTCTGGGCACGTCCAACATGGAGGAGACCCAAAGGAAGACCCAGGACATGTTGGAGGGACTATGTCTCTCGGCTGGCCACGGAACACCTTAGGATTCCCCCGGAGGAGCTGGCCGAAGTGGATGGGGAGAGGGAAGACTAAGCCTCCTTGCTTAAGCTTGGTTTATGCTTGACACATTTACTTAACGTTTGGTGATGCGGCTCACGGATGGAGCGTACTTCACAACTTGCAGCGTTTATGGTTCATGCGGCTTGTCTCTGCGGTGAGCCAATATTCTCCCAAACTGTAGGGGGCAGCATGGAGCTCTACGGCATGCATCCAACACTTCACCAAAGTAGAAGTAGAAATTACTGTTGTTCATAACGGTTGTTAATGAAAGTTGAGAGCCAACTCGGCTCTTTTAGAAATGGTGGAGTGTTCTTGTTTCCACCAGGATCACCACTTTTCCGTTTGTTCCCCTTCCTTGCCTTCACATATCGGTCCCTCATGTTTTTCCAGCATTTTTTAACAGCGTCCTCATCTTTTCCAACAGTGCGAGCTGTTTCTCTCCAAGAATTATTAACAACATGTTGATCACAGTGATCTTTGAGAGCTGAATCATACAAATGTCTGTACTTACGAACTCTGCCATAACTACTTCTTGCCAGTCCGCCATGTTTTCCAAGTTCGACCGTCTGCGTGGTTAGAAAATTTCCTAGGTGCACGGTGCGGAAAGTTTGGGCCGTGCGGAGGCCAGGTGGAGGGACATGGTTGTTAAAATGATGCAATTTTGCCACGCGGAGCCGTACGAACCTCGCGGACGCGTCAAGCATAAACCAACCTTTAGGCTGCTGACCCCGTGACCCGACCCCAGATAAGCGTAAGAGAATGGATGAATGGAAATTTTAAGGCACATCCAAAGTCCCTTTACAGTAATCAATCAGCACAACACATTCAGTTTGTGTCTATTTATGATCTTGTAACTGCTAATATCTTATTGGCTAAAACATGGTCGGTGATTCATTTTGGTTTGGAATGCAGGAGGCTTGTTAGTGAAAGCAAAAAGAGTAGTCAGATTACTCCATGACCAACGTTTTGATTTGACCTTTTGCACTGAGTGTCCTTATCTATAAGAATACCGTGCAGTTCATCTGGGTCTGTCAGTAGCTGCAAGTTTTTATTTTTATTCCTTTGGAATGGAAAACCATCCAGAAAACAAGCACCTCCTGAGAACTGTTCCAGAAAACCCTAAAACAGAAAGACAGATTTGATTTTAGAAGGTGTTTGTGGTGCAAAGCACACAGATGCATCTGCATGGTTCAAAAAACAACGCACGCACATCTCAACTAATGTTTATGACCTCAACCATGATTTGATTTCCTAACAACCTCACTATTCCAGCAACGTTGACCTGAAAGTCAGGTGGCAGCTGAAGACGTAAAATCTATATAGAAGAAAAGTCTCACCAAATCTGCCCACAGGCATGTTTTCTGTTTGCCTCTCCATCTTTCAAACTTTCTCTCAATAAATGTTTTTAGACCTCATAAAGGCCTCGTCTGAAGTCTGATCAATCAGCTGCTCAAACAGTTTGAAAGAGAGCACGGATATTTGTCAGCCAAAGCAAATCATTACCCCCCACCACCAAACAGCCCAGCTTCCAGGCATCCTGCTGGCCCCCTCCCACTGGCAGCATAGTGGGCGCTTGCCCTGCATGGATGATTCACAGAGTTTACTGTGTTTGTCTGGGTGTTCCATCTGCCTGTGTGTACACTAGTGCTCCTCTGCAACATTTGCACACATACTGTATCCATCGGAGCAGGAGGGGAGAGTCAAGCGGGAGATTGACTTCAGCAAAAGGAGCAGACAGCCATCGCATCCTGAACGCTTGAGATGTTTCCTTCATAGCACTCAGCTTTCACAGCAGATTACAGACACTGGACTGGTCCTCAGTTTGTAGGCCAAGTGCCTGTCCGGAATACTGATAACTGCTGGTATGGGCCTGTGTGACTGGAAATGTAGCACCAATCCATTCACGCATCAGTGTAAATAACTGGTATGGCTTCAGGAGTGTGTTTAGACCGTTTCATTATAAAGTCAGCATTCAGCCAGCCGTGCCATCAAACTGATCTGAATGAAAGAGCTTTCCACAAGTGCAGCAATTAAAAGGTGTTCTCTGCAATTAAAATGAACTTGTTTATTATTTCATTTTTTTTCATCTGAGGGACTTTTTTTTCCATGAAAGCAAAATAAATAGGATAAAATGATAAATGGACCCTTGAACTTGCCTTACGGTGAGTAGTGAAAAAAAGAGACTACAAATCAATTTTAACCAACGGTGAGATCAATAAATGTTTAAATGTGTACTGACAATTATTAAAGTCGAAATGTTATTGTCAACGCAAGCGATGCTTGGTAAAAACGAGGCTTACCTATTGGCCAGCAGATAGTCCAGGTGGTCACAAATCCATGCTGAGACTGTCTGCTGGTGTGATAAATGATTGAATACAAACTTAAAAACTAAACAATGTCTAACTGTTTGTAGTATGTATGTCATCTAAAATGTGAATTGGGTTTCTTTCCACATACCTGTTTTACATGCAATCAATGCTCACTGTCACAGATTTCGGGTTTTTTTTTTTTGGGGGGGGGGTCCCCTGCATTTTTTACCGTCCAAAACCAATATTACGCTACATTAAACAGATGCTGGTTGAGCACTAGGACCAAGCCGAAAACAACTGCTTGTGTTGAAACCTGTTTCCCATTACAACCATCTATGAGCTCAACTATTGGCTCTACTGATACTCGCTAAAGTGTGATTGGCCGTTCCTGCCGCCTGTGAACTTCACAGTTCTGCATTCCTGACATTGCATAAAAGAGCCTCTGGGCTGTAGTTTTATACATATTTTTTGTATACTTACTGTAAAGAAAATGAAAAACAAATAGTGCTAATTACAATCACACATGTGAATGTGAAATAACACTTTAGCACATATTTGACTAATTAAAAATCAAGTTTCATTGTGTTGCACAGTCAAAGTTTTCATTGCCGTCGTCGTCGTCGTCTTCCTCCGCTTATCCGGGTCCGGGTCGCGGGGGCAGCATCCCAACTGGGGAGCTCCAGGCCGTCCTCTCCCCGGCCTTCTCCACCAGCTCCTCCGGCAGGACCCCAAGGCGTTCCCGGACCAGATTGGAGATGTAACCTCTCCAACGTGTCCTGGGTCGACCCGGGGGCCTTCTGCCGGCAGGACATGCCCGAAACACCTCCCCGGGGAGGCGTCCAGGAGGCATCCTGACCAGATGCCCAAACCACCTCAACTGGGTCCTTTCGATCCGGAGGAGCAGCGGTTCTACTCCGAGTCCCTCCCGAATGTCCGAGCTCCTCACCCTATCTCTAAGGCTGAGCCCGGCCACCCTACGGAGGAAACTCATTTCGGCCGCTTGTATCCGCGATCTCGTTCTTTCGGTCATTACCCAAAGCTCATGACCATAGGTGAGGATTGGGACGTAGATCGACCGGTAAATCGAGAGCCTGGCTTTCTGGCTCAGCTCCCTCTTCCCCACGACAGATCGGCTCAGCGTCCGCATCACTGCAGACGCCGAACCAATACGCCTGTCGATCTCCCGATCCCTCCTACCCTCACTCGTGAACAAGACCCTGAGATACTTAAACTCCTCCACTTGAGGTAGGACCACTCCCCCGACCCGGAGGTGGCAAGCCACCCTTTTCCGGTCGAGAACCATGGTCTCAGATTTGGAGGTGCTGATCCTCATCCCAGCCGCTTCACATTCGGCCGTGAACCTACCCAGCAAGAGCTGAAGGTCAGAGCTGGATGAAGCTAGGAGGACCACATCATCTGCAAAAAGCAGAGACGAGATTCTCCTGCCACCAAACTCGACACACTCCACACCACGGCTGCGTCTAGAAATTCTGTCCATAAAAGTGATGAACAGAACCGGTGACAAAGGGCAGCCCTGGCGGAGTCCAACCCTCACCGGGAACAGGTCCGACTTACTACCGGCTATGCGGACCAAACTCACGCTCCTCTGGTAAAGGGACTGAATGGCCCTTAACAGAAAGCCACCCACCCCATACTCCTGGAGCGTCCCCCACAGGGTGCCCCTGGGGACACGGTCATAAGCCTTCTCCAAATCCACAAAGCACATGTGGATTGGTTGGGCAAACTCCCATGCCCCCTCCATCACCCTTGCAAGGGTATAGAGCTGGTCCACAGTTCCACGGCCAGGACGAAAACCACATTGCTCCTCCTCTAACTGAGATTCAACTATCGATCGGACCCTCCTCTCCAGTACCTTGGAGTAGACCTTTCCAGGGAGGCTGAGGAGTGTGATCCCCCTTATAGTTGGAACACACCCTCCGGTCACCCTTCTTAAAGATGGGGACCACCACCCCGGTCTGCCACTCCCTAGGAACTGCCCCCGATGACCACGCAATGTTGTAGAGACGTGTCAACCATGACAGCCCTACAACATCCATAGCCTTGAGATACCCAGGACGAACCTCATCCGCCCCAGGGGCTCCGCCGCTGTGTAGTTGTTTGACTACCTCAGCAACTTCTGCCCCCGAGATCGGACAGTCCATCCCCAGGCCTCCCAGCTCTGGTTCCTCCTCGGAATACGCATTGGTGGGATTGAGGAGCTCCTCAAAGTATTCCTTCCACCGTCCGACTATAGCCTCAGTTGACGTCAGCAGCTCCCCATCCCCACTGTAAACAGTGTGAGCGAGTTGCTGCCTTCCTCTCCTGAGGCGCCGGACAGTTTGCCAGAACCTCTTTGGAGCCGATCGATAGTCTTTCTCCATGGTCTCACCAAACTCCTCCCACGCCCGAGATTTTGCCTCGGCAACTGCCACTGCTGCACCTCGCATGGCTCTCCGGTACCTGTCTGCTGCCTCCGGAGACCCACAGACCAGCCACGCCCTGTAGGCCTCCTTCTTTAGCCTGACGGCTCCCCGAACCTCTGGTGTCCACCAGCGGGTACGGGGGTTGCCACCACGACTGGCACCGGCCACCTTACGACCACAGCTAGCAACAGTCGCCTCGACAATCGCAGAGTGGAACAAGGCCCACTCGGACTCAATGTTTTCATTGCATTCTTGTAAAAAAAAACACTACAATGTGAAATTAAGGTTTGACGCCTGTATTTACCCATACTCTTTACATCATTATTTAATTATTTTTAGATGCACCAGTGTTACTCGTAGCTTGATCATTTGTGCAGACTTGCACCGACCCATTAATGTTAAACTAATATTGAACCCAATCCCATTTTGCTTCTTTTCATCTGTTTCTACTCCTGAGACATAAATAGCTCAAGCTTTAAAGAGACAATAAATATTAAATGTACCAGTCTTTGAGATGAGGTGCTTTTTTACAGCAATTTTTCACAAATTGAATGTGGGCAAACATCAGCGATTAAAAGCACGTGTCCTCGTGCAAAGTGCCAGTGCACAGGCAAAAGACACAATCTGTCAGCAAATAAAAGCCTCACATAGTTTTCTTTTTTCCTAAATAGATCTCGATCTTTATTATGGATATTGCAGTAAAGTAATATAATATGGATAAATACCCAGTGGCTCATGGCGGCTGGCTACTCATACTGAGCCAGGATCTGCTGGAGGTTTCTTCCTTCAGGTGTAGGCAACCCTGGTCCTCAAGGGCTTCTTTCCATGTCCCTGCTCCAACACACCTGATCAACCTCATTGGTTGAGCTTCCTGTTTAGTGGGCCATCATGCTCTTCAGAAGCTTTTGAATCAACTATTGATTAAAAGCAGGTGTTGATGCATGGAAACAACTAAAACATGCTGGACTGTGGCACTCCAAGACCAGCCTCTGAATTTATATATTAAATTCAATTAACCCTCCCACTGTCCTAATGGGTGTGACCCTGCGAGGAAAGTTGACCATTGAGCAGGGTTGATGGTTTATCCCTTGGGTTCACGTGGCAGGGGTGAGGAGTGAGCACCACCTCACCCCTGCCAAATGGACCTCAAGGGATAAACCATCAACCCTGCTCAATGGTCAATTTCCCTCTCGGGGGCACCCATAAAGACAGTAGGAGGGTTAATAAAAACATGTTTTTTACCTTGTAAACTAGATCCCACCTCCTGCTGGCAACACAAACCAAGAGGTGACATCAATCTATTTTCCATAAGTCGGACCTATCTCTGCACAGCCTTGGGAGCTCCTGACTGCAAAGAACAAGGCCTGCCTGCCTAGTGAATGATCCAGATCTTTGTTTTGAACCTTTTTTCAGTTTGTGTGCCGCCGTCTGAGGAGCTTTGGTTGCCCGTAGGAAAGGCGATTATGAAAATGCCAAAACAAAGGCTGCAGGGAGGATGGAGAACGCAGTGAGACATTTGAGAGCAGGCTCACGCCAAAATGTGACAAATTCATTTTTGCACAATTCATTTAGTTTTAACATGGATTAGGTGTACAGCTCACAAGTCCTTTATGTATTTATGCGTAGACAGATCAAACCTTATTTCACACTTTTCTCTGGTGGCTACAGAAGAGAAATAACCTCTATCCAACATGCCATGGTGTTGCTCTAAAGTGCGTGTTTGGGCAAACTAAAATCCTGAGAAAATCCATACAGTTGAGCCATGGCAGAGTCTTTAGTGGATTTTCATCGGTTGTAAACAAAGTCTTTGCAGCTGAGCACCTCCCAGCCGTCTGTCTCTGCTGGTCCAGCAGAATGGAGCTCATTGATAAGGGTGTCTGTCCTTGTCACCAAGGACTGATGTCTCTCTGTCAACTCCCAGGCAGCCCAGTTCCTCATTCCGTGTGATTGTTGTGTTCCTCCTCTGTAACTCACCCCCTCCCTCATGTACTCCTCTTCACCCCTCCTCTGCCCCTTGTATTTCCCAATCTCCTTTCTCAAAGGCATTCCTTCCTACTGTGTTCGCAGCAGGTGCCTCTTCCAAAGTGTCCTCACAATCAAAGCTAGTTTGAGCAGTGCATCTCTAATGTATCACAAAGCGTCCCACCCTAAGCTTTTGCATGCACTAGAGAAGTCGGGACATTACATAGTCTGGTGTTCTAGCATCCAATCAAAGAAGATGTGCTGTTTGAGCTTGAGGAAAGACGTTCTCAAACATACACAGCCACTTCGGTATTTCATCACCCACCTCCACAGTATGGCTGAGACTGGGTCCCCCGTGGTTTAGCACCTCTTGTGTTCATTAGCACTGAGCAGCAGCATGTCAGTGACTCTTATTTACTAATTATTGACTGATGACAATAGCAGAGATGCACCGTGAAAAAAGACGACGGTGATCCTGGATATCCGCCGTCCTATGACAACGTGAGCTATCAGTCACTGAACTGTGTAATAAGCTCCCAAGCTTCCATTGAAATGCTCAACAGCACAGCCAGATACTGTTTTCTTCTCTTATCCTATAGCCAATTAAAATGTTGCACTTTTAGATGGAAAAAGCTTTTGCTTCGAAAAGATTGTTTCTGAACCGAAATAAGAATGTCAAAGTAAATAATGTAAATAATAAATTCCCACACAGAGCTAGCTTCAATTAAATCCCAACATGATCATTCTCTCGCTAGCCCATGGAGATTATAATTTCTCCTGTTAAATCTCTTCCACACTCTCACTCTTCATCTGTCTTCTGGCTGTTCCCCAGATAGCTCATAAAGACCTGCTGTGTAATGTTACCCTGAAAGGACAGGTCTCTTGGCCAGTGAGTCAGAGGAGAGATCTTGCATCTTACTTCATGCATTGACTTCTGAAACACAGCAGAAACCATTATGTGTGTGTGTGTATTTATTTATATATTAAAATATATACATATATAAATAGTGTGTCATGAAGGTCCTGGAGAGACTCCTGTTGGTCCACCTGAATAAGCAAACTAGAACATATCAGGACCCGCTGCAGTTTGCTCATTGACATGGAGTTGGAGTTGAAGATGCCATCGTCCAGCTGCTTCAACCAATCCACTGTCATCTGGACAAAAGCAGGCAGCACTGTGAGGGTCATGTTCTTTGATTTCTCCAGTGCATTTAACACAATCCAGCCTGATGTACTTTGCCAGAAACTCCAGAAGACACAGGTGGGGGCCTCAACTATCGCCTGGATTAAAGACTACCTGACAAACAGACCACAGCTTGTGAGGCTGAAGAACTGCACATCAAACCAGGCGATCAGTAACATTGGAACACCACAGGGGACTGTACTCTCACCATTCCTTTCACCCTGTACACCTCAGACTTCCAGTACAAATCAGAGACCTGTCATCTACAGAAATACTCAGATGACTCTGCAGTTGTCGGGTGTATCAGAGATGGACAGGAAGCTGAGTATAGAGAGCTGGTGGAGCGCTTTGTGGCATGGTGTGGAAACAATCATCTGACCTTGAACGTGAACAAAACAAAGGAGATTATTTTAGACTTCAGAAGAAGAAGAAACAGGGTGGAGTCAAACACTGTTTCCATCATGGGAGAAGAAGTGGAGGTGGTTGAGGAATACAAATACCTTGGAGTTCACCTGGACAACAGACTGGACTGGAGAAAGAACAGCCAAGCTGTTTACAAGAAGGGAGACAGCAGACTGCACTTCTTGAGGACGCTTAGGTCCTTCAATGTCTGTAGCAAGATGCTGCAGATCTTCTACAAGTCTGTTGTTGAGAGTGTAATCTCTTCAGCCATTGTCTGTTGGGGTAGCAGCATCAGAAGCAGGGACCTGAAAAGGCTCAGCAGCCTAATAAAAAAGGCTGGTTCTGTTCTGGGGACGACTGTGGAACCACTGGAGGAGATAATGCAAAGAAGGATTCTCCAGAGAATCAAGAAAATGATGGACAACCCTGAGCATTCTCTTCACAAGACTGTCCGATAACAGAAGAGAGTCTCCAGTCAGAGGCTTCTTCAGTTTCGCTGCAACACCGACCGCTACTGGAGATCCTTCCTGCCAACAGCCATTGTAATATACAACAACTCTTTGATGACTTGATTATTATTATTATGAGCTACTACAGCAATCAATTTCCCTCTGGGATTAATAAAGTATTTTTGAATTGAATTTGAATTGAATTGAACCATAATTTTCTAAACTAGACCAAAACAATGTGAGTTTACGACATGATTGTGTATATAGGTTTTTATGGGTTTTACAAATGTGTAATTTGGATGTGTTTTAGAATTTAGAGATTTTAGTGCCGGCTGCTTCACAATGCTGTCTCGAATGGCCCCTCGGGGACTAATAAAATTTGTCTTGAGTATTGAGTCTTGAGTCAACTCGACATCACCATTTACCTCCCAAATCCAACCAGAATCAGGAAATGAATGCAAATGTTGGGAAATTGTTCAAACAATAAATACAAGTCTGGAAATGAACCTCTGACAGGTTTAACTTCTTAAATTCACAAGTGTAAAAGTGATAAATGAAATAAAAAATGTCCTCTTGGCTGAAAAACAGTTGTGCACTGTGTGAATTCCCTTTTACCAAACTGTAATTTAAAGCAGCATGTCAAATGAAAAGCAGTTCAAATGTAGTTCAAATACTCACCATATATCTTTGAAAGTATGCTGCCACTGCAGCTCGAACCCTCTGAGGGTTTTGTGAGGTGTAGCACCAGGCCACTGGCAGATAATGGGAGTCCTGCATGATGAATGTTGGTTCCATTGTAGCTTGTGCCAGCAAACCCGGCTGACTCAATTAGAAAAGGATTTGGGTTGTTTGCATGTGTGGGAATTAAAGCTTAAATGTTTACACCAGAGACTGGTTGGGGGTAGGATGTGATGAGGAACAATGAAGCAACCAGTGGGAACAGCTGGTTCCATGTAAGAGTTTATAACAGGCAGAGCCGGATTAACGCATAGGCAAAGTAGGCACGTGCCTAGGGCCTGATTGGCTGGATGGGGCCCAGACAGAGGGACAAAATAAAAAATTAATTAATTAAAAATTAAATGTACAAATGTCCTATGATAGAATTTGTGGATAGGACTCCTATCTACAATTTATTTCAATATTTATTAATGAATTTAAAATAGTGACAATGTTTATCTTAACCATAGACCGTTACATTAGCTACGTCACATTAACGCCAGCCCATGACTGTAGCCTACAACTTGGGCGCTACCCAATTAAGGACGTCAGAGAAGCATTCAGTCAGAGAGAGAGGGACACAACAAAGCCAGCAGGTGTTTTTGAGTAGGCTAACTTTCACGATGTTTTTGGGTGCGACAAAACGTAAAAAGAAAAAAAATGAAGAGGAACAAAAGAGGAGACAGCGGGGGGCCTTACAGAAGTTTCTGCCGGCCTGCTCGGGCAGCTATCAGACAGCTGTGAACCTGCTCGAGTCAGCAGAGCCAGAGGCCGGGCTCGAGCCAGACCCAGAGGAGACACGGTCCGAAGATGCGGTGGGAGATGCGGCGGAAGACGCTGTAGCGCCAACGCCGTCAACATCAACGCCGTCACAGAAGGACGAACTGGAAGAACAGCAGCCAGCCAGAAGTGAGCCCAATCTAGTCTTACAGCAGTAGTCTCTAGACCCAGAAAGGGTGTTAACAAGCTACCCATCTGATCCTGCAAAGTGGTACCAAACTAATGACACGATGCGTGAGTACTTTGCACTAAACCATCCCTCTCAAAATATTGGATATTCCTCTGCATCACAGAGGAAATATGGAGACATAAACCGAAGCTTAACCAGGGAACATTTCTTTAGACGTGTTTCTGCTGTGATTGAGGCCCGTGATGCTGGAAGGCTGAAGATTATCCCGGAGTGGAGAATGCTAAATGGTTTCCTTGGTAAGTGTTGCTGGTTTTATTAATTTTTATTTTTAAATATTTTTATGAATGTTCAAATTGCCTAACAAACAATAAGTTCACACTCAGAAAATTGACACAGAATTTCTGATTCAGCAGAGGCAAAAACAGCCTGAATGAGCATAAAGCAAGATCCAAACTTAAGATAACGTTTTCATTTTATTAAAATACTTTCTTTTAAGATTATAGATTGTATTAAATTTATACTGTAATAATTTAAGCTGTGTGTTTATAGTTTATTTTTGCGCCTTTAAAACATGCTTCAGTCCATTAAATTTCATCTATTTATTCTTGAATGTCTTTCCATTATCATGTGATTAATTTGTCAACATTTATAAATGTTGTAAGCTATTGTATTTAGCAGAAAATCTTTTTCATTAAATGTAGTGATTAAATGTGAACAGAGCAAATAAGATAAACATATTTGCTCTGTTTACATAGTTTAATGACACCTAGTGGTTATTTACTGATACCGCCTTGACAATGACACTCGAAATAGATAAGATGAGGATAATTTGTTAGCATTTAATTCAGCTGTGTAATAACGTATAAATAATTAATATCAAAGAATTGTCTGATATAAAGTTTAACATACAACACATGACTTATTTTGGCATACAAACAACCAATTTGTAACCAAAGACCAGGCTATGTAAAATGTGAATGAACTTTAATAAGTAACTTTGGTACGTTTCAGATTTGAATTTATTAAATAACATTGATGTGGGGGGGGGGGGACAAAAAATGCAGCCTGCCTAGTGTAGTCCATTTATTTAATCCGGCTCTGATAACAGGCAGACACTCATACACAAAATATGAACTACCTGCTTGCCCAGATCCCCTGCAGCTCATCTGTGATGCTAATGCAAGCACAGCACCCTTTGCTTTCTTTTGACACATGACTATGGATACCTTAAAGTGAGGTCACGTCATTCATTTGTTATTAGATTATGCAAGATGATGGGGACATGCATGCAAATGTCTGCACGTTTCATCAGATGAGTCAGTGACTGAAATGTCCTGGAGCTGAGGAGGAAAAGAAGCTGGACTTGTCAGTGGGAAGGTTAATGATTTCAGCGTTTTATAAACAAATTACCCTAAGCTTTAGGTGAAGATGAAGTAGGATCTAAAGTGCAGTTTTTAGTGCTTTTCTCAGTTCTTGCTTCTTTGACACCATTTTTTTCTTTTTCAAATCCTCCTCTGAGCTCCTCTTGTGTTAGTCTCTTATGAGTAGGCGCAGGCTGCTAGTGTTTCCCTAAAGCTCAACCACGCCTGACCCTGATGCATCACTCGCTCATGGGCATGGAGGTGGGAAACAAAAAGAGGGAGAAAATAGAAGAGAGGGGTGCTATCCTTCTCCTGCAGTGCCGTGCTGCACAGTAGATCCTTGGTCTCCTTAAGCTTTCATCCACTAGCTCCAGTCAACAGAACTCTGCACAAAAACTGCTCATCTCAGCTCTAGAGCATTATTTCTCACTGTGGTCCTCTGCATCGGCACAGTCTGGATCTCTAACAGAAACACAGGGAAACACGTAGCAATGCACACAAGTGTTGCTACAATACTGTGTTCCAACACATGTCTGCTCTGCGGAAAATTCCTTCTTCCAGATCAATCACGTGAGCATGTTGAAATAAAAACCACCGGATAGGTGAGTCTGATAGTAAAGGGAGTACATGTATGCATCCCCAAGAGCTCATAAAGCACCAGATATGAAGATCCAGTCCCCGGTGGTGGTTATGCAGTTCTTTACGGATTTAATCGTGCTTCCTTGACCCATAGTGCTCAAAATTTCTCATTTTCTCCACAGCCATCACACGAAATCTGTCACTGAGCGACTTCATTTCAGTACATTAGACCGTTTCCAGCACCCATCATTTCACTTTCACTTGACATTTCATGCATTCTTGAGCGACTGAGCAAAACGACACAAGTTTGTGTGAATCCGCTGGTAGCAAAATGTCTCTCGTTTACAATTATCAGACTATTCTTTCAAAAAACGAGACAAAAGGATGACTGAGGTTGATGACTGCCTAATGAGAATGATTCAACAGTTCTGTGTGTGAAAAGCACCAGGCAGGTTGACCGCCATCGTTCCTAATCCAGCATCACACACAAGTGCACTTAACTGTGCTCCTTGCACACACTCAGCTACATTTCCTCTTAAAGAGTAATTTACCCATGCTTTTCCGAGGCGGCCTGCTCCATTATGTTGCCTTTGAACAGATGCAAGGTGGTTTCACTGGCCTGTAAATGCTGCATTTATAGAATAATGACCTTGGCTTCTGTTCATTATAACCCAAGGTTGTTTGGGGGAAGAATTCCTAAGCGTGAGCGCTGGTGAGCTGAAACACCATTGCTTCTATTTTGAGCAGTAGGTTTTTAGTGTTCAAAGTTGATCCTCTGAGCTCAAGGCCACATTCATAAAATAATAAGCATGGCAGAATGCTTTATGTCAAGTGCTATAAATCAATCTAAAGTATTATTTCTTAGTTTGTTCTGTTTACCAATTGTTCTCTCTTTAACCGGACAACTTTTGAAACCTGTTGAAGTTCAGCAGCCATCGCTTTTTCCTACCTGTCATTAACCAGCAGCCATGTCTACTGGTTCTGCACAATGTGGTTGAAACGTATGCTAATGCACAACTTGCAACAGATAAGTGGATGAGGATATTAAGTGTTTCTCATCTGAGGGAAGATTTAATGAGGAAGTGTGTTGTAAGGCGATAAACTGAGCTGTAGTTGTGTGGTGGTGCTGATCCTCAGGTGACAATCCAGCTATTCTCCACCTACAACACCAACCCAAACATTTATATCATGAATACAAATCCAAGTCACATTATGCATTAAGGAAAGTGATGTACAAACTCTGTTTGCAAGACAAGTATGCCTTTTAATTTCCGCTATCAGCTGGTTATTAAACCACACAGATTTTGTTTTGCATCGTCCCTTAGCATAGGTGCAGTAGACAAATGTCACAAATCAGATGACGGCTCTTTTTAGTGACTGTATCTGAATAGCTGACCACATGACTCAATTTCAGCCCCCACTGCATCTTGTGAGCAGGATACCCCGTTGAACTTAAGCCCCTCTGGACCGCTGCCCTGAAGTCTCACAAAGTAACAAAGACAAGGTATACCTGGGTAGCATTTACTGTAATGTGTTCATCATGGTGGAGCCTTAGACAAACAAAAAAAACATTTATCTTATGAACCGAGAGAGAGAGAGAGAGAGAGAGAGAGAGAGAGAGAGAGAGAGAGAGAGTGAGAGAGAGAGAGAGAGTGAGAGAGAGAGAGAGAGTGAGAGAGAGAGAGAGAGTGAGAGAGAGAGAGAGAGAGAGAGAGTGAGAGAGAGTGAGAGAGAGTGAGAGAGTGAGAGAGAGTGAGAGAGACTGAGAGAGAGAGAGAGAGAGAGATGAGACCAACAATAGTCAACATCTGGAATTTTCTGAATCGCGACAGCTCAGAAATATAGCTCACGGCTGATTTGTTTGATTTAGTGATGAACAGCATATATAGAAACTAATGAAGGCTGGGGAGACATTTGAGCAGTTAGACTAAAGCCGAGCGGACACTGTATGACTTTTGCACTTTTTTGAGTCAATTTTCCTCCCGTGCGAGAATCTACAAGATCGGGGCGAGTTTTGCCCTGAAAGTGATGTAGTACACAGGTTTACGAGAGGCGATTAATGCCACGTGACTAGCTACTGATCAGCAATCATTGGCTAGCACAAATTTCTGGTGTGTTTTGATATTTTGCACGTCCCTCGTAAAGGGGCCGCACTGTTGAAGTGGTGCTGCGAGCGGCTGCAACCAAAAGTTCCAGAACTGTGCACGGCGCATGCGCAAACATGGCTCGCCAGCTATTTCCCTATTAACACACGTCGGTCATTTTTATACACTTGTTTTTGCACACAATGACAAGGATTGTCAAGAAAGTGTGTTTATGTCAAATTAAACAGATAAAACAGAGTGTTGTGTAAAACTGCTATTTTAGTATATTTGTAGGTCCGGTGTGTTGCTACCAGTGTGAGCAGTCAGGTCGCATCAAAGAACTGGGTCATACAGTGTGAGCACATGACTCGTGAGGTTTGCTCTACTAGGAAGTCATACAGTTTCAGCTGAAGCTGAACGCTATTGAAAAAGCTGCACAGTGTCCGCCCGGCTTAAGGTGTTTAAAACAGAAGTGTGTAGCTAGAAGATACGTATCAGTTTCATTTTTATGACAGTTAATTAAAACTGACACAAGGGGGTGCTAAAAGAAAGCCAAAACTGCAAAGTCTCCCTTTAACAACATTCTAGCACAGAGTAACTAGAAATATTTTATTTAGATTTAAAATGTAGTAATAATATTATTACTGAAGAGGTTCCCTCGCATTTTGCCCAACAACCTCAGCTAATAGCAAGGCAATCATTGGATTAGAGTTGTCCGTCTCACCAAACCACCACACTTTCATAGGTACCTGGGTCCTCCTGAGTTCGCTGTCACGCATTTTGCAATAGAACACCACTGGTGTGAGAGGCTATCTGCTCAATAATATCAGCGAAAGACAATCAGCCGGCTGCTACAACTTCAACTTTAGGACAAACTACCAGAATCCCAAAAACACTGTTGCAGACCGAGAAAACGGTAAATGGTGTTTAGCGCTTTCTCATTTACTGTGACGATGCACTTTCCCACATTTTGGGGGGGGGGGGCTAGGGATGATAGCCGATGGAAAAGGGTGAGAGTTCTGCAGCCGTGTTTGTTTTTAAAAGTTGGCTTGTTTTGCAGATTTGCCATTGCAGCTTTAACTGAGTATCTTTACTTCTCATAGCTAACTGCTAAAGCTAGCATAACTAAGCAACACATTATCATGGTTTATCGTAGCTCGGTACCCTCAGCTCCACTCATTAACTCTGTACACCTGCTTCCTCTTAGTTAATCTGGGCCAGTTCTTCGGTAACCACTGTCCCACAGTACTAAGCACTTCTCACCAATTCTCCTGTTACCGTATTGACCCAAATATGAGACGAGGTTTGTTTCATTGAAAATAATTTTTAAATGTGGGGTCGGTATAATCGGGGTCCAAGCATTTACACAGGCTGATATTTGTCTGGGGTCATTACACGCCCATAACAGCAGAGAGCGCCAGGCTGTGTGTTCTCAACAGGAGAAAAAATGGAGACGAGAGGTCTGAAGCAGAGTGGACTGAAATTGGGGCAAGTTAACAAGCTATAGGCAGAGTTATGCGAATTTTAAGATGACGGTTGTCAATTCAGCAGAAGTGTCAAACATTGCATTCATGGATGACAGTGAGGATGACGTTCTGGGAGGAGGCGGCAGCTGTAGCTATCAGATGGTACACCCCGCACCAGCATGAGTGAGTACAGCGTGGCAGAGGGCATCTGATTAAAAGCTTCATTTGACTTTTGATTTCACATGTCAGCAAAGTTCTGATAGTTTACATCAAAATAGTATTTTTGTCTAGTATTTGTTCTCGAATTTTCAATAAAAAAGTTTATTTAAAAAGTCATTTCCTGAAGATTAGTCTTGGAAAGGGAGTTCGTCTTATAATCGGGGTCCTATATTTGGGTCAATACAGTAATTTTTTATTCTGTTTTTTTTTTATCGCCCAGTTGTTTTCTTTGATGTTTTAGCCACCACTTATCTTGGCACCCTGTCTTGTGTTCTGGACAAATGCTTTTTCATTTTGGTTCCTAGTTTTTATTAAATCTTTTTGAACACAGCCTGCCTCCTGATTATTCTGCACCATGGGCCCAACACCAACCATTCATAACAGAGAAAGGTTTACCAAGGGGCAATATTATTGCATAAAGAACAACCTAGATGCATCTGACAGATTTGTTTGATGGTCATCAACAAACAGGGGAACTGGTTCTTTTGAATGGAAGAGTAGGCTTCAAGATACAAAACTGATATGAGAAGCGTGAAGAACTGGGTAGCTGATGGGAGTTTAAGGTGCACAGAGAAGGGCATCGACTTTGGACCACAGAGGGCTTTTGGGCCAAGAGTCAAGAGCAGATAGAGATACTTAAGTTGATTTAGAAAAAATCTGCAGGTATTTGCGTCTTCTTCAACAGTGTATGGCAGAATGCACCTGTGCAACTCCACACTCGAGCTGATGGAGAAGTATAAAGCAGCTTCACTCTGTAGCGGTCAGTTCGTCATGTTGTTCATTGTCCAATAGCATGCAGCGACAGTTTGAAAGACAACTGTATATCCTAGCCCACAATTGAGAGCAATCAATGGGTCGTGGCCTGACTAGATATTCACATATATAGGATGGCTTGCACCTTGAGTTTGCAGTATTGCCTCATGAGGACACAGACTGCACTAGGCTAACAGTTTATTGTGCAGAATCAGCAAGTACTTCCTGTGAAAGTGAGTTTTAGCCAGTTACTTTGGTTTCCTCCAAAATACCCAAAAAGTGCATTTTTGATGAATTAGTGACTCTAAAAATTGTTGTGCCCACGAGTTTGCCAGCTCCACGTGACCCTGAACAGGATGAAGCAGGTGTAGACCAGCTATGGCTCTTCTAACATCCCTAACCCTAACACAAAAGTTTCATCATTAAAGCCTTGTAGCATGTTTTTACAACCTATTCCCAACCATACTTCTTTTGAATGTCACAAAATTCCACGGAAAGGCCGTCATGCCTCTTGCACTTTGAGAACCTCAGGTCGTTGGCTTGTTGGTTCCCAAAGTAGCTCACAACCCTCTAAGTCTCCAAATCCTGAATAAAAGCAGCACACAAACATCCACACACAAAGCATTTATAGCCAGGAGCGCTTGTGGCAGAGTTTCTGTCTTATTTGGGTTTTTGTGTCATTTATGACTTTGGGCTATTATGTCAGCTTCCTGTGCAGACTCACAGGGCTGAGGTGGCTCCTGCAAGACGGAGCTGAGTTGGCTGAACATATGGCGAGAGGAAGCTGCCTGCGGAACCCCTCTTCTTCAGAACTAAGTAGTAAAATGGGAAAAACAATTTGCATTTCTACCCCACAGCTCTGACAAGCCAACATAATATAGTGTGATAACATCCTAAATTTAAAATTGCATTAGCTCAGAGTCCACATGTCCAAAAACCCAAAAATCTAACTTAGCAGAGTTAGAACTGAATGATGTCTTAAATAATCACATAAGTAGGGTATTTTTTGTTTGTCTGGGCAGAGGAGTGCAATGATTGATACTTTTATTTATATTCAATTACCAAAATATCTCTGCTGTAATATACCCCTGCTTCTGAAAACCCAAGAAGTCTTTTCATGCGCATCAACCCTTCAAAACATACTGTTTTTATTAGCAGATGTGGAAAAGAGTACAAATGTACATTTTCAAACTTTGCTCTTCTTTTTGAATCATTAAAAAAAAACGTGTTCGGAGGACATGTAGTAGATGGAAACTATGAATAGTGCATTGAACAGAGAATTGGAGTCATATTTCATTGGACTAGAACTTCATTTCTCACAGCTCTCTCTCACAGCGCTCAAATGTAATGAGTGATCAGAAAGAGAGCAGATGCTTATTTACCAGCTAAAATGTTTATTTCTTTGTTTAAAAAGGGAACAAAAACTTTGGCCAATTGTGCCATCAATTATGCAACCAAATGGTCTGCAAAGTTTCCTTCCAAATGATTGATTTGAATCAAATCTGCTGTAAAAAAAAATCAATGAGGTGAAATTTGCGGGAGGAATATCACCTGAGCCATTTTAAAAACCGTTTTGAAAAGATTTGATTGGATGGAAATTGTGCATGCTTTTCTGCAACATTCATAATATGCAAGCCAAGCCAACTTTATTTATAAATCGCTTTAAAAACAGCCCTCACTGACCAAAGTGCGGAACATAAAAACATAAAAGCATTAAACAGAATTTACATTCCATTCCATTTATTTGACAGAGCACATTTAAAAACAGCATGTGAGCTGACCAAAGAGCTGTACGGGGGTGAAAACATATAAGGTTATAAAATAATAATATAAAAGAATAGACAATTACTGCATAGCACATAGAACCAAACAAGAGAAGTCAGTAAAATAGGTTTATTTACTCTATTCTTTTACCTATCTAGGCAGTAAAAGCAAAGGAAAAAAAGTAAGTCTTTAAGCGAGACTTTAAAAAACCCAATGGAGGGGGAGAGTCTGATATCCAACGGGAGATCATTCCAGAGTTTAGGAGCACAGACAGAGAAAGCTCAATCACCACGGGTTTTGCAGCGTAGACAGGGAATCTGTAGTAGGTGGAGGTAACCTGAACGGAGAGTCCTGCCCGCCATATAAGGGAGTGAGTAACTCGGATATTTAAGGTGGTACTAAGCCATTCAAGGCCTTAAAAACAAACAATAACATTTTAAAACATATGTGATAGTGCACAGGAAGCCAGTGAAGTCTTGCTAAAGTTGGAGTGATGTGCTACCGACGGCCCGCATTAGTCAGAATTCTTGCTGTCACATTCTGTATCAGCTGAAGGCGGGATAATGCAGCTTTCGAAATCCCAAACAGAATTGCATTGGAGTAATCCAACCTTGAGGTGATGAAAGCGTGAATGGTTGTCTCGAGGTGGCGCCGTTTCAGAATGGGTTTTAGTTTGGAAAGACGTCTCAACTGATGAAAACATGATTTAACCATGTGATTAACGTGAGTCAAGTTTTAGAGCCGCAGCAATTTTAATTCCAAGATTAACAATTGTTTGACTATTTTTAAAAGGAAGAGCAGAAAAATCAGGAGCGGAGGAAGATGAGCCATTAGGAGTGAAAACAATAAACTCGGTCTTAAAATCATCAGCAGCAGAAAATTTGCTGTCAGCCAGTCTTTAACCTCAATCAGGCAATCAAGGAGCAGCTGGATGGAGGTAAAAGTCTTCAGGGGAACATAAATCTGGCAGTCGTCCGCATAAAGATGATAGTTAATGTTGAATTTCCTAAAGATCAGTCTCAATGGAAGAATATGAATGCTAAATAAAAGGGGGCCGAGAATAGACCCCTGAATAAAACAGAATACAGTATAAAAGTTAAAAGCACATTAAAATAAAACACTAAAATCAAATAGAAATCCAAAACTTGAAACAGTGTCGAAAGCCAAGCTAAAAAGGTGGGTTTTTAAAGATGATTTAAAAGTTTCCAGGGAGGAGGCCTTTCTAACATGTGCCGGCAAAGAGTTCCATAGTCTGGGAGCAGCAACAGTGAAGGCTTCATCTCCTCTTGCAGTGGGATAGAGCCTTGCAATGAAACCTGTTATCAGAGCAAGTAGCCCTTTTTGTCATTTCTGCAAACGCAATGAAAACCTAATCTCTGTATCTTGCTAGGCTGTGAATGCTGGAAATACAAAATTGCAAGAAAACATGCAACTTTATGTGTGTTCGTTGTGTTAGACTAATGACATACAAATTTGTCACTGATGAAAACATGAAAGTTTTCCATTTTGATTTGAAAGTTACTAAAGTTGGTGCACATTTGAGTCAAACCAAATCAGATCAAATCAAACTTTATTTATATAGCACATTTCATGCAAAGCAACCAACACAAAGTGCCTAACAGATTAAAATGACCCATATAACCCACATTCCCTCCCTTTCCCATACTTAAAACAATTATGACAGTTTCACCTCCACAAACCATTAGCAGGCACACACACACACACACACACACACACACACACACACACACACACACACACACACACACACACACACACACACACACACACACACACACACTCGTACGCATAACACATTAAAAGACCACAGTAAACACTAGGCTGAGCTCAGATTGGACAGGTAATGAAAGACGCACCTTCAAGGGAGCCATCTGCCTCGACAGCAGCTGATCAATGGCAGCTGCTAAGACAAAAATCCAGGGCGCCCTGGGAGGGAGGGTGGCAACCCCCACCACTGCCTGGGCACTACCCTAGGAGCGCCCCAGCCACCGCCACCGACCACCGGTCCCGAGGCAGAGGGCTCCACAGAGGAAACACTGGAAGGAATAAAATACTTAACATGTAAAATAACAAGAGCTAATACGGATAGTAAAATATCCATTAAGATGTGATTATAGAAATAAAACTACATAAATGTGTAACACAACAGTAATTAAAATAAATAAGTAAAACAAGCAATGCAATAAATAGTAATCAGTTAAAAGCTAAACTAAAAAGGTGGGTCTTGAGCCTGTTCTTAAAAACATGAACGTTCTCTGCGGCCCTGAGATCCTCCGGCAGCCCGTTCCAGAGGCGAGGGCCGTAATAACTAAAAGACGCCTCGCCGTGAGTGTGAATCCTGACTTTAGGAATGACAAGAAGACGGCTGCCGGAGGAGTGCAGGGACCGCGAGGGTTCATATGGTAAAAGTAGTTGTGAGAGATAAGACGGGCCAATACCATTAAGACACTTAAAAACCATTAAAAGTATCTTAAAGTCGATCCTGAAACATACGGGGAGCCAATGCGATTTTTTCCAAAACCGGAGTAATGCGCTCCCACTTCCTGGTCTTTGTCAGGACATGAACTGCTGAGTTTTGTAAAAGTTGTAGACCTGAAGTTCTCTTTGGGAAGACCAGAAAGCAGAGCATTACAGTAGTCAGTCCTACTGGTGATAAAAGCATGCATCAGCGTCTCCGTGTTGGCCCGATTTGAGGTCATGAGGAAACTAATTCCATCTGTGTGCAGCATAGTAGCTAAAGGCAGCTTCACCCTGTTTGGTTCTGATCCAAGGTTCTACAGGCTGACTGTTTCCTGCTGGGCGTATTTAGAGGGCGGAGATCTGACATGTATTCTGGCCCCATGCCATTGAGTGATTTAAAAACTAGTAGAATAACTTCGAAATTGATTCTGTAGTTTACTAGTAACCAGTGTAGAGTTTTAAGAACAGGAGTGATGCGTTCGGTTCTCTTGGTTCTTGTTAAAACTCTAGCAGCAGCACTCTGAATACGCTGCTGTTGCTTCACATCATTTTTGGGAAGACCAGACAAAAGACCATTGCAATTGTCCAGCCTGCTGGCAGAGACAGTTTGAAAGATGAGCATAGATTCCACCCCACAACTGAGCTTTGATTATGGATTGTTGCCAGACTATATGTTCACTTATAGGGTTATACAGGAAAATATTGCGTATTCAAGAGAAAATATTCATACCTATTTGGATGGTGTCGCCTTGGAAAAAAGATTTGATATACTGAGTCCATAATCTCCCCTGTACCTCATTTTAGCTCCTTTTAAAAAGCTAGTCATGAGATCAGTGTTTATAGGAAATTTTCATTGTTGGTTGATTATTTAATGTACAATATTTAGCTGCAGGGAAGAAAACAAAGCAATGTGAGTGACAAAGTACCAGTTGAAGACTGGAGTGGTTCTGAATAAGCAGTACAAGAGCTGTTACAATGAGTCCATAGCCTCCCTGTAGGGATCTCACAGGAGAGCCACAATGTGGGTAAGTCAGAGCTCTACACCTCATTTGTGATTGGTGTCTCATCCACACGTCTGCTTTTATCATTAGATGGCCTATTAAAAGTAGAACCAGCCAAGTGGAAGCACACGGGAAAGGGGAAAGTGCCTGAAACAGACTCGGGAACAGCAAGACTGCTTTTATCTGGGCTGAGATTGGTAGTCAGTCTAGAAACATCCTGTAGGGAAATCTAGGTGGCAGCTCTGCCAAACATTTTACATCTGCTCAGCCAAAAATATGGAATTTTTCCACTGTGGTGTGGAGGAGCTGGGCGTTTGACCAGCCACCTGTTTGCATCGATATGTAGGCACTGGTAAATTGGTGAAACAGAGAATATCACCATACAGTAAAAAGCTGTTTTAGGTTTGGTTTAGAAAATACACAGAATCCATGATAGGATTGTGCGACAGGTCATGCTCAGGAAGTGAGCCAAAAATCAGCAGAGTTTCAGCATGTGCTCAGAAAACCCATGCACATTCCAAAGTGTCAAGTGTTTCCACTGGATGTTGTCAAAGTGGGGCCTCATAAAGTAGACTGGTTAAGCTGTGAAATATAAAATATGGCTCTGAGGAAGTCCATCTGGTTACCATAGCATCCCAGCTTCATCTCCATGGACTCTGAGGAAATAACTCGACACACATTTTCTTTCTGCTTTCCTTTTTTTATACACATCATAGCCTCTGCCTTTTCTCTCCGGCTGGTGCCCATCTTGGTGCATCTGTAAAAAAGAACATTTTCTCTGGAAATTGCTTTCAAGGTAATGCTATGGTGCCCTGGAGTGAAAATGGCAGCATAAGCATGACTGAGTGTATGGAGGAAGTTATGCTCACATTGCTCATAGTCAAAAGTTAATTTGATTTTGTTTGTTTTTTGCTAACGAAAAAATTGAAATGTCTTTAAAAGGGATATTGCCTCTTTTTTTTTAAAACAGTGACTCAATGTCTTGATTAGATGTGTAGTACTCCTTAACAACAATTAAGTGAAGCTTCATTTTTATTTTGCAGGAGAGGTTTTAGGATGTGTTGACTCTTTTCCTTTCTTCCATGTGGCTTTTGGTATATTATCATATGTCTTTGGTGTCTTTTTTATGTGATTTGAAGGCCTCACTGTAAGCTTCCTTCATGAAACCAAAGGTGTTCCCCAGGGATGCGTTCTCAGCCCATTCTAATTCATTTTAGAAATAAATGATAAATCATCTGCACTTGAATAAAGCTTCAGGGTCAGAGGACTCCAAAGCGCTTTACACTTCATCATTCATCCATTCACACACTGATGGTGATGAGCTACCTTGTAACCACATCTGCCCGGCCACTGGACAGGCAAAAGGAAGAAACAGACAATGCTGTCTTTTCATGCTGATGATAGTAAAATGGACTCTGTAGCATCCATGTTTGAGCCAGTATCTCTTTAGGTCACAACTGTTGGTGTCAAGCTCTGAAGTAAGGAGGAGGTTAGGATCCAATATGCAGATGACCCCAGATGACACGAGGCAGGAGCGTTTAAAATTAAATCCTTTATTTAGGAAGATGCGCCCAAAAAATCCCAAAGGGGCAGGAAAACAAAAATCAAAAGTCCAGGAACTCAGGACAATGAAAGCTCACCAAGAGCACCAAAACCTGGAGACATAAAGCTCAGCACAGAGCACGAACAAACGCTCACAATAATACAATGGACCGACACAAAACAGAGACAAGACAGGGCTTAAATACACAGGGAGGAGTAATTAGGGAAACAGACAGCAGGTGTGTGGAGTGAGGGCTGGAGGGAAGACAGGTGAATATAATTATCTAAATGGGGGAAACAGAACCAGAGGAGGGCAAATAAACCTAAAACTCTAAAACCCAGAACTGAACCTAAAGACTGAGGGAAGGACTCTCACACACACATACACTGAGCTGGGGAGTGGACATGCACGCACGCACACACACACACACACACACACACACACACACACACACACACACACACACACACACACACACATACACTCTCACACACATACACTGAGCTGGGGAATGACACACACACACCGAGCTGGGGACAACGAGGCTGGAGCTACAACTGGAGGGGCTGAGGATGGCTAAATGAAAACTGGACCTGAGGGAATGATATGAAGGCCTACAAACAGAAGACACATAAATGAGATGCAGACAAAGGACACATCTAGAGAGGGATGGAGAAACATCAGGAGACACATGAAGGAAGATGCAGACCATGACAGTTGGTGGCAAGTTGAAAATACAACATTGAAAAGAAATAAAATGTTTGATTTACACTACACATGTCAGTCCAAATATGACATATTCCATTAATAATCTATATTTATTCTAAGGAATAAATACTTTAATGTAGTTAAATTAAGTATTATTTTGTTACAACAAAGCAACCAATTTGAGAAAAGTATATAATCTATCAAAGAGTTCTTTTTGGGTCAATCTGAGTTTTTACTCTATTTAGCAACAAGTAATGTTGAGCTGACTTCTTGTATCGTAAAGCAGTCTCTTTGGTAGTGAGCTGTCTTTGAAGATAAATATTGTTGAGTTAGACTGTTGAATGAGTCAAACACTAAAACTGGAAGTAGGAGACCAACAAGGTAAACAAGAGAATGGAAATAAAAATGCCCTGAGGATGAAAGGAAATACTGCTTGGATGTTGATATGAGTTCATATTTGAGATGTTTCTGAGCCTTTTCAGTGCTTTTAGAAAAATGTCACCTTAAGGATTAAAGATCAAAACAATCTATGGATTTTTAGCCTTTCAATGTGAAAAGAAAAGTCTGAATTTAGTCGGGATTTTCTGTAAAACTGAAAATTTATCTGCAAAGTGAAAAATGGAATGAGTGTCCAAACGAAGCGTGTAAAAGACCAAACCAAAAGGTACGATTATCATTATTATTATTATTATTATTATTATTATTATTATTATTAGTAGTAGTAGTAGTAGTAGTAGTAGTAGTAATAGTAGTAGTAGCGTTGGTGGTGGTACTGGTAAGATTTTTATCATCATTGTTAAGTTAAAAAAAATTCTGGTTTTGTTTTTTGGGAGTAGGGAAAGTACATTATTTTATTAACATTTATTAACCTTAAAAACAATTATTTTAAGATAATCCAAGAAAGGGAAATACAGATTTACACCTATCTGAGTTCAGAGGTGCTTTTCATACCTTGACAACAAATCGGACCTTTTAACACGTTCAGATTTGAAGAGTTCCAGTGAAACAGCTGCAGGCAGAGTGGGTTTTTCACCAGCTTATTTATGTTTGATAAGCAACCTGGTGCACTGGACACACAAACACACACACACACACACACACACAAATCCTCTAGCTGTAAATCTCAACAGCTTTCTTCATGACAAGTTACTTGGAGGATTTAAACATCTTGTTGAGAATAAGTTCCTTTTTTTGTTATTGCTGAAAACTGTATAGGGAACCCAAGTCATGCCCATCTATTTGCGGACCACGGGTCCCCAGAAGAACGAAAAAATGAATGCAAGTCAATGGGGCTAAAAATGCTATTTTCTAATTTCAGCTTGTTTTGTGCCGTGGATTTCACATATGATGTCCGTGAATTTTAAAGAAGCTTTCTGATACCAAGAAAGCACTTATTTTTGAATGGGGGAAAACGCTAGTTAAGGTTTTGTGTGAAAATAAGTCCAGGACTACAAATACGCTTCACGAAAAGGACGTCATCGAACCATGTAGAAAACAGAGGGAAAAGGTCTGTAAGTTCAGCAAACTTCAAATCCTACCCACAGGAGAAAAGAACCACCATAAATCTAGCTATGTGGTAGCAGCTACGCTAGGGGAGAAGAGATTATATGGTGACCTTACATGTGCGACATGCCAATGTAGTCATGCTAATTACGAACATTTACAAGCTGATAAATCTCAAAATAGGTAACATGCATGGTCGAAACACCCATCATTTAAATCGCAGTACAACATATGTGCGATCCAGGGAGTGAGGCAAAGCAGATTAGAAAATAGCTCTTTTTACCCCGTTGACTTGCATTCATTTTTTCGTTCTTCCAGGGACCCATGAGCCGACCGGAAAGGGAGGAGACTTAGGTTCCCTATCACTGTTTTGTCTGAGAAGACATAATAATAAATCAAACGTTTTGTGTTTAAGTTTTTATTTATTTATTTAGCTACAACAAAACATAAACTCCCTCTTTCAGGTAAGGCGGACACCAAAATTAACAAAACCTGTTTCCCTGGGGGAGGATTGATCTTCTACAAGGAAGTAACATACATGGAGTGAGACAATAATAAAACAACATGAATAATTTGTTTTAAAAAAACATATTTCAAAGACGCCTGTCGACCTCTGACAGAGAAACACTTTTTATCTCTTATATAAACCTGTCTGCTATGCAGACGACGCCCAGCTCTATCTGTCATTTCCACCGGACGACCACACTGTCTCTGCACGAATATCAAACTGTCTCTCTGACATATCAAAATGGATGAAATCCCACCATCTCCAACTCAACCTCTCTAAAACTGAACTACTTGTGATCCCAGCAAAACCATCCATACAGCACAATATCTCAATCCAGAATGACTTCCTATCTCTGGCTCCTTCAAAGGCAGTTCGAAATCTGGGTGTTGTGATTGATGAACACCTGACCTTTAAAGATCATGTTGCCTCTGTTGCTCGTTCATGCCGCTTTGCGCTGTATAACATACGAAAGATCAGACCATACCTAACACAACATGCCACCCAGCTCCTGGTGCAATCCACTGTCATCTCCCGCCTCGATTACTGCAATGCTCTTCTAACTGGTCTTCCAGCCTGTACTGTGAGACCTCTTCAAATGGTCCAGAACGCAGCGGCGCATCTGGTCTTCAATCAGCCAAAAAGAGCACACGTCACCCCTCTGTTCATTGAGCTCCACTGGCTAACGCTAGCAGCACGCATCAAATTCAAATTGCTAACACTAGCATACAAAGTCCGAGACGGTACGGCTCTCATCTACCTGAATCCTCTTGCAAAGGCTTACGTCTCGGCCCGGCCGCTCCGGTCATCACAGGATCGTCGGCTAGCAGAGCCCACACCACGCTCAGGACAATCCAGACTCTTCTCATTCATCGTTCCACAAATGTGGAATGACCTACCAAGCACTACCAGAACGGGGGCTTCCTTTTCAATTTTCCAGAAACTCCTGAAGACCCTGCTCTTCAGAGAGCATCTTCTAAACTAGCAACTTGCCTGCACCCGTCCCCCTCTCTACTGTCCACTCCTTGTTCCCTCCTCTCCATGATTGATGTCAAGTTATTGTTGTTGTTAGCCTCAAGGGCAATATGCCGATTATCACTTGTAAGTCGCTTTGGAAAAAAGTGTGTGCTAAATACATAAACATAAACCCTCTGATCTCTATTAAGGTAGCACGACTCGGGTTGCAAATTACCTCAGTCACCAATTCTTGTCATGTGTCTATGCCTATGTTTGTATGTCTAATCTCAGAATTGTGTCTACTGAAACTCTAATTTCCCTCTGGGATTAATAAAGTATCTTTGAATTTGAATTGAATTGAATCATGTACCTTAGGCTCATTTTGAGTGCATGTTGGACTCCATCAGGGCTGCCACTTGTATTCCTGGCTAGGGTGTTCATAGGAAAGATCTCAAGCCATAGTCTTTGAAAAGCGATGGCCTTTTCATCAAGTAATGACCTTCAGGATGCACTAGGGGGATTTGCATACAAGTGGAAATCAGCTCTTCCATGCCTGATATTGTGGGAAAAAATACTCCCTGTGGATTGAGTGAGTCTCTACCTGAGACAAACGAGTTTAGTGAGTTGTTTGAGAGTGATAGTAGAGCTCCTTGGTAAGGTTCATGACCGGGGAGGCATGCTCTGGAGTCAGACTTACAAATATATGATCCCAAAATAGAAGCTTTTGTTTTATTTTTGACCTTGAGGGAAATATGCAGTTTTAAAACCTCTTGGTTATGATTTAATTACTTTTATACTATTTAACTAGCAAGAAAAGTAAAATACATTTTAATAGTAGATCAAATTTGAATAAAAATTGTATTTATTGTTCTTGCCATAGATATTTTATTGTTTTTTCTCATATTTATTTCATTCAATTAAAAAAATACAACAAATAAATAAACAATATGAATATAAACACAATACAGCTTGAATGAAAGGGAGCAGATGGAAGAAAAAATCTTATAATTTCTGCCCTTTTATTTTTTAAACAAAACTATCCTTATGCATACCCACGAAGTTCATTCTGTCATGTTTCTTGTCCATATTTCAATAATAGCCACAGACATTATTCACATTCATATCCACCCCACACACTTGATCTAATATATTTTCTAAACACTTTTAGAGTTATCGACTCTTTCACTTCTCTGTCCAGGCAATTCCATAATTTCACACCATTCACTGAAATACTCACTTCCTTCATTCAGGTTCTAAGTCTTGGTTTTTGGAAGACTTCAGTTCCCTTCAGCATATAACTACTTTCCCTCTTTTCAAACAATAGCTGAATTTTTTTTTTTGTCAATGTACCTATATTAGCTTTATACATTGTATGCAATATTCTCCAGTTGACCAAATCATGCAATTTCATTACTTTATATTTTTAAAATTATGGGTTAGATGGAACTCTACTGTAATTATTATTAATAATTCTCAAAGCTCTTTTCTGCTAAATAAACAATGGTTGTGTATAAGTTCTACATGCAGTTCCCCAGATTTCTACACAATAAATTAAATATGGATGAATCGGTGCATCAGTGATAACAACCCAGTGCTATTCAGTAAAAACTTTACATTATGTAATACTGCAATGGTTTTGGCCACTTTAACCTTTTATATAACCAATGTGTGATTACCAGGTTAGAGCTTCATCAATCATTACTCTTAAAAATTTGGTCTCCTTTACCCTTTGAATTTCCATGCAGCCTATTTTTAATGATACATCAATGTTCTCCCGTCATTAAATAAAATAAAATTAGCTTTTTAAAAATTAAGTGTTAATCTGTTTATATCAAACCAGGTTTTAACTTTTATCAGTTCATAATTTATCACTTGTTTTACTTCATTAATATCTGACCCTGAATAAAAACAATGTTGTATCATCCGCAAAAAAAAAGAAAGAAACAGAATCGAGTAGCTCAGACACATTTACCAGGTCATCAATAAACAAGTTGGACAGTTAAGGTCCAAGAACCGATCCTTGTGGCACTCCATAACTAATATCTCACAGTTCTGATTTAATGTTATTTATCTGAACATATTGTTTTCTGTTTTCTAAATAACTTTTAACCCACTGATGAGCCACCCCTCTTATTTCATACTGATGTAGTTTTGGAGCAACCTTGAATGAGCAACTATGTCAAAAGCTTTCTTTAAGTCAATAAAAATACTAATTAAGTCGTTTTTATTGTCTATTGCTGTGGTTATTTTGCCTGTTAAATCCAGTATTGCCATTGCTGTTGAATGTTTGAATGTTTAGTCCTAAATCCATACTGTTCATTATTCAAAATATTATTTTTTTCAGTGAATTTATCCAACCTTGATACAAAGATGTTTTCTGTTATTTTGGAAAACTGTGGAAGCAGTGACACCGGCCTGTAATTAGAGAAATTGTGTTTCTCACCATTCTTAAACAATGGAAATACTTTAGCAGTTTTCATAGCATCAAGAAAGACTCCTGTAGAAAGTGAAAGATTACATACATAAGTGAAGGGATCAATAACAGATTCTGTTATTGTTTTTACAGTCATCATGTCCAATTTTATTTTATTACATAAAATCTTGTATGTATATACCTTTATGTGTTTGTGAAGTCCAGGAACCTGACTTCTCCTTCACTCAGCTGTAAAAATCATCCTCTATTATCTCAATTCAATTCAAGTTTATTTACATAGCGCCAAATCACGACAAGAGTCGTCTCGAGGCACTTCACATAATAAACATTCCAATACAGATCAGTTCATGAAGCCAATCAGAAAAAAAGTTTTCTATATAAGGAACCCAGCAAATTGCATCATACAGCAATCCTCATACTAAGCAAGCATTTAGCGACAGTGGAGAGGAAAACTCCCTTTTAACAGGAAGAAACCTCCAGAGGATCCTGGTTCGAGAAGACAGAGCACACACACACACACACACACACACACACTCACACACACACACACACACACACACACACACACACACACACACACACATACACACACACACACACACCAAGTAATGTTTCTATGGTTACAGTGTGATTTCTTAGTAAATATTCTCTTTGGTGAGAGATGGTCTCCTATTCCGACTGAAAATCCAGTGTAAAAAATCCTTCAGTTTTGAGCCATAAATCATCCATTTAGTCAAAGTAAATTTAAGCTAGTTCCCCCTTACAGACCTGTCGGCTCCACACCTCACCCTGCGTGTACGAGCACCTGGTTTGCACTGGTATTTATGGGGCTGAGCACTGCCCCTATCAGTGAGGCAGGGTACTGCCTGCCTCCCCCAGTGCATTTTACTGCGTGTTTATGGCAGCTCAGAAAGACTACATTTGTCACACACAGTGATTAAAAATATTAAACAGACTGTAGATGGTCATGTGCAGCACATGTGAAATAAAACATGTATGTTGGCAATAAAGACAGAAAGCAGTGAGCATGCGCCGACTTCCTGTTTCAGTGAGTGTGTGCAGCGCTGCTCCGTGAGAACGGAGGCTGCTCTCATCTCTGCCTCCAGAGGGTGCAGTGCCGCACACACTTGTTACAGAGAGTTGGCGCATGCGCTCTGCTTGAATCAGTCAGTGTGTTTGGGGCAGCTCCTTGAGAATTCTTCTTCCGGCTCTTGGAGAGTACAGACGCTTTTTTCTCCTCTCCTCCCCTGCTTCTCCCAAGGCTCTTTGTCCTGTCTACCCCTGTGCACTGCGCTTCTCTGCATTTTTCTGGAAAATGGAAATGAATTATTAAACATGGATCTGGTCAGTTGGTCTCTCAACGCGATTAGCAATATCTTTTCAACGATGAGAACGGGAGAAGGGGCTCCCGGATGCGCCTCTGGGACAGAGCCAGTTGGGCATATCATGGACTCCTGGAAACAGTGGAACCTGATCTGCCTCTCTCAAATGTCTGTAGAGGACTCTGAAGATGTTTGGATATTCGCCGTTTTGGTGTCGGGATTCCTGCTGTTTGGCCTGAGTGGTTACCTGGCATACTGGAAAATTAATGAGCTTTCGAGGAATATTGGCTTAATCCCGGAGCTCAGGGATGGAATGCATCGCGCTGTGAACGCACAAACTCATATAATTGTTGAGCTGAGTCGTAAGCTTGGAACTTTGGCTGAGATTCAGGCTCTGGCACAGAAGGTGGATTCGATCAAGGAGAGAGTTGACGGAACAGCACGGATCGATATAGATTGATAACGCCATTATTGGACCTGGATGGGCTGAAGACCAACAGAACTCCAAGACAGAGAGGAAATTATCTCTGTCTGTCCCCAAAACAACTCTGATCTTGACCTCACTTCTGAACCTCGACCTTGCCACCTGCCTGCTCCCTGACTGGACTATCTCATAGTTTCTGATCTTCTGGACTCCTGACCTTGGATCTGTTTCATGGACTCTGCCTCTGGATTACCCATCCTGACCAAGCCTTCTGCTACTGCCCTTCCTACAGACTGGTAACACTCCCCTGTGTGTTCCCTAATAAAAAACTTTAAAGTGTTTTATTGCGTCTGGCGTTTTCACGGGTCCTCCAGTCCAGGCTGTTACAGCCTCCCCTGTCTATTCTGACCACACGTCACCGGTTGAGGTGCAGCTAGAGATGGAATAATGGATCAGGGCTTTATCTTCAGAAATGAAGGTCCTGCTCTGTAGTAGTGAAGAGAAAGTGGAATCAAAAGTCAAAGTTCTTGATTTACCGCTCCTTCTGCTCCATTCCAACTCTTATTTATGGTCATGAGATTTGAATCATGACCAAAAGAACAAGACCTTTAATGGAAGCAGCAGAAACAAATGTTCTCTGTAAGGTTGCTGGAATTGGCTTTAGAAACATGATGTGGGATTCCACATCGTCTTTGGCTTGGGGAAATCCTATGGGTCCCCCTAGAGAAGCAGGAAGACGGCGTGTGAGCTTCTGTCCTGGATCCCATTACCTCCAAAACCAGACTTTGGATAAAGCAGGCAGGAATCTGAATCAAGGTGTTGCCTTCTACTGATGCACATAGTTCCTACTTTGCTGCTACATGTTCAAACTTTCATTTTTGTTCAGCTGTAATTGGTTATTTGATGCTTTCATACACTCTCTGTGTGCAGGTGGCTGTACTCGAAGCCCCACGTTGTAATGGCAAAGACGCTGCATGCAAACGGGGTATTTTGGTTTTCCTTTTGCACCATAGGAAAATCGTCCATCTTAAAATGTGTTGATGATGAAAACATGTTTGTGCAAATCACAAAAAATGGTTTGTGAGAATCAAGCATGATTTTGTACTGTCGGACTCAGAGTCTCTGCTGCATCTTTCTCCTCAGGACTCCCTGCTCTCATGACTTTCACTCAGAGCATTTATTGCCACATTAGCGTTATCACACATATGCTAAGATCTGCCTGTGGCACTCCCCTCGCTCTCAGAGAGGTGGAGCAGAAGCCGGAGGGAGCGAAGTCAACAATTACATGTCTGCAAATGAACATTTCAGTCCCTGAGGTCAACTTGGCGAATGAAAGCTGTTTCCTCGTGAGGCATGATTTGATTGACTCCATTGGTTGGCGCTCAATGAAGAATCTGCATCGCTGCAGGGATCCACACACAGACTTACTGTGGGCGTATTTACTATTTGCTTGTAAGTGAAAGCACAATCAGATGCTTGAATGTTGTAGTGATGGAGATGATTAGCTGGAGTTAGTGAGGTTTTGCTGATGGGTTTGCTAAAGCTGGCTGGAAGCGAGTGATGCTGTAAGATAGGATCTCTCCTGATTCTCAGAGGACAGCGAGTGGAGAGAGCTGCAGAGATGGCGTCAGTGTCAAACAAAAGAAATGTGAATGAAAAAAGGAAGTTGAGTGAACTCACTTCAAAAGAGGCAGACTAGGATTCAGTCAGAGCTGCATGGGATGGTCAAAGAGAAATAAGAAACTCACAAGTTCACATGTGCCACTGAAAGAAGTTGATCAATGCAAGGAGAGTTTTCACCCAAAATAATACTAATTAGACGGGTGGAATAATGTGAACCTGAAGCTTGATTTATTTTTAATGTGTTCTGTGCAGAATGTGAAAATTTCTTTCCCCTCCACTGTTTTATCCCCGTGACAGTAATGACTAGTTCGCTCTGGGCCATGGCAGCTGGGGCCAGAGGGTGTTCACATAATTTACGCCTTCCAAACCACAGTTTTTGCATTTTTACTTACCATATTTCAAGAAAAGTTCTGTAAAATATCAACACTCCTGCTTCTGTTTTCATGCATTCATGAGCGTGAAGTTGACAAACAGCTTTGCCTGCAAGCGCGTTTGTGTCACGTTGAGGAGCAGGAGGTTAGGACCCAAGATGCAGACCCAGGATGATACGAGGCAGGAATGTTAAATAAAGAAGAATCCTTTATTTTGGATGACAAAATAAAAATCCAAAAAGGACAGGAGGCAAAAACCCAGTAACAAAAAATGAAGCAGGGATCAATCCAAAAGCTCACTTTATGAGCAAAGTACCAAAGACCAAGAGGGAGAGACAAAAACAACGCTGACATAAACAACAATGGACCGACAAGAACAATGAGACAAGGAGGGCTTATATAGACAGGGAGGAGCAATTAGGGAAACAGGAAGCAGGTGTGTGGAGTGAGGCAGGAGGGAAGGCAGGTGACAACAACTATCTGGATGGGGAAGAGAACCAGTGGAGGGCAGATAAACCTAACATTATATAAAACACAAAACTAAACCTAAAGACTCAGGGAAGAACTCGCACAAACACATACACATACTGACACACACAAACTCATACACACATACAATGAACTGGGGAACAAGAGGCTGGGGCTACAACTTAAGACACAACAGAGATGCAGACAAAGGACACATGAGGGCGCTAAGAGAACACAAAAGGGAATCCAGAGAGGGATGGAGAAACATTAGGAGACAGATGGGGAAAGACGCAGACAAAGGACACATGAGGGTGCCATGAAACACAAAAGGAGAAGGTGGAGTGGGAACTGGAGGGGTTGGGGAACAAAGAGACACATAACGTGACCGTAACACCCCCCCACCCCACCCCCCCACCCCCCCATGGCAGATACCAGACGCACAAAACTAGAACAAGGCAAAAACAGAAACAAAAGACAAAGACCAAACAGGACACGAGAGACCACAGGGCGGGAGAGGAGGGACCAGACAAAAAACAACCCACAAGGGTGGGCGAGGAGGGACCAGGGACTGGGAACTCCGGGGGGCCAGCGATGGGGAACCAGGAGGCGGGACCGGGCAAGTCTTGGGGGCTGGGGACGGGGAACCAGGAGGCGGGACCAGAGGAATATTACAGCAGGGCATTGCAAACCAAAACCGTTATTACAAAGGGACTAGGGCTGCTCAATTAATCGAATTTTAATCACGATTACGATCTGAGTTTTGAACGATTATAAAAAACAAAACAAGCCGATTATTAGCTCCTCCCGCCTGCGCTGCCCCGAGTTGCAAATGAAGCGCTCCTCCCACAGTGTTGCCAACTTTGTGACTTTGACGCTATTTCTAGCAGCTTTTCAGACCCCCTTCTTGACTTTTTAAATCTTAAAAGTACCTAACGAACACCTGAGAAACATCTCTGGTAACCCTTAGCTACTTTCTGGATAACTGTCGTCGACGTTTCCTGCAGGTTAGCTAAACACTCCGCCTGCGCACCGGACCGTTCTTCAGGACATTAGGAAAGGGAATGATGTAGTGATGTGTCAGTCGCTAAAGACAGCTCTCGGAGCCGGCTCCTTGTTGGACTAACCAGAGTGAGTGACACACACACCACACCTGCGGACTCCTGAGCCACTAAAAACGGCTAAATGTGCGTGTGCGGCGCGCTAAACACACGTGCAGCTTGCCCCGCCCGGATTGCTGTGAGACCGGGTTGGGGGGGGGGGGGGGGGGGGTGTGCAGCTGTGGTTGGGACAATTATTACATTAACTGATGGACTTGTAAATAAATAGTTTATAAATAAGGTAGAAATAAGTTCCTCACGCTGATAAATAATAACTAATCTCTATGAGGACACGGTGCTAGTGCACGCTCCTACAGCACCTTGACACTACTAAATAAATGTTATGCAACATTTAGTGAACATCAATTTGCATGTATTTGTTATAAATGCCACTGTATAATTCTTGCTGTCAGTATTTGCAGGATATTGGTATTTGGGTCTGTACTGGTTAGACTTAAATGAGTTAAACCAAGGTCTATAGCCCTTGGGTCATAAACTATGAGCTATAAGTATATTGGTCTCTTTATACTGGGAATCAGGAGTTATTTTAGTGATCATCTTGTTTCTTATTTTTGTCCTGATTGTGCCCTGAGCAATTTTATGACTGAATAAAAACAAATAAAATCAACATAAATTGAAAAATCGTCCTAAATAATCGTGATCTCAATTTCAGTCACCATAATCGTGATAATTATTTTTGCCATAATCGAGCAGCCCTAAAAGGGACTAATAAATATGGCAATGAGATCATCAGCTGTTTCATGAGGTATGTCAAAAACTTTCTAAAACACCACTGGTGCTGCTTCAGTGTGTCGTAAACACGTAAATGCCCCAAGGCTTTCCTTTTGGATGTTTAGTGTTTCTTTTACAGTTCAAAGTACAAGTACTGCAAATTTTGATACGTACATTTTTCTGAAAGGGTACTTGAGCCATTTTTCTGCCATCTCAAAACTCCTATGCAGCAAGGGATTGTGGGTAATACACTCTGCCGAAATCCGTACCGTTTGGCTTTGGCGAAGTGTGGATCAAGAGTGAAAAAGGGCCATGGTTCACACAGTTGAGGGGTACAACTGTGGAATCAGCACGTTGAGGTGGCTCAGGCATCTGGTTAGGATGCCTCCTAGACACCTTCCTATTGAGGTTTTCGTGGCACATCCAACCGAGAGGAGACCTAAAGGAAGACCCAGGGCACGCTGGAGGGACTATGTCTCTCTGCTGGTCAGGGAATGCGATGGGCTTCCCCCTATAGAGCTGGCGCAGTTGGCTGGAGAGAGGGAAGTCTAGGCTTCTCTTTTTAAATTGCTGCCTCCACAACTCAACTCCGGAAAAGTACGGGAAAATTGATGGATAGATGAAAGTGTAGAAGTGCAAGCACTGGTATTGGGCCAATACCTCACAGTGATAGAGCCTGGGATTGAACCAGCAACCCACTGGTTACAAAGCAAACTCCAAACTCCTCAGCCACCATTACCCCAATGAAGGGATGGGCATGGTCAACAACAATACTCATAGGCTGCAGGGATTAAACCAGACTCAGGTGGTATTAATGAGTTCGAAGTGGTTGAGTAAATAATACGCTTAACCGTTCCGCAAGGTATTCCAGGCCCCAGAGATGGTTGTGGAAATGTCAGATCAATCTTTTATCTGTTTATGTTTATGTTTATGTATTTAGCAGACGCTTTTGTCCAAAGCGACTAAGTGATAATCGGCATGTTGCCCTTGAGGCCAACAACAACAATAACAACAACAACTGACATCAATCATGGAGAGGGCACAAGGAGTGGACGGTAGAGAGGGGGGACGGGTGCAGGGAGGGTGCTAGTTTAGAAGATGCTCTCTGAAGAGCAGGGTCTTCAGGAGTTTCTTGAAAATTGACAAGGAAGCCCCTGTTCTGGTAGTGCTTGGAAGGTCATTCCACATTTGTGGAACGATGCATGAGAAGAGTCTGGATTGTCCTGAGCGTGGTGTAGGCACTGCTAGCCGACGATCCTGCGATGACCGAAGTGGCCGGGCCGAGACGTAAGCCTTTGCAAGAGGATTCAGGTTTACACTTCTACACTTTATCTACATCCTTCTGATGCTAGTTTCACCCCAACTGAATGGCTGAATGCATCTAGTAGCATCCAGTTGTGTTCTGATTGGCTGCTTTAGTTGACCAGGTTAACCTAATAGAGGCCAGTGAGTGTTACTTTCACTTGGTTTTGTGACAACCTGATTTGTGCATCTTCTCTCCTCCTGCTTGTTCTCTTTTAAACAGTCACTCTGTTATGTATATATATATGTAGTGTTATGGTTTATGCTCTTTTATGAAAGAGGAACCATCCTACATATTAATTTGTGATATTAATTTTATTAAATTAATAACCAAATTGTAAAGTTTTAAGAAGACTCAAAGGTTGTTTTCATCGATAAACACGATAATATCCGTGTGTCTGTGTTTCAGTTCAATGAAGAAACCAGTTTGAAAGTTAAAAGATTTAATTCTTCAAACTAAACAAATGATTTTTGAAATGACAAACATGGAAATGACAATCAACATTGGCAACTTTGTTGAACAATCTTTAACAGTTGATAATGTAAACTTGCTCAAGTAGACCTTCTGTTGGAGGTGCTGAAGATTGAGAGTGATATGACGTGATTATGGATGCGTGTGTGCAAAATGTAGTGAGAATTGAAAATGAGGTGAGATGAATGCGTGTGTGCATCTGATTTGCTTCAGGAAGAAACAGGTGTCTGAGTGAAAGGTGATGGTTTGAATAAACTTAGGTTTTGTTGGAAAAGATGCATCAAAACGCTATCTGTCATGGAATGCCTCACCGTATTTGGACCCTCTGTTGGACCCGGGACGTCACCTTAGGATGATGTTTCATCCAGGGCACCTTGGCTGGCAAAGAAGACAAAGATGCGCCACGAACCGGTCCAGAGTTGTCCTCGGTACACGTTGATGGTAAAGTGTTTGCAGATGCGCTTTCTTAAGTTTAGTTTACTCAGAAATCAAAAGACTTGAGGCGAGTCCGCGTTAGTTGTTGCAATTCAGCTGTCCTGTCTGGCTGACAAGAATACCGGCGGGGGGTGGGGGGGTGGGGGGGAATGAGCCGATAGGCTCCGTCCCCCCCCCCCCCCCCTTTAGCGTTTATTCAGGTCTTCTCTCTTTCGTTGTCCAGCTCGAACTGAATCATAAGACTGAAACTTACCAAACCCAGTTTTCTTCTCAAAGCAAAACGTGTGCATCAGCAAATGTGTTTTGGAGTTTACTGTGAGAATGTGTGTGTGTGTGTGGATGTTTGAGTGTGTGAAGGTCACCACTAAAACATCCTCAGAACATTAATTAATTTAGCAGTGATTCATTAGTTATTATGATTACCCAAAGCATAATAATCATTCATTTGATTAAAACACATTAATAATGAGTAAAATGGTTATTAAAATGATCATTTTAATTAATAAACAAAGGAAGCGTAGGACTCATTATGACTAGCTTTTCCATGGGAACACATCTTCTGGCCCTGCAGGTGTTCAGATGTTATGGTTTCCAGCAGACTCTTGCAGACTTCATGTCTGCAAAGGTCTCAATCTGTGGGTGAAAGTTCTCAGCGACCCAGCACTTGACCCAGCTGAGCCAAGTATCACCTTTGTGACAGAAAACCCATATTTCCTCACGTTACATATATATATATATATACATTTAATTTGTGGGGTTTTTCCGTGCCTGGTGACACTTTTAGTTTTGTACTCTATTTGTTTTAAACACTTCCAGTTTTCTCCCACCTCCTCAAAATACTGATAGAGGATCAGCTTCACCAAAAACACAGGAGCTTCACAAACAGAAACACCAAATGCTATTGTGCACATTTAAAATCGTGTGATTACGCTAAAATCTCTTTAGTTTCTGTTTTTTCTCTAAATAAATGAAACTGAAGACATTATAAAATATAAAGGAAGTGTTGCTGTTGAATTTAACCAGATTTAAAATAATAAAGTGTGGATGTGTCATCTGTGCCTCAACAACATTATTCTGCATTTTAAACAGTTGGTTTGATGCAAATTGTCTTCAACGAATAAAATGTGATTAATCAAGATTAATTAATTACAAAGCCTCTAATTAATTTGATTAATTATTTAATATTTTAGGAAGAATGAAGCAATTGACTCTGTAACTAATGAATTAATCTAAAAGACAATTTAATGAAAATAATAAAGTGACATTTCGATGAACATTTGAAGGTTTCAGACGTTCACCTCTGTTTTAGCTTGACTTTCTCTATTAACCTTTGATTTTCTGATTCAAAGATCTATAAAACAAAAGTGATGATTTCTACCATTTTTTTTATTATGCAGATATGAACCATTTGTTGCATAAAGCCCAAACATTTCTTACTATCAATTCATGCGTTTGTATCACATGGGGATTACAAAGACATATCATGGGACATCATTTTTTGGCCCGATTTTCAGTTTCAAACATTGCTTTGTTATGAGTATGAAAGGATGTGACTTGAGTTCTGACTTTATGTAATATTAATAATGTTGCAGGCATTTCAAAACAAAAGAGCTGAAACTGATAAAAGAAGAAATGAGGCCACCAGACTGACAAACGGCGCCTCACAATGGAGTCTTTAGAATGGCTCTTATTTCTTCATGTATGCATTATTTATTGAAGTAGTGTGTTACAGTGACCTACTGCATTATTTTAACACCAATTAGCACCCCTCCCCATTCAGACCTAAAGAGTAGATGCATGAAAAAAGCATTTAGATCAGACTACCTGCTACCCTTTTGTTTCCACTCCCTCAGACAAGCCAGCCGTCACTTTTGCAGCTTGTAGGAGGTGGCATATCTACTCCCTTTCCCCATCATCCTCGGCTCAATTAGATGAGCTGTGAGGTCAAGTAGGATTCACAAAGTACACCTCCACATACACACAAATCAGATAATGCACCCATTTCTGTCCTGATATGGCTGCTCTCCAGACACCAGTTCCCGGCCAAAGATGTTAAGTGGCTCACACCTCAAGTCTTGATTTAGCAACAAGTGCACCCTAGCGGTCATTGGCATTCCCTCCAAATATGGGGAAGAAGATAGATCCTCTATGAGAAAATGCTCCCTCGCTCATCTTCTTCGCCTCCATTAGCTCTTCACCCTCCTTTCAGTGACAAATGCAACCAGCTATTGTGAAACGATCAGGTGAACACGACAATTAGGATTAAGGGTCAATCATGACCCCGAGGGAGCTCTTATCAGTTAAATTAGTGCATAAATGGCTTCAGTGTCAGGCCTTGATGCTTTCATAAGACAAGGAACTCTTTTAGCACCCCCACAAGTTCTCTGAAGCTGAGGAGTGCTTGAGTTTAAAGGAGTCACATTATCAGCACAAGGAATGGTCAGGTTTCATCCATCCATCCATTGTCTGAACCCGCTTGTCCACGTAGGGTCGCGGGGGGGCCCGTGCCTATCTCCAGCGGTCAATGGACAATCAGGCGGGGTACACCCTGGACAGAGAGCCAGTCCATCGCAGGGCAGGTCAGGTTTCAGTGAATAAGAAAGGGTTTGGACAGCACCCCACCCAAATCGCTTATTCCTGAAATATTATTCTTAAGATATTAGTCAGAAAAAAACCCATCTTTCTTTCCTTGGATAAATTCTTCCCCACGCAAACGCCATGCACACATTTCAAAATTTGTCTGATTATGTGCTGCAACAGTTTTGCATATGTGCGACATGTCTTACGCTGCTTCTTCTTCTCCATGGATTTCTGCAGTTAGCTGTTGTCTCCGGCCCAGGGACGTGCAGCAGTTTGGTTGATGGCAGGTTGATGGAGGTCTTCAGACAAATGTGAGAGAACCACTTTATTCATTTTTTTAATAATCTCCACAATAAATGTATAGCTATTCAATGTTCGAACATTGTTTAGAGGCATGAAAAAAATGTTAAAAGCCCATTTTTTCCCCCAGATTTGTCATTGCAGCTTTAAGGCTGAGTTTGGCCACCTGATGGATGAAGCCCCTTTTAGCCACTTGTAGGCAGGATCTTATTCTTTTCACTCGTGATCCAAATCTCTCAACCATAAGTGACGGTTGGAACATTGATTAACCAATAAATCAGGACCACTGCTTTTAGTTAAAGTTAAAGACACACTTGGCAGTTTTACTTGCTTTTAGTAAGTGGTTAGAGTGCTGAATGACAATTTTTTAGCAACCGATTGTGGCAAACCTGTGCTGCTGATTCAACTTGATCTCACTGCTGCCTTTGACACAATAGATCATAAAGTGTTGCTTCATCATTTTCAACACTATGTCGGGATTTCAGGACTAGCCTTGGAGTGGTTCAGATCATATCTGGATAATAGGATGATGTGTGCAAAAATGGGCAGTTTTTCTTCAAAATATTCTCATTTACCACATTGTTCATTTCATTGTGATTTAATTGTAAAAGTTCGTCTTTGTTCTGTGAAGCATAGCAGTCTGAGATAAGAGGGAAGCTTTAACCCTCCCACTGTCCTAATGGGAGTGAACCTGCAAAGAAAGTTGACCATTGAGCAGGGTGGATGGTTCATCCCTTGGGTCCATGTGGCAGGGGTGAGGAGTGAGCACCACCTCACCCCTGCCACGTGGACCTCAAGTGATAAACCATCAATCCTGCTCAATGGTCAACTTGCCTCGCGAGGTCACCCATGAAGACAGTGGGAGGGTTATAAGAGACTTTGGTGAAGCAAAAGTTTGTTGCATATGTTATCGTGTACGCCAAGGCACTGCAGAATCTTTCTTGCAGATTAAAGGCACCAGATGCAGACTTATGTCTCTATATGACCGGATACTGAAGAGGTCAAACTGTAGATGAAAAACTGACCACTTCTGGACGCTGCATGATATTTTTTGCAAGTTTGGAGTGAGTTTTCACCTTTACACTAATGATTGCCAGCTGTATTTGCCCCTGAACAAATCTCCATTAATAACCTTATGGAATGTTTGTCTGAGATTAAGAAATGGATGACTGGAAACTTCTGTTAAAACGAACAGAAGAAAGAAGCAGCACTGTTTGCACCCAGTGGTCATATGGATACCGTCGCAATCGACTGTGGGTTTTTCAATGGTCAGCTAAGTACTGCAACGTGATGAAGGAGCTATTCCTCCAAGGTTATTTAACCTTTTCCACAGTTCCCTTTGGCACAGCGCCAGAGTGCATGAAACAGCCTCAAAGTCATGCATTCACTTCTAAACTGTTTACTTTCCAGCAATGAAGACAGAAGATGAAGACTCTTTTCTTTTCTTTATCAGCTCAAAGAACTCCATTTTCAGTAAAGCTAATCAAAACAACTGTTAGTCAGTAATACAATATGATCGATCTGTGAAATCACAATATTATGATTAATACGTTTTAATAAGTAATATGACTTAATCTAGTTCACTAGACACACTGATACACGTAAGGAAAACAATCACATCGCTGTACCGATCTAATCAGAACCTTCCTAGTCTGAAGCGTGGCAGAGTCTCTGTGGTGTTTATAAATCTGTCAGCTTTGATTCGTCCAGAATCAAAAACATCCAGATTAATAAAACAGTTCCAATGCCATCTTAAGTTCAGTTCTCAAGATCTCATTCTCAAGATCCCATGGAGTTCACCGCATGTTAAATGAAGTATTGGACCAGCCATCTGTACTCCTCTTTTTAAGCTGAGAACCATTCAAGCTGGGAAAATTCTGTTGTTTCGTTACCAACCAAGCAACGGTACCTTTCAGAATAAAAGCTGAACTCGCTGACACATGGAGGGTCTCCTTTTGACACTGTGAACCACCTGTCGCTTTTTACCTGGAGATAATCCAAGGACTAGTTTGTCGTGCTGTGACGCTGTACCATTGGCTCCAGTACCGGAAGGAAGGTCCGAGGACCTGGGCATTCTGGATCCACCGCGGAGGTCTCACTGAGGGTATGCAGATGTGACAGAATGGCGTCTCATGTGTTTATGACTACGAGTCTCAAACTCTGATCAGTTAGGAGCAAAACATCATCTCCCACTCAGTCTTTGTTTCTCTAGATATGAGGGTTCTGAATAACACTCATTCACACACACACCAACCATCTCACACCTCATTCAAACAGAACATCCATCATTAGAGAGTTAGTCTGGTTTAAATAGTTTTAAGATTATTTAGTAATAAATGTCCTTAAAAGTTTGAAGGTCTCTCTCTCTTCTCTTGTTTCTCAGTTAATGCAAAGTGTTATCTAAATCCCTCCAATAAAAAGATCCAATCTTCTGATTTAAATAACCCAGTGTCCATAAGATGGAATTCATACTCAATATGAATTTTTAATGTCTTATGGTCCTTAATTAAATATAATTAACACTCATTACAGTACATCAAGTGCCAATCTTGATGTGAAACAAGATAATACCCTTAGTTTTGACACCCACATTATCGGAGTGGTCTCCTCCTCCTTTTATTACCTGTCTGAGGTAAAACCTTTCCTGTCACAACATGACATTGCAACGGTAGTCCATGCTCTTATCATGGTACGCTGTTACTCAGTTTAATTCAGTGTGAGCCAGGGTTCGCTAGCAAGGTTGCCACTGGTACAGAACGCTACAGCCAAATTTTTAGAAGGCAAGCATAAATATGACCATAGTACTCCTGTCCTGGCACCCCTGCTTTGGTTGCCCATTGACACAAGGATTCCTTTTAAGATCTCTTTATTGGTTTGTAAAACATCGAATGGTTTGGCGCCACCTTACCTGACATCATTGATTCAGCCATACACCCCAGCTCGGACACTCAGTTTAGAGATCCTCTTGCTACTCTCGGTCCCAAGGTCACACCTGAAGACGAGGGGAGATAAGGCTTTCGCCGTAATAGGCCCAAAGCTCTGGAACGAGATTCCACTTAGCATAAGGGCTTCTACCTCTGTGGAGATTTTAAAGCTAGGCTGAAAACCCACTTTTACGACCTGGCTTTCTTAACTAGTGGTATTGTTATGTAACTGTTGTTTCTGTATTTTCTGTGTTTTTATTCCTGTCTTATTTGATTTCTGTGTTTTATTTTTTTATTGTTGCAGTGAAACGCCTTGGTGGGTCACAGGTAGGGTTAGGGAAGAAAATGGTTTAAAAATGTAAAAAAGTTGCATAGTTAGGCTTTAATATTGTGTTAGTATTGTTAGTTTTATTTTGTATTTATTGGTCAATAAAGTTCAGGTCACCAGTCCGACCCACCCTGGTGTTTAGCCGCCGATGAGAGTTTGTATGTAAAAGAGACAACTGGTTCATCACCTTTAGCACCAGTCTGCAGACTGCGTACATGCATTCCTGGGTGATGCATTATTTCATACACTGCTGTGTGTTTTTGTGCCATTTTACCATTCGGGAATTTAAATTACAGCCCATACCTGCCTACCTGCCCCATTTTGGAGATGAAATGTCAGGCTCTGTGGCAGAAGCAGGGAGGTATTGTGCTTGTGGAGCAAATGTGGCAACCAGGGCCTGCGGGAGAGAGAGATTGGAAGCGAGGTGGGGAAATATTAACGGGGGAATAAAATGATGGTGACAGCAGAAAATGGCAGGGAGCTTCGACATGGTGCTTATGGATTTATTTGCCTTGTTTTGAGGGAAGACAGGGAATAAAGAGGTGGTGTACCACAAGTCCCCGCGTGACATTTTGTCACAACTTTGTCATCACTCCATCTCGTCAACTCTCGCTCACATGAGACTGGTATTGTGTAGCGTCATAATGCTCCCCTTTACGCATCATGAGTTATACTTGTCACACTGATATATTCACTTTGATGGATTGTATTTGACATCTTTGTCCTTTAATTTCCACCTGATTTATCTTCTGGAACTTCAGCTGCTTTTGTTTGGTGGAAAATACCAATTTTCCAGGATACATTTTTTAGCTGCTTTAAAAAAATGTTTTCTCCATTCCAGAAATCTCGATGCAATACTGTAAAATACTGTAAACAAATATAAACTCTAAATGGACTCCTGTTTCAAGTCGTTCACTTCTTTTGCTTTTCGTCTGCCAAAGCAGATCTGTGGGGTAGCAGTAGCTCAGGTGGTAGAGCAGGTTGCCCCATGATTGGAGGGTTATGGGTTTGATTCCAGGTCCTGCCAGGGGTATTCTGCTGTTGTGTCCTTGGGCAAGACACTTCACCCAACTTGCCTGTGTTGGTGGCGGTCAGAGGGGCCGACGGCGCCAAATGGCAGCCTCGCCTCTGTCAGACCTCCCCAGGGTGGCTGTGGCTACAAAGTAGCTTACCATCACCAGTAGTGTGTGAATGTGAGAGTGTGTGAAAGCGTCTATGAATGCCCTAAAAAGTGCTAAATGAGTTCAATGCATTATTATTATTATTATTATTATATTTTTTTGTATATTTGTATGCTTTCACTGAAGTGCCAGAATCAATCCATGCTTCTAAGGCAGTTTCAGTTAGTTTAAGGAAAGCGTCCTTCTGATGATGTGGGCACTTCCAAGAAGAACAATCTTCTGGATTTCTTGGACTGTTGGGTTTCCAGGAATCAGTTTTGTTCTCTTTTCCAGTCCCTTCTTGATGAGGCCAAGTGCACCCACTACGACGGGTATTGTTGTTGTCTTCATCCCCCACATTCTTGTGACTTCTATTTCCAGGTCCTTGTACTTTGATAGCTTTTCAAGCTCCTTGGTGGTGACATTTTTTTCAGATGGGATGGTCATGTCAATCATGAGGCAGTTCTTCTTTGTTTTTGATGATTATGTCTGGTCTGTTGGCCATGATTTCTCTGTCTGTGTTGATTGGCATGTCCCGCAACACTGTGATGTTGTTGTTTTCAGTCACTGTTGGTGGTTGGTGTTCATACCACTTATCTGCAGCTGGTAGATGGAAATGTTTGCAGATCTTCCAGTGGATATAGCTTGCTGCCCTGTCATGTCTGTGGATGTACCCAGTTCAGGCTAGAGTAGGGCAGCCTGAGAGAATGTGGTCAATGGTTTCTTCATATTGGCTGCACATTCTACACATGGGGTCTGTTCCATCTTTCATGATCTTCTGTTGGTATGACCTCATTGACAGGCTCTGGTCTTGTGCTGCTATCAACAATCCTTCAGTTTCTGCCTTCAGTCCTGCACTGCGTAGCCACTGATGAGTATGATCTTGTTCTACGTCTGCTTTTTTTACTCTCAAAGGGTATTGTCCATGCATTGGTTTTTCCTCCCATGTTTCTCTCATCCTCATTTCTTTGCCTCCCTTTTGGTCCTCTTGGCAAAGCTTGTTACTGCTTCTTTCTCTTTTCTTGCCACATCTGGGATGTTTAGTTCCTGTGCATATCTTATAGCTTATTTTGTTAACAGAGTACAGCTTCTTTCAAGCTTCATGTTGACAAACAAGGATCAGTAGGGCATCGTCTGTTGTTTCAAGGTAGGTTTTCAATGCCATTGTTGTTGTTCTGTAAGCCATCTCAAGTTGGGTAAGTCCTCTGCCTCCAATCTGTCTTGGTAGATACATTCTTCTTCTTCTTCTTCTTCTTATTATTATTATTATTATTAAAGCGAAGACATCATCCTTCGTGAATATTTAACTCACTTGAACATCACATAATCGCCAATGAGATAAAGGAAATGGGACGTCCCATTTGGGAAGTGCCATATCACCATCAACTCCTAAGCCCTGAGCAACAGTGGCTCAGGGCTTAGGAGTTTGCTCTGTGAGCAGCAGGTTGCTGGTTTGAACCCAGGCTCCGTTCATGTCCTTGGGCAAGACAATTCATGTCTTTGTGGTTGTCGGTGGTGGTTGGAGGGACTGGTGGCGCCAGTGCATGGTAGCCTTGCTTCTCACTGTGTCCTAGGACAGCTGTGGCTACGATGTAGCTCATCACTATCTGTGTGAGAATATGTGAATAATGGAAAACTACAAAACAACCAAAACAAAAAAAAGGGAACTACAAAACAAATGTGCAGTTTTATGTAACACTGTGATGAAATTTTAAATGATGGAGAAAACATCACCCCACAAAGTCGATAATATGCCATAGAGCCTTAAATTATTTTCCAAACGTCAGACGTCGACGCCACAAAATTTAAAACCCTAACCCCAAAGTACTTTTACTATCCTATTTTTCTCTGCTTTCTTTTGTTCTTTGTGTTTTTGAGATTCTTTGTCATGTTTGTAGTTTTTGCTTTAGCTGGACCATTTGCCTTCCTGGAATTTCTTTTTATGTTTAATGAAAATTTTAATTATGCATTAAGACCTGCAAGAGTGAACTCCACCAGCAGAATAGGGGGTCTCATTAGTTAAACCTTGTAAGAAAGGTGATGGATCAGACTAGGCTGTCCAGCAAAATAAAATGTGTAGCCAACTAAGAAAATGAATCAAACCAGCACATTCTCACACCCTAAGCGTCGGAAACAAACGCTTGGTCAGCCACCCTCCACGTCAGACCCCAGACGCCAAAAGTGCCCTTTTTCGTTACTTATGTGCGAAAAGGGGTTTTTCCCTTTTGTAACTGCAGATCCCAATGCAGCGTAAAACTGACGTGATTAGATATCCGCTGATGCGGCACCGAATCAGCTCGTTTAACCGCACCTAAACCTTAAATGTGGCACAGAACCAGCTCATTTAACTGCACCTAAAACTTAACATTTCACTGTTTATAACCTTCCCCTTCCCCTCACCCTCATCCTAACCTTAACCCTCGTTTAACCAATGCAGCACCGAACCAGCTCGTTTAACCGCACCTAAACCTTAACGTTTCACTATTTATAACCTTCCCCTCTCCCTCATCCTAACCTTAACCCTCTTGCTACCTAAAATGTTACTCTCACTGTGATCAAGCGTTTGTTTCCCATGCATTCTGACTCTGACAGTCAGAGTCTGACTGTGAATTTTCGTGTTTGCAGCCCAAGGGGAACGTTAGAACATACCATCTGGCGAGGGGGAGGTTACAAATACCCCCTACTTTTAACCTCCACCGTGGTAGTTGAAACCTCCCCCTCGCGTTGGCTCGGTCCAAACTCGACCAATCACGAGGCGGCTCCCGTCGTTCACTTCATAGAGCCGGCTTTTAGAGCGATCGACACATCACTCACGTGTTCGCTAGCAAGATGGTTAAGGTTAGGATAGGGGTGAGGGGAAGGTTAAATAAGAGGATAAGGTTAGGGTGAGGTACAATGAGCTTGTTTGGTGCCCTGGCTGCGGACATCCCATCGCGTCAGTGTAATGCTGCATTGGGATCTGCAGTCAAATAAGGGAAAAACCCCTTTTCGCACATAAGTAACGAAAAAGGGCACTTTTGGCGTCAGGGGTCTGACGTGGAGGGTGGCTGACCAAGCGTTTGTTTTTGACGCGCTGGGAGTGAGAATGTGTTGATCAAACACAAATTGCCATAATTTATAGGGCAGGCTTGTATTTTTTGTTAGTTCTCCTGTCATTTGGATGTTCCAGGAAAACCTCACCAGGGATGTGTCCTCACCAGACGCCCGAGCCACCTCAACTGGCTCCTCTGGATGTAGAGGAGCAGTAGATCTACTCCGAGCCCCTCCCAGATGACCGAGCTTCTCACCCTATCTGTAACGAAGAGCCCAGACACCCTGCGGAGAAAACTTATTTTGGCTGCTTGTGTCTTTGATCTCATTCTTGTGGTCACTACCCAAAACTCGAGACCACAGGAGTGCGTTGGAATGTAGATTTACAGCTATACAGTTTAAACCCTCCAGTAAGTGATGGTGGACGTTAATAAATCTTATAGACTTGAAGTAAAAAAAATTATATATATATATATATATATATATATATATATATGTGTGTGTGTGTGTGTACATATATATACAGCGGTGTGGACTCGAGTCACATGACTTGGACTCGCGTTAGACTCGAGTCATTATTTTAATGACTTCTGACTTGACTTGATAAATGTTATAAAGACTTGCGACTTGAATTGACTTGAATCTGTTGACTTGAGCATTTTTTATGTTTTAGCGCAAAAGTGGCACGGCATGAACAAGAATCATAAATCATTCTTCGTTCTGGGTTTGATTTACTGCTAAATGCAGCAGCACTTTGTTTACACTCAGACTGATGGCTGCAGCAACAGCTTCTCCCAGCAGAGGTGATTTAAATAAAGCAGAAAGTACAGCTGAGATGCTGACCCGAGTTACGAGCTCCTCTGATCCTGGGTGACACCATGTCGAGTCCAAACCAGGAACTGGGCCTGCAGGCTTTGGATTTGCTCCTGATCATACCTGAGTTCCTTATCATCAAATAAATCTGCTGCAAAAAACAAACTCAAGGGGGAAAAAAGCATCTTTGAGTAACTTTAGAAAATATTTATTGCAAGTTGAAGAGAAAGTTTGTTGCAGGCTTTGCAGCGAGCTTCTCTGATTTAAAAATTCCATCACCGGAGTGTGTTTCCCCGTCACCTCCAGCTCTCCTTGACTGCGCGTCCACATCGTCTGAAACAGGGACTGGCTGATAATAGAATTAGATGCTGAGCTCTTTTCCCTTCAATTATCTGGTTGCTCTTCCGTGTTAAGACTCCTGCTGCAACTCGGCCTAAACCCCCACCACCACCACCACCCCCAACACCCTTGAAGGGGGATGAGTTGAAACGTGGTATCGATTTCTTCCTTTTCTCACTTTGTTGCATTCAGTGCTTCGCTAGTTTTGGTGGTTCCTCTAATTCCCCTTTGGTGTTTGTTTTTGTGAGGCAAAAAAGTGCTTAGTTTTATCAGATAAAACAGACAGTGAAAACAAAATTATAACAGTAGTTTAAAAGAATCAGCTGGAGCTGGCGCAGAGATGAAGAGCATGAAAGACTTTTACATTTTTTTAAATTCAGACATCAAGAACATTTGTAACTGTGTCTTCTAAAGCCAAAGGGGCATTTTTCTTTTCTTTTCTCTCCTCTTTGTTCTCTTCCATTTCACACGCTTTATCTCTATTTTCTAGGACAATAGGAAGGTATGCATTGATTGGTGTCCATGGGAAAATTTGAGTATTCTGATGCAAACTCTGAAATGATTTCCAATCACACACAGAAGCACAGCTGCAGTTTGTGATTTCATTAAAAACTCAGTAGGTGCACAAAACTAGTGATGAAATAAGCAAGTGAAATTCTGATGGAAGCTTTTTTTTTAATTCGTTATCGTAAACACCTGCATGTTGCACACTTTTCAACACAATGAAAGCATAAAATGTGCATTATTTCCAAAGTGTTCTAAATAAAATAACAGCTACTGTTAGCATTGAAACATTTCAATGTCTGAAATTAATAAATGGTTAAAGTCATATGAATTGTGATTAAAGCTGCATGTTAAAGGTTAAGTAATTGGCTTACAGCACTGATAGTTTTTTAAAACTTTCACTAAAAAGTTAATCAAAGTGTCAACTAAAATCAATTTAACTTAAATCTTTTGTTATAAAAACTAGCTCAAATTCTGAAAACAGTAGATGATTAGATAAAAAAATAGGCTGTATCCATCGACATATAAATACTGGACAATTAATTTCCATAGGCTCCAATAACACGTTTTTGAGGCCAAATGGGAGGTGGCCACCACCGCTATTTTGACCGTGTCACAGGTTCCGTCAAGCCCAGACAATTCCACAAAAGGGAAGAGAGGTAGAGCTGAGGATGGGGCTGTAAGGCTGGGATCAACTGACGACACCCGGTCAAACTAGCTACAAGCTAACCTGAAGCTAACCCAAAGCTAATGCGGAGGTGGGAGCTAAGCTAACGGAGGTAGCAACCTAGCTACAACCGGACATAACTGTGCACAACAGCTTCTGAGTCAGAGATACGCCGGGCTGACCACTGGGTAAAACCGGGTGGAACACAGAGGTCTCCAAGAGCTCCACAAGCCGGCAGCCACACAGCAGACAGAAGCCGCGATCAGACAGAGATGCGCCGAGCTGCGGGGAGGGGAGAAACAGGTGGAAAACATCCGTCTCCTGAGAGCTCCACAAGCTGATAGTGGGAACCCAGCTCCACCAACATGTTATATTTCAGCCCATTTTCTAAAGTGCAGCATCATGTTAAATGCACTGGGTTTTACCCTATTACATTTAAATTTCATGGTTAAACAGTACATGTTAAAATCTAAGCTCAGCTTGGCAGTGACCTAAAATACATAAATATAATTTTACTTACCGAAAAATATGAAGTGGAGACTCCTTGGACGCTCTATTCGTGCAATTAATGCCACAGCAAGTCATTTTGTCCAACAATTGCACAAATAATATCCAAAAAAGAATACACAAACACTGAGACTCAAAATCCCAGAGCAGTTTCCAAGCCAGACCGAGGCTCTACTGAGGCCTTTCCACGGAGCTAGCTCTGTGGTCACGTGGGTCGGATGCTCATTAATTATACAGACTTTTAGGCTTTTAATACACTTAAATGGAAGAGTGAGAAAAAAATTCACCCCCCCAGAGTTGTCATGACTGTAAACTAGATCATTTAAACCAAAAGCATGTTTTGGTACCAGCTGTAAACATGTTTATTTTTGCTGTGAAATTGGTATTTTTTAACATGGGAGTCAATGAGGATTTGCTCGCTTCTGATACCAGCCCCTAGTGGATGAGGGTGGAACTGCAATTTTTGGTACTTCCGGGTTGAGACCAATTTCTGAGCCGCATTGTGGGGGCTTGGCTGTATCTAATGAATCTTTGACACAATGTCCAATAACAATTGCAATAGTTTTGCATTTGCCTGTCCCTGGTCATGGAATAGATGTTAGTCTGAGTGAGAAGGGTCAGATCATTGGCATCAAGCAGAGAAAACATCTAAAGAGATGCAGAAACAACAAAAATGGGTTCAGAACTGTCCAGCGCATTATTAAGAACTGGTCTGATGAGTCCAGATGGACCCTGTTCCAGAGTGATGGTGCATCAGGGTAAGAAGAGAGGCAAATGAAGTGATGCACCCATCATGCCTAATGCCTACTGTACAAGCCTGTGGGGGCAGTATTATGATCTGGGGTTGCTGCAGTTGGTCAGGTCTAGGTTCAGCAACAGGATATGCTCCAAGAATGAGGTCAGCTGACCAGAATTTCCTGAATGACCAGGTCATTCCATCTTCAATGACGGCACTGGCTTATTCCAAGATGACAATGCCAGGATTCAACGGGCAGTCCAACAAAATAATATAGTGTGACCATTTGTTTTTGGTGGCGATCAAGTTTACTTGATTATTTTAACACTCCTGCAGTGGTCTCTAGTATAAATGAATGCATTGTAAGTACATTTCTTAGGCAAAAAAGCTCTGGCGCTCCTGTTTCAGGAACTAGAAGTGACCCAGATCAGAGTTGAGCTGAATACAAGAGGATCTGATGTCTTTTTTTCCTGATATTCTGACATTTATCTTCTGCATATTCGTGCTGTGTGCTGATTCATAATTAACTTCCTTTTTCATATTTAACACAGTGAAGAAATGAGATGTTTCTTTACCTTCGGCTGACAAGTTTTGGCCGGAACTTCCGCCTTCGTCAGAACCGCCAGTTGTTTCTTCGGACAGAAGCTGGGTTAAGGAAGTGACACAGATAAGGAGTTGCAGACACAACACCATGAACAGAGACAACAGTGTTTACATGTTGGATCACACATGGGACT